>NC_044396.1:93429170-93780649 GCF_006542625.1 Nomascus leucogenys
GGACCCTTGGGCGGTTTCTTTGGCTCCTTTGACCCTGGGGACCTAGGTCTGGGCGGGGAGCGGGGCGGTTCTGCTGCCATATCCTTGGGGGGTGGGCCACAGCAGCTGCAGGCCCAGAGCCAGCCCCAGGGAGGTCCACACCCGGCCCGGTGGACGACTGCCCCCCTGGTGCAGGCCCGCCCAGCTGCGCCTGGGCCTCAGTCTCCTCAGTGCGGAGCACCCCTCAGTCACTGCTTTTCATCCCAGGACTCTGCTTTTGGCTGTGGTTGCAGTTTTGTGACCTCAGCTTGGCGGTTTGGAATGGTGGCAGCACTGGCGGTTTGGGGTCAGACAGGCCTTGGGCTGCATCCCGCCTTTGCCCTCCCCAGCCTTGCGACCCTGCAGGTCACTCCGAGCCTTGGGTTCCTCACCTCAAAGCGAGGCTGCTTGGAAGAATGGGAGGCAAAGGCATGTCCCCGCTTCTCCCATGGGGTGCGCCCACACCCTCCCTCGCCTTCCACAGCAGCGGGAGGGATTGGGGTCAGACGTAAGTAGCTGTGCACACCAGTTGTCTCTAGGAGTTGCCTTGCCTGGAGGCTGGGGAGGGGTGAGATGCCCCCAAGGGCTGTGTGTCTGCCTCAGTGGGCCCAGCGGGCTCTCCCTGGCACCAGACAACCCCAGGCCTGGCACAGTCCCGCGGCCCTGCACGAACCCGCCTTCCCAAGACTGAAACGTGTCCATTCCTACTGCAGCGCCCTGGCCCGGGCCCTCCCCTAGGAAGACTCACGTTGCCCACCGATCCAGGGCACTGGGGGCCGGGACAGCGGGAAGCGCAGGTCACCTTCCAAGACCAAATTAACCCCCAGGAACAATGGGCCGGGGCCCGGTGGAACTGCCTGTTGCGAGTCCTGCCCTCAGAAATGTGGGCCCTGTCTCACCCCACAGCCCTGTCTTCAGTCTTTCCTGGTACTTGGGCTGTATGTGGCATGTGCCAGCTGTCTTTGCATGCCACTACAGGGGATGAGACCCCTTGCACCAGCCGACCCAAAACCTCTCAGGCTGCCACCGGCACACAGGCATGAGGGGTTGTGACCCAGAACCAGAGCTCGGCTGACAGGTGTGGGGATTAGGATTTGTGCGACTCTGGAGGAGGAAAGGGGTGGGGTGGCCCAGGAAGGCTTCCTGGAGGAGGGGACAGCTGCAGTGTACGGGGAGTGATGAGGAGTCTGAAGCACTCACCATGGAGTGCCCATGGCCAAGCTGTGCCCCTCCTGTATGCCCTCTGTCTGCCGTCCCCACCCTAGCGGGCTCCTGGCACCCTCTGCCTCTCAGAGCTCCCTGTCCTCGCCTGACCTCCAGCGCTGCCTCTTTACCCTCCCTCTGCTGGGGGTCCTCACGTCTGCTTCCTTCCGCAGGACTGGCCGTTTGACGATGGGGCGCCCCCACCCGGCAAGGTAGTGGAAGACTGGCTGAGCCTGGTGAAGGCCAAGTTCTGTGAGGCCCCCGGCAGCTGCGTGGCTGTGCACTGCGTGGCCGGCCTGGGCCGGTGAGTGTCGGGGCGGGGTGGGGCTCGCCATGTCAGGTGGTTGGGCATCTCGTGGTCTGACAGCCTCGCTTTTGGATGTGGGTCTTGAACACATGTCCACGCTACCTTCCCAGGGGGCCTGCGCCCCTAGTGCTGGGGCTCCCAGACTGGTCCTCTCCCAGCATCACAGAGAGGAAGTGCTTCCCAAAGTCTAACCCAACTTCTTCCTGCTGTGGTTGAAACCATCCCGACGTCTTGTGCAGGAAAGGGCTACCATCCCCCTCCCCAGACACAAAGATCCCCCCACACACAGCTGGGGCCTCAGACCCCCAGCTGGGAGGATGGGAGGAAGAATGGCAGCTGGGATCGGATGACATGACCAGTGGGACACCCCCATCTGCAGAGGGGGACCCAGGCAAGCAGAATTGATAGCAGGCATGGATCCGGCTCTTAGCACTTCACCCGCGGGCCCTTATTTAACCCTCCCCCAGCAGATCACAGAGAGCTTGCCTAGGTGGGAGCCAGGATTTAGACCCAGTGCTCAGGCTGGGCTGTGAGGCTGTGGGCTGCATGGGGGAGCTTCAGGCAGGGAGGAGTCTGGCCCTTCGGGCCCCCGTGCCCTGCATCTTCAGCAGGTGCCCTGCCAAGGGGACAGGGGTGTGCAGGCTCCGATGACCCCAGCTCTGCTGTTTGCCCCCAGGGCTCCAGTCCTTGTGGCGCTGGCCCTTATTGAGAGCGGGATGAAGTACGAGGACGCCATCCAGTTCATCCGCCAGTGAGTGGCCGCGGTGGTGGGGTGGGCTGTGAGCGCTGGGGGAGGGGAGATCCGGTTGCCCATGAAGGGCGGCGGTGTTGGCTGTGTGGTTCTGTCACCCTGAGGCTGCGTCGATCAGCACAAGCTGGGCCTTGCTGCAGAAATGGGGAAGCCCGAGGTGTTTCTGATGGGTGGGGACAGCAGCCCCCGAGTGACCATGCAGCCACGCAGGGACCCAGCGAGGCCACCCGCCACGCCGTCCTGCCCGCCCTCCACAGACAGAGCTCCTTCTGTCCCAGCCATCCTGACAGGGGTGGAAGGATCCCCAGAGCCAGCCAGTTCAGTCCCTCCATGAAAAACTAGAACCTGAAACCCCACACCACACCGTGTCCACCCCCAGGGATGCTGACACTGGGCTAGTGTCTCAGGGCTGCTCTGAGTCCAGCTGCTCACCACCCCTCCCCCCAACCCCCAGCTCTCCAGCTCAGCCCCTCCCCGCCCTCCTTGGAGGCTTCCAGGCCAGCTCACCTGCCCCATCCCTGTCAGTTGGTGTCCTCCCTGGGGAGGGCTGCCATCTGCCCACTGCCCAGGGGGTCCTGGGGGAGTCTGGCCGGGATGGCAGGGCCAACTCTGGAGGAACGGATGCGGCACCTGAAGCCTGCCCCTGCCCAACCCACCATGTGTGTGCCCGTGAGTGTGACACACCCGTGGTACTCCTCGGACAGGCTTGGCTGGCGGGGCCATCTCTTCCTCCCAGAGGCAGGCTTGTTCCCGGCCATGCCAGCTGGCCCTGTGGGTCTGTGTGAGAGCATGGCCTGCCCTGTGGGTCTGGGTGAGAGTGTGGCCTGCAGGTGCTCAGGTCTCCTTGGGGACCCTGGGATGTGCACGCTCACACGCAGACATGCACGGGGGTCATACAGGCACACATTCACACACAAGCACATGTGTGCACACACAGACCCAGACATATGCAGGCACACATGTACAGGCAGGTGTGTGAACACAGGCACATACAGACAAGTGGGTGTTTGCACACATGGACACACATGGATGCACTCAGGCACGTACACACGTGTGCACTCACACATGACATGCACTCTCACACATGCGGTTGCACACAGGCGAGCACCTTCCCCGGGCCGTCTCCCCACCCTACGTCTCACTGAGCAAGGGCTTGTCTCTCCCTTGTGGCTTTTGCTGTGTGGCTCCCTGCACCTGAGGCTGCGCTGCTCAGGACAGGTTGGGCCATGCTGCAGAAACAGCCAGGCCCGAACCCCAACGACTCAGAACAGCACAGGCGTTTCTTGCCCGTTTCATGTCTGTTGGTGGGGGCCCTATGCGGAGGCCTGGCTGAAGGCTGTGCCTTCCTCAGCGTGCCGGTTGCTGGGCAGAGGAAGCAAGCATGGTGGAGCCACACAGGGCACCTGCAGCTTTGCTGGGCAGAGACTCCTTGTGCTACTGCCGCTCCCACTCCTTGGCCAGGGCCAGCCTGTGGCTATGCCTGAGGTCATGGCAGGTGGGGATGGATGAGCCTCCAGAGGCACTGGGTGGGCAGCCCCTGGCCCCCAATGCTTGTCACCTCAGGGCCTCTCAGGTGTGGCTGCAGCATCCTCTCCAGGAAGTCTTCCTGTCCACCCCAGCCAGGTGCATGTGGTCAAGGACCAGGTGGCAGGGGCAGGGTGAGCGTACAGTCCAGGTCCCCACTGTAAGGACCAGGTGACGGGATCAGGGGGAGCACATAGCCCCGGTCCCCGCTGTAAGGAGCAGGTGGCGGCGACAGGGTGAGTGTACAGCCCAGGTTTCCGCTGTAAGGACCAGGTGGTGGTGGGGACAGGGTGAGCCTGCAGCCCAGGTCCCTGCTGTAAGGGAAGGTCGCGCAGCTGGGCCGGAATTCTGGGCTCAGCCCCTCCCTTACTCACAGGCCCCCCCCCCACTTCCTGGATGGTGGAGGTGCCCAGGCACCACCCTTGTTGCCTGCTCATGGCCTTGGGGTAGGCCCTACCCAGCTGGGGAAGCCTGGGGGCTGTAGGGAGCCCAGAGTCAGCCTGGAGGAGGTGGCGCTTTGGTGAGTTTGGAAGGCAAGCAGGGGTGAGCTGCAGGGGGCCAGGAAAGGGTGACTGACTCTGGGAGCAGCCGAGCCAAGGCCCTGGGATGGGAGGGGCTTCGCCAGCCGCAAGGCCTTACTCTAGCCCACTGCACTCTCAGCTTCCAGCTCCCTGGGGCAGGTGAGGTGGCCGAGCCAGGGCCTTGGATGATCCCTGTTCCTGTCCCCCTCTTCCCAGGAAGCGCCGCGGAGCCATCAACAGCAAGCAGCTCACCTACCTGGAGAAATACCGGCCCAAACAGAGGCTGCGGTTCAAAGACCCACACACGCACAAGACCCGGTGCTGCGTCATGTAGCTCAGGACCTTGGCTGGACCTGGTGGCCCTGCCCAGCCCTGCTCTGTGCGGCCCAGCGGGGCTCCAGGCCTTGGCTGGCCCCACATCGCCTTTTCCTCCCTGACACCTCCGTGCACTTGTGTCCGAGGAGCCCCCCGGGCCCCGTGTGACCTCTGGGCCTTTTCTCCTGTCTCTGCCGCCCCCTGTGGCGGCGCTGGCCGTGGCTCTGTCTCTCCGAGGTGGGTTGGGCGCCCTCTTCCCTGGACCCCCTGCCCGCCCCTCCCACACCAGCCGGGTCGGTCTCCTCTAGCCTGTTTGTTGCGGGGCGGGGGTATATTTTGTAACCACTGGGCCCCCAGCCCCTCCTCTGCAACCCCTTGCCCTGACCTGTTCTCGGCACCTTAAATTATTAGACCCCGGGGCAGTCAGGTGCTCTGGACACTCGAAGGCAATAAAACAGGAGCCGTGGCTGTGTGTGTGGAGTGGGCTGCGGCGTCAGGCGGGGCGGGCCGGTGGCCTGGGGGCCCCAGAGGCCGCTGTCTGGATGCTGGGCTGCCGCCCAGGATGGGGCTCCCGCGTGCTCCTGCGCTGCCCTCTGGTGGCCGCTCTGGGTCCCTGCACCCCGACCCTGGGGCCGGCCTGCCGTGTCCTGTCCTGATACCCAGGCGGGAGCCCAGCTTTGGCCAGGGTGGCCGTGTTGATGGTTCTTGGGACTGTGACATTAGAAGGCGAGGCAGGTCACCAGCACTGTCCTCTGCAGGATGGGCTGGGATTCATTTGGCAGCTCCTCAGGGCCTGTGTCCGGCGGGTTGGTCCCTGGGCTGCCCAAACCAGGTGTCCATGTTTCAGGCTCCGAGGCACAGAGAAGGGGGCAGGTGGTGGCTTGGGTGGAGGAAGGCACCGTCCATCACCCCAGGGAGGGAGGGTACCGCCCGGGCACCTGGGGCTGGATGTGAGAGGCCTGGACCAGGGCCCGCCGGAGGGTGTGGACCGGATGCTCATGTCTTCCTGGGTGCAGTGTCTGTGTTGGGTCCTGGCCCCACCCTAGGCCGGGGTGCATGGAGGGCATGGCCCCAGCTGGGAGGAAGGTGGGCCTAGGGCTGGCCCCAGGGTGTGGAGAGCCTGGGAGTGGTCTCTGTCCTGGGGCCCCAGGAGGTTCCAGCAAGGAGCGACTGGGGCAGGTGCTGGAGGAGGTCAGTGGACAAGATGGGGAGATGTGGAAACCCCAAAAGCCCCTTCTCGGGGAGCCCTGCCTCCAAGACCAACAGATGGCTAAGGGGGCCGCAGACCTGGCTCCCCCAGCTCCTGCATGGAGAAAAGGCAACAGCTGTCCCGGATGGTTGCTCTCTCCTTTCCTCAGACACATTTGGAACTCAAATCTAATGCATGTTGGGTGAAGTTTGCTGTATTTTTTCAATCCACCAGCCAAGTTTTGGGGTCACCTCTGCTGGCCCTGTGTAGCCATGTCCCTGCCCCAAGAGGCTCACAGTCTAGCAGGGTTGCAAGGAAGACAGGCTGGTAAGCCTCCCAGTTACAGCTAGGGGTGTCCCACCTCGGGGGGCGGCAGGGGGACGGGGCATGGAGGTGGGGCCTTGGGGTGCTGCACTTTGGGACTGAGGGACAGGGTGCATGGAGGCAGGGCCTCAGGGTGCTCCACCTTGCGGGGAGGACGGGGGAATGGGGGGCATGGAGGCGGGGCCTTGGTGTGCTCCACCTCGGGGGGCAGAGGAAATGGGGGCATGGAGGCGGGGCCTGGGGGGGCACAGTGCAGAGTACCAGGTTGGGAGGTGGGGGAGATGCTCCAGGTGGAAGGACCGCCTGAGCTGAGTGTGGAGTGGGGGTCAGCTCTGGCCAGGAGGGGAAAGGGGGTACAGTCTGGATCATCCCATTGGTGGGATGGTGGCTGGCCTGGCAGGATCCCGAGACAGATGCAGCATGGGATGAGACCCCAGGCAGAGCTCTGCAGGGAGGGGCTCTCCAGGAGCTGTGTGGACCCCAGGCCAGGTGGAAACCCAGGCAGAGGCGGAAGGTTGGGCAGGTCCCCTGGTGGCTCTCTGGGAGTCCAGGGTACCTGCCTCTGGACTCATCCCTCCAAGGGTCTTAGGAGAAAGGTCTTACTGCCCATTTTACAGATGGAACAGCTGAGGCTTAGAGAGCCAAGACTCCTGCCTCAGGCCACAGTGTGTCCAGGGTGGGCCTGGCTGGTTCTGCTGCTAGCGGTGAATGGACTGAGAAGGATGTTGGTGGAGGTGGAGGGAGACCCTGGGGGCCCGAGGCTGGGGGTCCCGACTGAGGGGTACCCCGTCCCATCGTCAGCCCCCAGCCACTGTGGCGCACCAAGCTGGAGACAGCTGAAGGTTGAGTGGCCACCCTGGGCGGAGGCTGCCTTCGAGTCGAGTGGCCGCCCAGCCCCCAGGACCCTGGGACCCTGGCAGGCTGTGGCTTGGGCTCAGGCCCCAATCAAGGTGACCCTGTCTCCAGGAGTGGACGGGCCTCCACCTGCAGGGCGCTTCACAGACTTCACAGTTTGTCTCTGTCCCCTGGGCCTGACCCTGAGTTTGTCCCCAAGTCCTGCCAGTGTCTCCTGGGGCTTGGCTTGGTCACAGCAGAGGGGCCTGTGGTGGGCAGGGAGCTGACACGCATAACGCTTCTTTGTTGAATCTAGATCTTTCTTTCAAATGGAAAAACGTTATGCAACCAAGCTCTGTGGGGGGGCGGATGGGGCAGGGCTGACCAGGTGGACACGGGAGGGGAAGGCGGTGGGGGAGGATGGCTGGAGGTCACTGCTTGGGTCTGGCCGACACCTGGAGGAAGGAGAGCTGGCTGGTGGCGAATTCCCGGATGCTGGGCTCAGGGTCACTTTTGAGACGTTCAAAAGCTCCAGAAGAGGAAGAGCAGGTCAGAGGTCACTCCAGCCCAGGTGGGGCGGGCTAGGGTGGGTGGTGGGTGGGGCCAGCTCAGACCCCACCTCCTGTGACTCCAGGCCTGGGATGCTTCCCTCCACCACTCACCCACCACCCCCATTCCCCGGCTCCTTGTTCTGTTGGTGCCATGAGGCAGCTGTGGAGTGAGTGTGAGCCGCAGGCCCCAAGTGCCCTGATGGGGGCCTGGGGAGGGGAAGGGCCAACCTCAGCCTCCAGACATGAAGGTGGGATGGGGGCTGGGCACTGCTCAGGAGGCCCGTGTCTTTGTCCTGATGCTGATGCTGGGTATGGGGGGCAGGGGGGATCCCCTGTGGGGCCTCAGGTCTTGCTGTCTGTGCAGTGGGTCTTAAGAGTGCTCGGGCAGGGGTGGGAGGGTGTGGGTTGCGGGAGCTCTGGAGGGAGGGCCGCTTACTGCAGCACAGCAGGTTGGTGTCCACAGCATTGAGCATCTGGAACACGGCCTGGGGGTGGTAGCAGATGGTGTGGCCTGTGTAACAGACGGGCAGCTGGCGGCTTGGGGCTCCCTGTCTCCTGGGGGGCTCCAGCCCACCCCTGCCCCTCTTCACCCCAAGCCCCTCCTCATCCACCCCTTTTCCTCTCTTGTGGGCAGTGGGTCAGGGAGGGTCAAGGGTGCTTGGGTGGGGGCAGGCCTGGGGGTCTCCAAGCCTGGCCTCGCCTTCCCACCTATGAAGAGCGCCGCCCAGGTCTTGATGTGGCGGGAGTGGCTGTGCAGGTGGCTGAGGGCCTGTGACAAGTGGATGCTGAATTCCTCCTGGCTGCGGGTCATCTGGCCGGAGGAGATCACGCCTGGCTAGGACGGGTTGGGGGGCCCTGGGGATACCAGGGTCCTCCAGCCCCAGCTTGCCTTGCCCAGCCCCTGGAGCTGCCACAGCAGCTGTGTGTGAGACGGGAGTGAATGGGGGAGCCGCAAGCCTGGTCCCCCCTACTCCCTGGCCCTGTTCCTCCCCACCGATCCCAGGCCTCTCACCAGGCAGGTCCAGAGGAAGTGGCGGGCGCTGAGGCCCCTCTCCCAGGCCAGCGTGCAGAAGAGGGTGTGCAGTAGCCCCCATCGGAGCAGCACAGCACAGCGGTAGAAGGCGAACTTGGCCTGCTGCAGGGACAGGCGTGGAGGGTCACCCACCACTCATGTCTGGGCCCTTTACCCTAGAGACCACAGGCCTCCATGGGCACTGGAGGCAGCCTGCTGTGCGGGTGTTCCCTGGTTCTGTCCTGCTTGTACCCCTTGGCAAGCCTCCCTGACCCTGGCAACAGCATCTGGCCCCCTGGAGCCCAGGCTGGCCTGCCCGTGGCCCTGGCCCTGCCCTTCCGCGGTTGTCGTGTATCCTTTTCCCCATGGCAGGGAGACCCACGAGGCCAAGCTCTGACTTCGCGGGCTGTGCACAGGGCGTGTGCTGGCACAGCAGGCAGGGCACAGTCCATATTCACACAAGCTCTGTGAGCTGCTGGACCCCCCGCCCCATGACAGGCACTGGGGGGCACAGCAGTGAGCAGAAAAGACCGGGTCCTGCCGCATCGACGGCAAGCCTCACTCGCATGTGTGTGCGCATTGGGGGAGTGGGCAGGCCAACTGTGGTCAGAGAAACCAGTGCAGGTGGCCAGACCCTCTGCCCGACACTTGCTGCCCCGTGGGAGCTCCCCCAACTCTCAGGCAGCGTCTGCCCCGTACCCTGGCCTCCTGTGGGCCCCAGCCCTGGCCAAAGTGAAGGCCTATCACTTGCCTTTCCTGGGGTAGGCACTGACCGTGGCGACAGCTGGGCATTGGTCCTTCAGGTGCAGGAGCAGGGGCACCATGCTCTGGTGCACCTGGGTTCGCAGGCCGCTCAGCTCCCTGTCTGCCGTGGCCGCCACCAGGTCCCCGAACAATGCCATGGCTGCCGCCCGAATCCTGTTCCGCTCCTGCAAGGCAGCGGCTCAGAGGCACGGCCAGACCTGTCTAAGGGTCCCAGCTTTGGTCCAAGTTGGGACCCCACACCTTGTAGGGGTGCAACTCAGTTCCTTCTGCAGGATTCCTTCACCCAGGCTCTCAGCTCCCGGGGAAGGGCTGGGCTCCCCACTCACACCGGGCTCTCTGGTGTCCCTGAGGATGTAAGAATCACATCTCCCTTCTACCCACAACTGCATCCTGGCAGCCCAGGCCTCATGAATGCATTTGAGAGGCACCTATCCCCCAGATTCCCCAGTGAAGGAAAAACAGCCACGCTGACCTTGCTGACATGTCAGAAAGTTAATCTGGGTAGGCTGTTGTGGGGCCGGAGACCACTGCACTTGGAGACTGAACGTGAGAACTAGTTCAGCCCTGTGGAGAAGGGGTGAGCGCCAGGGGCCCACCCAGCCCACCTGCTCAGCGCGCACCTCAACCGAGGGCCACAAGCGGGCAGCTCCCCAGGGCCTGGGCCTCCCTGCCTGCAGCTTGGGGTCCCCCCATTGGCAGAGGAAGGGAGCTGGGTTGGGAGGAGGGTCCTGGAGGGCGTGAGCAGGAGGTAGCCCCGCCCTTCCCCAGTGCTCACGTCATTAAAGAAGGAGCGTGCGCTGATGGCAACACTGAGGCTCTGGCTCCCTGCGCCCTGCGCGCCCAGGCGGTGCAGCGTGTCTGACACGGTGCCCATGATGCACAGGATCACCTGCTCGCTGCTCTGGAAGAAGCCGTCGAGGAAGGGCCGCAGCTGTCCCCGGAGCAGGCTTCCCTGGGGACGGTGGCGGCTGGTGGGCGGAGAGCACCAGGACCCGCTGGCCCCATGCCCCGCCTCACCCTCCCACTTGCCCCCCTCACCCCATCTGCACCAGGGTTGGGGGGGGGCGGTGATTCAGAGCTGTGGGTCCTGGCCTGGCCCTGCCTGCCATGGGGAGCTGTGCCTCTACCTGGGCTTTGCCCACCAGGAGCTGTGTGGCCTGGACAGGGCGGCCTCTTTTCTTTTTTGAGACAGGGTCTCACCCTGTCACCCAGGCTGGAGTACAGTGGTGTGATCATAGCTTACTGCAGCCTTGACCTCCCAGGCTCAAGCAATCCTCCCAACGTAGCCTCCTGAGTAGCTGGGACTGCAGGTGCGTGCCACCACACCTGGCTATTTTTTTTTTTTTTTGGTAGAGATGTGGTCTCACTATGTTGCCTAGGCTGGTCTCCAACTCCTGGGGTTGAGCAATCCACCCGCCTTGGCCTCCCAAAGTGCTGGGATTATAGGCGTGAGCCAACACATTCGACTTGTCTTTTTTTTTTTTAATTAATTTTCAGCCAGTTCTGTCTTCTCCACTTGATTGTGTGTTTGCAGTGAGTTCCTGAGTTACCGGGATGAATGGTCAGGAAGCAGTAGTGTGCCCACCAATGGATGTTGCCTGCCATTGGGCCCCTCAGCAGTGACTTGTGTGCAACCCAGGGTGATTTTTACAACTTGTAAACAAGTTTAAAGCAACTTTGTTGGCTTTCTAAGCTGTTTGCTTTGAAAAGATTAAATTCATTTTCAGCAAGAGAGTCATTCAACAGTCACACTTTCTGAGCATCTATGTTTACAGCCAGTGTTTGAAGACCAGGGTTCTGGCCAGGTCAGAACAGGACAACAGAATGAAATTGTAATGGAAATGGTGAGAAAAGAAAATAAAAATGCCTAGCATGGCGTATTTCCGCTCAGAGTGGAGTGGGGTGGCCTGCCCCAGCCACACCTGGTTCAGCCTGCCCATCCCCAAGCCGCAGGCCTCCCTGGCTGGCAGTGCTCTCGTGGCCTGTCTCCTCTGGCCTGCTGTGGCTGCTCGCCCACATCCCACCTGATGCCAGGCGGGGAACCATTCCCTCTTCTCTGGACCTGGTCCTCCTGATCTAGCAGGGTCCTTCTTTGCCTTTATGTATTCCCTGTATTCAGTGCAGGGTACAGAGGAGGCACATGGAAACTTCCTACTGATCATCTCCCTGCCTGAGAGAACATTTGGTGCACAGACAACTGAACACTGAATGAATGAATGAGGGAGCAAACATATGAATAACTGATTGGGTGAATGAATAGACATATAAAGAATGAACAAAATAAATAATGCAACAATGAGTCATAGATGAAGGACCCAAGGAACATGTGGGTGGGTGGAGGGATATGTGGGTGGATGGGGAGATCGATGGATGGATGAATGGAGGGATGAATGAGTGGGTAGATGGATGGAGGCATGGATAGAGAGATGAATGGGTGGGTCGTTGGTTGGATGGATGGAGGGTTGAATGGAGGAATGAATGGGTGAGTGGATGGATGGAGGCATGGGTGGAGGGATAAATGGGTGAGTGGATAGATATGTAGGTAAATAGTTGGATGGGTTGTTGGATGGATGGAGGCATGGATGGAGTGATGGATGGGTAGGTGAATAGGTGGATGAATGGGTGAGTGGATGGTTGGTTGGATGGATGGATGGGTGGAGGAATGAATGGGTAGGTGGATGGGTGGGTGGATGGATGGATGGAGGGAAGGATCAATGGATAGACAGATGGGAAGATGAATGGGTGGGTGGATGGATGGAGGTATGGATGGAGAGATGAATGGATGGATAGGTGAATAGCTGGATGAATGGGTGAGTGGATGGTTGGATGAATGGATGGATGGGTGGAGGAATGAATGGGTAGGTGGATGGGTGGGTGGATGCATGGATGGAGGGATCAATGGATAGACAGATGGGAAGATGAATGGATGGGTGGATGGATGGAGGCATGGATGGAGAGATGAATGGATGGGTAGGTGAATAGCTGGTTGAATGGGTGGGTGGGTGGATGGATGAAGGATGGAGGGATGAACAGATCAATGAGGAAGTGCTATCCAGTCTCCATCTTCCATTAAGCACCTACTATGCATCATGCACAATGCAAAGGGCTTTGCTAACTGTGACCCTAATGGAGGTCAGTCTTAACCATGTGGAGGCCTGTGATTGGAACAGAATCATAGTGAACTAGTCTGCTAGGCAAATGACTGGGATCTCTGGAAACGGCCCCTTCTGCTGCCTTCCCATGATGACACTTTTCTCTCACAAGCCCTGAAAACATTTATGTTCATAACAGCCTCCTCCAACAGCAACAGAAATGGGGGCTGGGCATGTCGCCTTCCCTCTGGGGTCTTAATGCAGCCCTGGGGTGGATGAGGGGAGGCTAAGGCTCCACACTTCCTGATCAGGTGAGAACATTTCTGCCTCTAACTCAGCATTTTCATGGTGCAGAGTCAGCCAGGCAGGAAGTTTGCTGCTGCTGCCAGCCAGTGCCCCTAGGGCTGACCACATGCCAGGGACTGGTCTCTGCATGGCACTCATGACCTGCCTACCACAAGAGGCAGGCACTATTACTGCTCTCATCTTACAGATGTGGTCACTGAGGCCTGGAGAGCCGACAAAGCCTGCCAGTTAGAAGGTGCTGTAGCGGGGATAGGTCCAGGGCCTGGACTCTTAACCACAGCGTGGTGCCCTGGGCCCCCACAGCAAGGGTGATGTCAGTTAAGTGGGGGGCTGTAGCTGGGGTAAGGCCAGATCCCCCAAAGGTGGCATCGCAGGCCTTCCCTCCCACAGCTGTCCATGATGGGGTATGGGTTATTATGGTGATGAGGTAGAATGGGTTGGGACTGGAGAAGTCAGCAATGGGTTGGGGAGACCCATTCATATGATTCTCGAGGGCATTGTCCTCTCTGGGTGAGCCCTGGGATGCCAACTGGTGGGCTTCATGGTGACCACCTGGAGGTCTGCAACAAGGCCCCTCTCTCTTTCAGGTGTGGAGACTCTGTCCCCGGGGAATAGACACTTTGACCCCTCCCACAACCTGCCCCATTCTACAGATGAGGAAACAGGCCCAGAGAGGTGGAGTCAGGTGTCCCAAGCCACACCACCCGAAATGACAGAGTCGGGATTCCAACCCGGTGGCCCTTGCCTACACCCGGTGCACCGGCTGTTCTGTGGGGTCAGGTGTGAGCCAGCCACAGTGCCCGACAGCCCTTACCTTATCTGGGTGGAAGAGGATGTTGCTTAGGCCCTGCAGACTCAACACGCGGACCTCGGGGCTGGGGTCGTGGAGGCCTTGTGCCAGCACGGTCAAGGCAGCTTGTTTGGGAAGCACCTCCAGCAGGGCAGGGCTGTAGAGGAACTGGGGTGGTCCCCAGGAGGGCAGGTAGGTCACTGTTTTTTGAGGCGCCTGCATCTGTGTTGAGGGGTGGGGCTCTAGGACCGGAGTCGGGTGGGAGTTTCAGGGAGGGAGGTTGACCAGCGCCCTCTGGGTATCTTGGTGAACAAGTATTTGAAACCTCCCTGGTTTAACCCCTCAATGTACAGCTGGGGAAACTGAGCCCCAGAAACGGAAAGGCCTTGCCTAAGGTCACACAGCGAGGCAAGGCCTCACTTTTATCAAGAGCCGGCCTTGTGGGGCACCTGGGGGTAGAGCTCCCGTGGAGGGCGGCCTAGGCAGCTGGTGGGTGGGAGCTGGCATGAGGCATTCGCTTGGGTTCCCCTACTAGTGTCAGTTGCGGAAACAGCACCCTCCTCGCCCCAGTCCCACCCCTGCCTGAGCTCGCAGCTGCAAAGTGTGCCACACCCAACGGCATCTGCTTCTACCCATTCCCCTTTGACTTCACCCTGAGTCCCACAGGAAGGACAGGGCTGAAGTTGGAGCCTGGACCTGCCTGAGTCTGCAGCCAGTGCCCCTTCAACTCTGCAGGGATTGTGCCAGAGAGGGCCGAGTGGGGAGACAGGTCCCCAGAGGCTGCAGCCCCCCTCCAAGGGCTGGGAGTGGGAAGGTAGGGTTACGAGGGGGTCTGTCTGGGCAGCCTCCCTGGTCAGGGCGAGCTCTGGCATGGGTTCTGCCGGGGTGTCAAGGAGGCTGGAGGACGAGGCTCAGGCATCTGAGGTGCTCCCTGCCAGCCTGCATCCCTACCTCGGTGAGGATGAGGATGGCCACCTTCCTGTCACGCTCCTCTGGGCTCTGCAGGCTGGGCAGCAGCTGACGCAGCACCACTGTGATCTGCCTGCAGTGGTTGTGCACCATGGCCCTGCAGGGGCGGGCCTGGGCTGGCGGTCACTGCCCAGAGCCCACCCTCCTGCCCCCCACCCATCTCATCGGGGCCGGTGTCCCAGAGTGTCCCAACGTGGCGGGCACGTTCCCACTCCCTTTGCACCCACTGGCTGCCTGCTGCGTGCCAGGCTTGGGTCGGACATGTGGGAGACAGAGAAGCAGGCACAGCCCTTGTTCCCTAGGAGGTCACAGGCCAGGGTGAGGGCTGGGGGAAGACACTGCATCAACAGGCTCCGAGTGTGTGCCTGTGACCAGGGGCAGGGGGCTGTGTCCTGTCACTGCAGTCCAGATACCCAGCCCCCTGGAGGGGCGTGGCCTGAAGCAGGCTGCCTCGATCTGCCCTGGCCCCACCATACCTGGCAAGGAGGCCCACGCCCTTTGGGTAGGTGTGGATGGTGGCGAAGAGCTCCCAGGATCCCTGCAGCTCCAGGTGGGCAAAGTCATGCCAGTGCCCCGTGGTGGACAGCAGTCTCTTCAGTGCCTCCAGTGACGTGCTGCAGCTGAACAGAGGGGGCTCAGGGCTTGCCTCAGGCCACAAGTGGCCCCCCTGGGCCACCCCCTGCCCTGGGAAGGGTGCCCAGCTGACCCAGATAGAAAGGCACGTTCTGGTTTCTATGCCTGGCGTCACTGAGGCCCCCTGGGGCTGCTCTCTCCTGCCCTGTTTTACGTGGAAATGCTGGCACCTAGGATTGGTGGAGCTGGGCTGAGCATGGGGAGGCGGCATGTGCCCAGTCAGACCCCGAGCCTTGCTTGGGCAGGAGACCAGGGGGTGCCCTTCTAGGGAGGGGCGCCCTGCTGAATGGCACCTGCCCTTCAGCTCGAGGATGGCAGCGTTTAAATATGGGCGAAGAGTATGGAGGGTAGCAGTGAGCAAGGGCGTGGGAGAGTCAGGGCGTGTGGCGTAGCGGAGCCCAGAGAAGTGTCCATTCTCCACTCCGGAGACTCTTGCCCTCAGAGGACATGGAGAAACCTGCGGCACCGGCCCTCGCTTGTGAGTGCACGGCTTGTGGTGTCACTGTGTGCTTGGTAGTTGCCAGGTACCATGGATGGTGCCTCACCTGCCCAGCCTGAGGTGGCCCTCTACTGTCACTGTCCTTCAGCAGAGGAGGGAGCAGTCCTGTCACACAGCCTGGCCAAGGGCACAGAGGTGGGGTCAAGCTGGGCCCTGGCTCCAAACCTGCCAGTGATGTCACTGTCACATGATGTCACTGTCACTGAACACAGTCCCTGGGGCACAGGTAGAAAGCCCCAGAATGCAGGCCCATGAAACATGAGATGGCCCTGGCTTGCTGGCCTGTCTCACTGTTCCAGCCACACACCCCCGCCCCGGCCCCTGTGCTCCGTCAGTGTGAGGGCATCACCCTGGATGTGTGAGCATGCCCGGATGAGGCTGTCAGCTTGGACCAGGCATGTTTCTGAGCAGATTTGCAAAACCGAGTGTCAAATGATGAAATGCCATCCGTGAAAGTTCTGACAGTGCCAATCCAAATGCCAGCTGGCTTGTCCTCTTGCCCTGAGCTGTGTCATAAAAAGAGGCAGTGTTTTCCAGGTCACTGGTCTCAGCCACAATGCGACAATCATTTTCAGAAGAAGGGGACTTGGTGGGGGAGTGGCATTTTGTTTGCTCTGGGAGGACTCCGAAGTGTCTGGTCCTGTGATGTCTTGGGCACTGTGTTGGCTTGTTCTTCAAGATTGCCTTGTCCCTGCAGCCCCAGCAGGGCTTCCAGAAAGATGGGCTGATGCAGCATTCTTGGGAATCCATGCCCAACTCCCCTGCAGGTCCATAGAACCCAAAACCACCTCCAGCCCAGGACTCCCGGCAATGCTCAGGGACATATGTCTCCTGAAATCCATACATAGCCTCAGGACCAATGAAGGTGGAGCCCCTTGAGTCTCTGCCTCGCCGTGGACTCAAGGAACCATCCTCTGTTCCTGTTGGTCCCAACATCGCTGCCTGCCTTCAGCCTCTTTGGACACTTGGCATCCCAGTGATGCCTGCCCTATACTCGACCAACCCTCCTTTCCCCACTCTGGCCCCGGAGAGGGCAAAGGCACCTGAGAAAGAGGAGGCAAAGCCCCTCTGCTCTCCATGCTCCTCCCCAGCCTGAGGGTCCATGAGACCCTCTTCCTTCTCCCGCTACCTCCTCCTCTTCTGGTTTTATTTTTATTTTTAATTGTGGTAAAATGCACATCTCATAAAATTTACCACTTTAAGTGTTCAGGTCAGTGGCATTGAGCACATTCATAATATTATGCAACCATCACCACCATCCATCTCCAGAACATTCTCATCTTCCCACACTGAAACTCTGTCCCCATTAAACATGAACTCCCCATTCTCCCTCCATCCAGCCCCTGGCACCCAGCATTCTACTTTCTGTAGATTTGGCTACTCATGGACCTTAAGTAAGTGGACTCACACAGTATTTGACTCAGCAGAATGTGCTTAAGGTTCATCCATGTCGTAGCATCAGAATTTCCTTCCTTTTCAAGGCTGAGTAGTATTCCATTGTATGGATGGACCACACTGCTTATTCTAATTCACCCATTGATGAACACTTGTGTCGCTTCTACCTTTTGGTTATCGTGAGTAACACTGCTGTGAGCAGGGTGTACAAATATCTGTCCCAGGTGCCTGCTTTCCTTTCTTTTGGGTGTACACCCATTAGTGGAATTCCTGGGCCATATGGTAATTCTATATTTAATTTTTTGGAGGAACTTCCATACTCTATTCCAAAGCAGCTGCACCGTTTTACATTCCCACCAACAGTGCACAAGGCTTCTGATTTCTCCACATCCTCGCCAACACTCATTTTCTGATTTTTTTTGGACATTAGCCAACCTTCCTCTTCTTTTGATCACAAGCCTTTGGCCCCAAATCCCCGGGGGACAGAGGGAAAGATGAAGATGCGATGAGGGTGAGAATGATGAGTGCCTTCGAAATAAAGAGAAACGATGTAGCCCATTTGAATTAAATAGAGTTGGCCCACATGGATGACATGTGAGAACAATGAGAATTCCTTTGTGGGGCAGGGTGGGGACTGGCTGGAGGAGGACCCAGCTGAGAACTGACCGAGGCAGGAAACGTCTCTAAGGAAAAGGCTTTGTTAGTGGAGGAGCAGGGGAGAGGGAGGCCCCTCTGGCAGGCCTGGCAGCACCTGTTGCAGTCCTGCCCAGGGAAGGGTGCCCTGCTCAACCCCACTCGCTGCTTCCTGGTCCCAGAGGCCTGCCCATCTAAGCAGGACATGAGAACTTCAGAGGCTCAGGGCTGGCCTCATCAGGCCTCAAGACTCGCCTGCTGCCCCATCGTGTCCTGTGCCACCCCTGCTGTTTTGGGCATGCAGAGACAGTGGCTACTCAGCACTGTTCATCCAGATGTCCTTCTGGGCCCCTGTCCCCACCTTGACAGTGCCACAGCAGCCTGGCAGGGACCTCAGACCCTGAGCCGTCGGGATACACCTGGGTGACACTCTGCTCTCAGGCCTCCCTTCCTCCCTGGCTCCGTGGTGGCGCTGGGTGGCGTGGCTGCTGGTTTGGCAACCGGAGCCTGGGCCCCTTCGGAGTGGTGGAAGAGGCCTGGGCCCATCCCGCTCCCTGGAGGGCGTGGGAGCCAGGCCTGGCCAATCAGAGCCACACAGGCCCCTGTGGCCAAGGTGATTGGTTCAGGATTGGGTATGTGAGCCAAGCTAGGCCATTCAGAGCCCAGGACTGTGCCTGTGGTGAGAGTTTTTCCTCTTGGGGCTGCAAGGGCTGCCGGGGCCACCTCCAGAGCTCCAGGAGAACCTGCCCAGGAAGGGGCCAGCGGAGCGGCCTGAGCAGAAACCACCCGTGGCCCCGCGCGAGGCAGACGTCCCTGCTATATGGGGAGCCCGAGAGAGACAGACAGAGGTCCCAGCTGTATGGGGAGCCCGAGAGACAGACGTCCTTGCTGTTGGGGGAACCCGCAAGAGACAGACAGATGTCTCAACTGTATGAGGAGCCCCCAGTGAGACAGACGTCCCAGCTGTATGAGGATCCCGAGAGAGACAGACAGACGTCCCAGCTGTATGGGGAGCCCAAGAGAGACAGACAGACGTCCCAGCTGTATGAAGAGCCCGAGAGAGACAGACGTCCTTGCTGGTGGGGGAACCCGCGAGAGACAGATGTCTCAGCCGCATGGGGAGCCTCCAGTGAGACAGACAGACATTCCTGCTGGATGGGGAGTCCCCAGTGAGACAGACAGACGTCCTTGCTGTATGGGGAGCCCGCGAGAGACAGACAGATGTCTCTGGCTCTTCGGGACCTTCCAGTCTATGGGTGCGGGCAGTAAAGCAGGTAAAAGGCGCAGATCACAGATGGTAGCTGATGGCGGTGCTGCGGAGAGAATAAAGCAGCAGAGGGTGGGAGGCGCCGAAGGGGCTGCTATTTTAGAGGGTGGTGGGGGAGGCCTCAGCGAGGTGCGGGTGAGCAGAGCCTGCAGAGGCAGGATGGCTGGGGAAAGAACATTCCAGCAGGGGGAGGAGCAGACAGGGTGAGGCTTTCTCCCAACCCTCCCACGTTCCGGGAGGAGAAGGTTTTATTAGCTTATTAGGAAAGATTCATGCATTTTGCATAGTTGAACTGAATAAAAAAGGAACTTCATGCACATTCGAATTCAGAGGCAAGATGAGAAGAAGTGGCATTTTTTTTTTTAAGTGACTTGCCTTGGGGAGAGCTGTTAAAACTGACAAATTGCGTGACGCACATCATAATACAAACACATGAAAAGAGTCAGCCCCAGCGGTTTTTAAGGACTTGCTTATTGGATTTTTGGAAATATGACCTGGTGCAGAGGGAAGATGAAGGCAGCCAGCCCTACTGAGGCCAGAATACGGCGCGGGCAACTGGCCATGATGTCAGTCCAAGCATGTGCTCAGGACCAATGAGATGCCCAAGAGGGCCTGGAAAGGCATCTGCCCCCCTGGGTGAGCCCAATTCGCCTCTGCATGGACATGCTGTGTGGCCCAGGGGAAGCCTCTGACCCTCTCTGAGCCTCAGTTGCCTCATCTGTAGAGCAGGGACAATGACATTCATCTCGAGTCCTCACAGGAAGCCCATTGGGGTAAGATGTGGCTCACTGCATGGGTGCTCTTGGTAACTGCCATCCCCTTGGGGTCCCTGTATGGCAGTGACACTAAGTTTCTCTACCGCCAAGCACCCTCAGGTGACGGGTAAGCGGGACGAACACCTGCCTGCAGGTGCTGTCCACAGCCCCTGTGGCCCTGGCCGTGGATGGGGCTCGGGTTCATGACTGTTGTGGGTTGAACTGTGTCCCCCCGAAAAGAGATATATTGAAGTCAACCAACGGTACCTGTGACTGTGACCTTATTTGGAAAGAAGGTCTTTGCAGGAGTTATCAAGTTGAGGTCGTTAGGGTGGGGCCCTAACCCAATGATTGGTATCCTTATAAGAAGGGGAAATTTATTCCAATGCTGGATTTAACTGTTCAACTGCTGAACCACTCAACAGACATGAACGAAAGCTTAATTCTGACAGAGCTGGAAAAAAAAGGGGGGAAATTTAAACACTGGCACACAAGGGACAATGTCAGGTGACCACAGGGGCAGAGATGAGCGTGGTGCAGCCTCAGCCCCAGGAACCCCCAGCGTGGCCATGAGACACTGGGAACCGGAAGCAGTGAGGAGGGCCCTCGCAGGTTTCAGGGTAGCACGCCCTGGTGACACCTTGGTTTTAGACTTCTGGCCTCCAGCACTGGGAGATGTTGCTTTGAGTCCCTGGGGTGCGTGTCTTTGTTACTGTGCCTTATGAGGCTAACACAGTCTTTGCCCTCGGATGCCTGTGGAACCCTGTGTGTGTCTGGCCGGGCCAGGAGGCCTGGGAGGCTCCAGTCTTACCTTTGGGGGCTGGGCATGGCCGCCTCCTGGGCCTGCTGCTTGGGCTGGGGCTCCCCGGGCAGGTTCAGCTCCAAGACATAGTGCATCTGGGTGAGGAGGGCCAGGAAGAGCTTGGGGTAGGCCTCCTGCACGGCCTGCCTGAACTCCCGGGCAAACTGCAGCTCACGCAGCATGTTCATGGCCTGTCGGGGGCAGGCATGGAGTGAGGCTCCCAGGCCCTGGGTCCCAGGACCAGGGGTTCTGACCTACTGTCCCATAAAAGCCAAGTCCAAGCATGCTCATCCCTCCCTGCTCCAAGCTCTCCAGGACCAAGTCCAAGTGTCCACATGCTGTCCCTCCCTGTGGGGCCTGACCCCTGTGCCTCTGCAGCCTCAGCCTGGCCCTCTCTTGCACCCTCTGGACCCACCGCTTGGGTCTCGCTGCTGCTGGATGGCCTAGTGGTCCCCAGCCTCCCCCAGCTGTCCACCTGGATGCTGTCTACTCTACACCCCTGCAGACCTCCACCTTGACCCAGGGCCTCCCTCAGACCGCACACTGGATGCCACCATCTGCCCTCTGCACTCTGCTCCTGTCTGAGGGGTGACCTGCTGGCGTCTGGGCCCTCTGCTCTGTTGCCTTGAAGGCAAGATCCTGTGCTGTGTGGTCCCACGGTACCCTCAGCTCTGTGGTTGGCACACAGCAGGGCCTGATGCCTGGGAGTTGGGGAACCCATGGCCCTGGAAGGCAGAGTCGGCTGATAGCAGCCCCCAACCCCAAAGGCCTGCTGTGCCTGCCGGGGCCTTCAGTCCAGAATGTTCTCAGGGTGGGGCCAGCACTGAGCAGTAACAACTGGGGGAGGGCAGGAACTGGCGGTGTGGTGGGGTGCAGGGAAGGCTCTCCTGCTACCCCGGGTGGGTCTCACCCACGCTGCTGTGTGGTCCTCTGGTAGGGGGGCAGCATCAGCCCAGGGCTGACCGGGGTGGGGGTGTTGGGGACGGCCAGCCAACAAATCCCTGGGCCGAGGGGGTGCTCCCCCAACCAGCTGCCATTGTTAAGCCCTCATCACACCCCTGCTGCAGGCAGCAGCTTGTCTGGAGGGCTCTGGGTGGCAGGGGAGCTGCTGTGAGCTCTGGGCCACTGCTGGGGGGCCTTTGGGGCAGGGACTCAGCCTGGAAAGCTCTAAACAGGAACACAGCTGTGGCCTCATCAGGGTCCAGGTAAGGGGGACAGGTGTGGCCATGCCAGGAGGGGAGCTCATGGCTCCTGGGAGTGTGGAAGCAGTGCTGGGCTTATGAGGAAAACCAGGGGCTTCCTACAGGGGGGTGGCGGCTGCAGAGGGCAGCCTCTAAGATTCCTCTAGAATCTATGACTGCCCAGAACCCAAGCATGGGGAGGGCTCTCACGTCTCTCCACACCCTTCCCTCTCCCCGAAGACCCTCTCTGAGGCCGCCCCACAGTGAGTGAGTGAGTGAGTTCCCTTGCCAGCCCAGGGGACTGACGTGACTGTCCTGATTCACAGACAGGAGCTCACAGCCCTCGGCCAGGTGGTGGGAGCTGGGCCTGTGTGGTCAACCCTGGGCGGCTTTCCTCCCGGCTGGGGCTGGATTGGGTTTCTGCAGCCTGGATATGGGGTGCCCCCCTACAGCCTGGCACAGAGTGAGTGCCCGAGGTGCCGCCTACTTCTGACGGGGCGGTGGCAGAGACTCACAGCCAGCGAGCGCAGGTAGGTCTTCTCCTTGGGGCAGGGGCTGCTGTCGCTGGCACCGGTGGGCAGGGGCCGCTCCTGCAGCCACGCCAGCAGCATGGTCAGCACCAGGTGGCTCGTGGGCTGCTCAGCCCCCAGGGCCCTCCACAGCTGGAAGGTGTGGCTGTGGGCAGAGAGGGCATGTGAGGGCAGTGCTGCCACTGAGGCCTGGCTGGACTCAGCCACATGAGCAGGCCACCATCACCAGGGCCTGGGTGCCTGGGACAGCCAACTTAGGCTGGGTCCTGAGCCGGACCCTAGTGGGATGGGGCTCAGGGCAGATATGAGCATTGCAGGTCGGTGTGGGAGGGGCCCAAGGCGGGGGCTGGACAGGAGGCCCCGGTGCCTGCCTGTGGTCTCACATCCACACCAGCCTCCTCCTGGATCTCCCCGCTTTCAGGGTCTCTCCGCTAGCTCCTCACTCATGCTGGAGGTTTCCTAGTGTGCCCTGTCTCCCAACTGCTTGTCATCTTCCCTGGCTCCCAGGTCCTGCAGACCACAGCCCCAGCCGGCACTCAAAGTCACGGCCTCCAAGCCCTCTGCTCTCTGACCTCCAGCCCCTGCCTGTCCTTCCCTTCCTCTCCTTCCCTTCCTCTGGGCCCCCATATGTGCAGTCATGGTGTTTAGAGCACTCCTTGCCCCTGACTAATTCCCCCTCAGCCCTTGGGGCTCACCACAAAGTCACTTCCCTCTGGAAGCCTTCCCTGACTACTCCCTCCTAGTCGGGGTTTGCCGGGGTCGAGCTCCTCAGGCCCAACCTGCCTCAAGTGACAGGTCCTCACTAGCATGAGCACAGTGCTTTACATTTTGTAGAGTGCCCATTTTGTAGATGGGGCCACTAAGGACTGGAGAGAGGAGACCTGTCCTGATCAAGGCCCTGTCTTGGAACTGGGGAGCCTGGAGGCCAGGGCTGTCCAATCCTGTGGCCTTTCCATGGTTCCATGGGGCATGGCTCAGTGAGGCCTGGAGGGAAGGAAGGGACAGCTGGGTTGCCCTGAGATGCTGGTGACCACGATGGCCCTGTTTACTACCCTAAATGGTCTTTGGGTCTGAATGTTGGGTAGAAGGGGTTCGAGGGGCAGAAGGACCCCTGGCATGAGGAGGCTGGGGCTGGGAGGACCACAGAAGGGTGGCTCCATTCGCTCCCACCCCTGCTTTAAGGCAGACTCAAGGGCGGCTGCCCTTAAAACCCTGGGGAAGCCACTCTAGGACCATCTGACCCTTGGCTAGGTGGGCACGGCAGCTTGGAGGACTCTAGGAGTTTCCACCCAGCTGGAAAGAGGGGGGCCTTTGGAGTCAGAAGGGTCTGCCCCATGCTGGCTGTGTGACCTTGGGGGAGTCACTTAACTCCTCTGAGCCTTGGATTCCTGGCCACAGAGTAGTGGGCAACGCCTGCCTCAAGAGGCTTAAGCGGGAGGATTCTCCCCCGAGCGAGCGTGCATGCCCAGAGGGCGGGTGTTTCTATTCTGCTGCCTGCGGGCCTGCCCCTCAGTCAGCAGGTGTGAGCCGAGCGTCATTGCGTGCAGACAGTGTCCCAGGGGACCAAGCAGTGGCAGAATTGGCAGGAGTCTCCGACCTCCTGTGCATGACAGCCTTGCGGGGACACAGCAGGAAGTGCAGTGTGCCAGATGCTCAGTGCTGCTCAAAAGAAAAAAGCAGTGTGGGGGGCAGGGGGAGAGTCTGGGTGCCTTCGGTTTCAGACAGGGCAGTCAGGGACACATCCCCTGAGAAGGGGACACTTGAGCAAAGCCCTGAGGATATCGGGAGGGAGCCAGGCAGTGATACAGGGGAGAGAAGCTTCCAGACAGACAGCGCTGAGACAGCTCAATCCAGGTGTGTTCAGGGGACAGAAAGAAAGGCCAGTGTCATTGGGGTGGAGTGGGGAGGGGAGAGGAGGAGAGGAAGACAGTGATGTCATCGGGGCCACAGCACGACCTTGATGGCTGCTGTGGAGGCTTTGGTGTTGGCGTTGAATGAGATGGGAGCACTGGAGGATTTTACACAGAGACGTGGCATGGGCCTAGGTGTGTTCTTCAAGGACGGGGGGGCGACTGGAAGCGGGCAAGTCACTGAAGGTGAGAGCCGGTGGTGTCCTGGACTAGGGTGGTGGCAGCGGGGGCAGGACACAGGCGGAGGTGGAGCTGGCAGGGTTTCCTAGGGGATGGGATGTGGGTGTAGAGAAGAGTCGGATGGCACCAAGAATTCCAGCCTGAGGTGCTGGGAGCACAGAGTCACCAGGTATGACATGGGGAAGCCTGCAGGAGGGGCAGGTTGGGGGAGGCCGGGGATGTGCCCTGGCTGGGTCAGTGGGAGACACCTGTGTGACATCCAAGGGCTGCTGTCAGGGGGTTGGGGGAGAGGCCTGGGCCAGAGGTGTCAGTATTTAGGGGATATTTGACGCCATGGGAATGGATGTGGCCACCTTGAAACTGAGTGTAGCTGAGGAGGAGGTCAAGGGTCAGCCCTGTGGCCCCAGGGCTATGAAATCTGGGAGATGAGGAGGAGCCAGTGGAGGAGGCTGAGCAGGAGTGGCCGGGGAGGTAGGAGGAGAGCCGGGGAGGGCAGTGTTCCCAGGAGGAGAGAGTCACTGGCTGAGTCAAATTCTGCTGACAGGTCACATAAGGTGGGGACAGAGAATGGACTATTGGACCTAGTGACATGAGGTTACTGGTGACCTTGACGAGAACCATTTTATTGGAGCAGCAGTGGACAAAGTCTGGTTCGTGTGGGTCTGAGAAGGAATTGGGAGCTACAAGTCACAACCCAAAGACAAACAAGCCAATTCAACAGTGGAGAAAGGGCTTGAACAGGCATTTCTCCAAAAAAGATAGACAAATGGCCAATGAGCACATGAAGAGATGCTCAGGGAAACACAAATCGAAATATGTCACTTCACACCTCCTAGGATGGCTACAGCCCCAAGATGAGAAACACCAAGTGCTGGTGAGCATGTGGAGAAACAGAAACCCTGGTACCTTGCTGGTGAAAATAGAGAATGGTGTAGTTGCTATGGAAAATGGTACGGCTGTTCCTCAAAAAGCTAAACATAGTACTGCCACATGGCCCAGAATCTTCACTCCTAGGTACACACCCAAAATAGCTGAGAGAAGGGACTCGAACGTGCTTGTATGCCAATGCTGACAGCATCGTTATTCATGACGGCCCAAAGGTGGAGGCAGCCCAAGTGTCCATCAACAGATGAATGGACCTACCCATGCAGTGGATCATTATTCAGCAATGAAAAGAAATGAACTTCCGATACGTGCTACGGCATGGATGAACCTTGAAAACATTAGGCAGAGGGAAAGAATCCAGACCCAAAAGGACAAATATTGTATCATTCCACTTACATGAAATGTCGAGAATAGCCAAATTCATAAGACAGAAAGTAGATTAGGGGTTATCAAGGGCTATGGGGAGGGGAAGATGGGGAATTATTATTTAATAGTTACACAGCTTCTGTTTGGAGTGATAAAAAAGTTTCAGAATTAGACAGTGGTGATAGCTGTGCAACAAATATAATTAATGCCACTGAATCATACACTTAAAAGTGAATAAAATGACAAAGTTTATATTATACATATTTTACTGCAATTAAAAAATAATGTAATATGCCAAACCCATTGAATTGTACACTTTAAATGGCCAAATTGTATAGTATGTGAGTTGTATCTCAATAAATCTGTGTTTTAAAAAAATGAATGAGTAGTGGTACACTAAGCTACTTGAATCAGCTCCTCCATTGAAAACAACTACAAAGGTTGGAGAAAATATAAACATGTAGGCTGGGCATGGTGGCTCACACCTGTAACTCCAGCACGTTGGGAGGCAGAGGTGGGTAGATCACTTGAGGTCAGGAGTTCGAGACCAGCCTGGCCAACATAGTGAAACCCCATCTCTACTAAAAATACAAAAATTAGGTGTGGTGGCACGTGCCTATAATTCCAGCTACTTGGGAGGCTGAGGCAGGAGAATAGCTTCAACCTGGAAGGCAGAGGTTGCAGTGAGCCAAGATTGTGCCACTGCACTCCAGCGTGGGTGACGAAGTGAGACCCTGTCTCAAAAAGAAAAAAAAAAAGAAAATATAAACAAGGGTCCTGAGACTATTAAAGAGATGACAAGACTGTAAGAAACTGCAAGGCCAACATGTGGGGAATATGATGACCCTGAGGGGTTGGGAGCAGGAAAGCTACTGATGCCTTGGGGGAATCTGACAATTCTGGAAAATTAGATCCTTTGCTCTGACAGCCTTGTGGGATGAAGGGACAGAGACCTAAGCTCAGAGACTGTACAAGGTGGTTAATCTCATAGGAGACCCTCGGCCACTTCCAGGCTGGTGCCTAAGCGGGTGTGAAAAACCCAAGCAAATTCCAGCCACGTTTGAATTGAATGGGGGCATCTAGGGAATCTGAAGCACTGGATTTGGCTTAAGGTAATCATGGGCTCACCTTAGGTATCCTTTGGTGCTCGGCAGAGACAAAGACAAGTTGTTTTTGTTGGAGGAAAATACCTTAATTGTGGGCCCCAAATCATTCCTACATTTTTTTTTTCCAAAAACAACATCCAGTATGTAGTCAAAGATAATCAGACACATGAGGAAGGCAGACTCCATCAGTAACATACAGCAAGAATAACAAATAAAGTAGACCTGAAAACTTAGATATTAGAATTGTCAGGCATGAACTATGAAACAAATACTTGATTATGAATACAGAAATAAAAGACAAGCTTAAAAATGTCTTCAGGGACTAGGAACCTATAAGTGATAGAGCAGGTGAGAAAAAACCAAAATGACATTTTAGAAATAAAGAATGCCCAATCTGAAATTAAAAAAATGCAATGGAAAACTTTAATGTCATATTGACATGGTTAAAGGAGAATTAGTGAACTAGAAGATAACTCAAAATAAATTATACAGAATTCAGCAATGAGGGACACAAATATGGAGAAGCAGAAGGGAAGTAAGAAATTGTGTTGAATATCTTCCGCTTGCCCCTGCAGATATAATCTCTGCTCTTCCCCATCCTGCCTCATGCCCCAGGAAGCTGACCTGTACAGACTGCATCAAGAAGCTCTCTTGACCTTTGGCTTCCAGTTGACTTGGCTAATGGTAAGCACTAGCAGGAGGTCAGAAGGTGGGAGTGGAGGGAAGTCAGAGTATTTATACCACAGAGTCTCTCCCTGTGGGTGGCCACAGGATTGCCATGTCCATCTGTCCTGTGGTCTAGCCATATAGACATCCTTGGTTCTGGGAGCACTCCCATTCCCTGCCCCTTTAGGTCTAGAAGGTGGCAATGACTCAGCATTGTTACTTTTCCTGGGGCACTGGCCCCTCCCCGTCAGTCACATTAAACTCTACCCTTGTCCAATAGCTCTTTTATTAAATTTTCCACCTCAACCAATTTGACTGTGTTGTCTGTTCCCCTCGGCACTCTGAGTGATCTAGTGAAATAGAGGATATGGTGAGATATTGACATATGCCTAATCAGTGCCCTAGAAGGAAAGTGAGAGAGAATGCAGGAGAAGCACTCTGTGGAGAGATAATGGCTGGGATTCTTCCAGAACCAGAATATTCCAGAACAGGAATTCAAGACAGGATGAACATAAAGAAATCCATTCCTAGACACACTGTGGTGACTTATCAGACAAATAAAAACAAACAAAACAACAAACTTTCCCGAACCAGAAAAAACCAGAGTACTGTAAAACCAGTCACAGGATAAAGCACATAGCACGATGAAAAGAGCAGCAGTCCTGCTGACAGCTGACTTCTCAACACAGCAATGGAAGCCAGTGACAGTGGGATGTTAGCTTGGCGTGCAGAAAGAAAATAACTGGAATACTGAATTCTATACCCAGTGAAGGGTCTATCAAGATTGAAGATGAAATAAAGACATTTTCATATAAAAACTGAAAGCATTTGCTAACAACAGACCCAAACTAAAGGGGGTTCTAAAGGATGTGCTTTAGGTTGGAGGAAAATGGCCTCAGGTGAGGGGTGTGAGGCTTAAAAAGAAATGAAGAGCAAAGAAAATAGTGAAAATGTGGGCAACCCTAAATGAATATTGACTTGTGAGATTTAAAAATATACAGAATTAAACAACAAGGACATTAAAATTGGGAGTGTGTTAAGTCAGTTGAAGACTCTGAAGGTTCTTTTTTTTTGATCTTGAAAGAAAGTAAAGATGGTAAATTCAATCCCAAATATATAAACAATTATATTACATGTAAATTGAATAAATGCTTCAATTAAAGACAAAGGTCATCAGGCTATAAAAACCCAACTAAGTGCTGTTTACAAAAGACACATCTAAAACAAAAGAATGTAGAAATAGCAAAAGTAAAAGTCTGGAAAAAGGCATACTATGCAATATCAACAAAAGAAAACTGGTGTTATTATATGACTAGAGACTTAATATTAGACAATATAAACTCTAAAAAGCTATAGTAATATTAGGCAAATGGAAATCTCCAAATATATGCAACATAATGCCCTTCATATGAAAGTATAAAAATTATAACTCACATGAAATTATAATTTATATGAAATTAGAAAAACAATAAAGTACTTTTAGGAATATGTTTAGGTGCAAGAAAACTAAACAAAGGGAAAGCAACAGAATGATGAACCTTTGGGTGAGCCAGGGGACTGGAAATTAGCAATGGCGGACAACACAACAGAAACGTGTGTGGGATACTTGAATAGGCATATCACCAAAGAGGCTAAAAAGAAATGAAAAGATGTTCAACTTCTTTATTTAATCATAAAAGTGGAAACGAATACCACAATACTGATTAATAGCACCACCAGATTGACTAAAATTTGATTACTGGCTAAAAAGTGAATGCTAAGTGTTAGTAAACTGCAGAGTAACAGGAACTCTAAAAAAAATACTGCTGAGAGTGTGAATCAGTACAAGCTCTTTGGAAACATTTTGCATTATGTATTAGAGTTGGATATATGTATAGCTTTATGATGCAGATATTTCCATCCTAGATGCATACACTGTGGAAACTGAGAACGTACGTACATCCAGGCACATGTATAAGCAAGTTCACTGCAGCATTGCTAACCATGGTACCAAATAGGAAATGACCCAAATGTTGACCTATAGTGAAAAGAATAATTGGCATTCATAAAATGGAATACTATACAGCAACAAAAATGAATGAACTACAACATATTAAAATGAATCTTAGACATATCATACTGGAGGAAAAAAAAAAGCCAGACATGCTGGGCATGGTGGCTCATGCCTATAATCTCAGCATTTTGGGAGGCCAAGGTGGAAGGATTGCTTGAGGCCAGGAGTTTGAGATCAGCCTGGGCAACATAATGAGACCCCATCTCTTCAAAAAAAATAAATTAGTCAGGTGTGGTGACGCATGCCTGTAGTCCTAGCCACTCATGAGGCTAAGGTGGGAGGATCACCTGAGCCCAGGAGTTTGAGGTTACAATGAGCTATGATTGTACCACTACACTCCAGCCAGGGCAACTAAGCGAGACCTTGTCTCAACAAACAAACAAACAAACAAACAAACAAACAAACAAACACCCAAGCCAGACAACAGAAGAATATTGGAAGACTACATATTGTACAATCCTGCTTATACTTTTAGGACACACCCCACCATGATTTCGTGTATTTTTGAGAAAGAAAAAAATGGCCAAGATGGGAGTCTTATAGGAGACCCCAACATAGAGCTGGGACCCAAAGGTCTGTATGTACGGTTTAAGGGCGATCAAAATAAACAAACAAAACTCGGCCCTGCAGAAAGAAAAATCAAGAAAACTGTCATGCTTCAGTCAGCACACTGGGTGGAAGTGGGAAGGGGTACGGATATCCTGAGGATTTGAACCCAAACCTGTTTGGATGCCTGAATTCACACCAATGTGGCCCAATAAAATCTCAAGCAGAGACTTTTAAATTTAAAGTGGTCTCAAACTAACAGTGCCCCCAGGTGACTGGCAGAAAACTATATAAATCCAGGTGTAAGGCACCATCAATGTAAAATGCACCCTGATTTCATAAATGTTAAAATGTAAAAAAAAAAAATGCTTCTTAGAATTGAGGAAATAAGATAAAAATTCCAATACAATAAAATAGAGCTGTAAACTTCTAGGTAGCTGAAGACGATGCCTGTTGCCTAGGCCTCCGCCTCCCAAAATTTCCTTGAGATACAACAAAAAACAATAAGGGAAATAAAAATGCACAAAAACTATGACTCCAGTGCAAATTCAGAGAGTTCCCAAACTTCAAAATTAAGCAGAAAGAGAAGAGTATCAACCTTAGCATGAAATCTCTACTGCTCCCGCCCTATCCCGTTCTACCATAAGGCTTTGATAAAGGCAGGCTGAGAGAAACTGGGGGGAAAGAGGGAAGGGAGGAGCTAGCAACAGGGCTTGAGATTGATATAAAGCCTAAAGCACCTTCTAGAAGACTAAGTCCACCCTAAGTCTTAAAAAAAAAAAAAAAAAAAGTTCAAGTGTCAGAGCCCCAATCACAGAGAAGTGACTCAAAAGTATGCCTGATTTGGAGAGCGGTCTTCAAAATGCACAGATTTTGGGAAAGGAAAGTGCAAAAAAGAAAGCAGAGGTATCTTTTGGAGATTAGGTAGTGATAGGGAAAGAGGTAAAAGGGAAAAATGTACGGCTCTGCAATAGAAATGAAACCAAAACATTGGAGGATCCATAATCCTTTTGCTTACCACCCAGTCTATTAAATTATCTGGACTTTGCTGTATTGACAGAAGAGGGTGCCATTGAACTTAAAATCATATAAAACACTCAAAGAACACAAACATGAACAGGAACAAAATTAACAGATCCATAGAATTATTTTAAAAAATGAGAAAACAAAAATCAGCACACACAAAATAAGGAACTCCTCCTGGAAAAAAATCATGATGCAGGAAAAAACCCTAAGACAACATTCACTCTACGTGTCATTAAATATGCTCAAATAAGCATTTAAAGATATGAAAACTACCTTGAATTATGAGTTCAAAAAAGGACAAAAAAATCCAACAGGAGATGAAAAGAGAGTTGACTGACTTCAGGAAAGAAATGGATGAGATGAAAAAATTATCTCAGAAATGAAGAAAGATTACAAGGTGTCCATGAGAGATAAGACTCAAATGATAATTTAATAAGGGGCATTTAGGAAAACAAGAAAAGCAACCAAGAGAATGAAAGTGAATTTAAGAAAGAGTAAAAGGGGTCAGAGGGAAAGTAGTGGAAATGGAAGACAGGAGGAGTAGCATTTGTATTATTGGAGTCCCTGAGGAAGAAAAACAGCAATGGAACATGACTAATATTTAAAACTGTAACCAAGAAAATTTTCCAGGAATAGCAACCTCAAAAAAATTTCAATTCTATTTTTCTTCTGCCTGTGGACGCCCCTGAAGAAGCATCATTAAAGTCTCTCTTCTTCCTGCTGTCATGCCTAAGTCAGAGTCTCCTAAAGAGCCCGAACAGCTGAGGAAGCTCTTCGTTGGGGGGTTGAGCTTTGAAACAACAGATGAGAGCCTTGAGGAGCCATTCTGAGCAATGGGGAATGCTCACGGACTGCGTGGTCATGAGAGATTCCAACACCAAGCGTTCCGGGGGTTTTGGGTTTGTCACATATGCCACTGTGGAGGAGGTGGATGCAGCCATGAATGCAAGGCCACACAAGGTGGATGGAAGAGTTGTGGAACCAAACAGAGCTGTCTCAAGAGAAGAATCTCAAAGATCAGCTGCCCACTCAACTGTGAAAAAGATATTTGTTGGTGGCATTAAAGAAGACACAGAAGAACATCACCTAAGGGATTATTTTGAACAATTTGCGCTAAACCACGAAACCAAGGTGGCTATGGCAGTTCCAGTAGCAGCAGTAGCTATGGCAGTGGCAGAAGATTTTAATTAGGAAACAAAGCTTAGCAGGATAGGAGAGCCATAGAAGTGACAGGGAAGCTACAGGTTACAACAGATTTGTGAACTCAGTCAAGCACAGTGGTGGCAGGGCCTAGCTGCTACAAAGAAGACATGTTTTAGGCAAATACTCATGTATATGGGCAAAAAACTCGAGGACTGTATTTGTGACTAATTGTATAACAGGTTATTTTAGTTTCTGTTCTGTGGAAAGTGTAAAGCATTCCAACAAAGGGTTTTAATGTAGATTTTTTTTTTGCTCCCATGCTGTTGATTGCTAAATGTAATAGTCTGATCGTGATGCTGAATAAATGTCTTTTTTTTTTTTTAATGTGCAGTGTAAAGTTAGTCTACTCTGAAACCATCCTGGTAAATTTCCCCAACAGTGTGAAGTTAGAATTCCTTCAGGGTGATGCCAGGTTCTATCTGGAATTTATGTACAGCCTGCTTGGGTGGAGACGCCATTGTCTTCAGAAACCTTGGTGTAGTTGAACTGATAGTTACTGTTGTGACCTGAAGTTCACCATTAAAAGGGATGGCCCAAGAAAAATAGTGGAATTATTGGTTATAAAAATGATTGTTGGCACATCCTATGAAATATATGTAAATTGAATAACGGTACCACATAAAACTATAGATGGGAATGAAGCTTAGGTATCATCCATTATCATGTGTAATCAATAAATGATTTAATTCTCCTGAAAAAAAAAAGATCTCAATCTACATAATCAAAGGATGTACCAGGTGCCTGGGAACATTAACCCAGAATGATCAGCTTTGAGACATTTCCTAACTAAATGATTAGATTTCAAAGATTACAAAAAAATCTTAAAGACTCTGGGTAAAAAGATCAAATAACTTACAAACGCCAAAAAAACCCCTATTGTCATTAACTTTTAAAAAACAATGCAAGGCAACGATGAAACAGCATTTAAAAAATACTTAATAAAATAAAATGTGAACAAAGCATTTTATATCCAGCCAAACCATTCTTCAAATAAAGAACTTTCAACATAAAAGAACCTAAAGAATTCTGAATCTTTTGGAGGATGAGCTTCTTCAGACTAAGCTGACTGGAAAACTTCAGCCTAGGAACTGATGGCGTGCCTGTAAACACAAAGTGTGGAGATGAGGGTGGAGCGGTAGAGTGTGAATGTTCATTGTTTTGACAAAGTACAAATATGTAACTGAAAAATGGGAGAAGAAAGGAGACAGAAAGAGGAAAATAGAATAATTTCACTGATTGTTGTGCAGAAAACAGGTGGGAATTAAAGAGTATTGGGGTAGGAGGTGGGACACGGACACAGGACCAAATGGAGGACTAGCTATCACAGGGATGGGGCAGAAGCACCTTTCCATAAGGCACGCCCACCCGTGTGCCATGTCAGTTTACCATTGCCATGGCTACACCTGGACGTTACCACCTCTTTCCACGGCAATGACCTGATGACCCTGAAGTTACCACCCTTTTTCTAAGAATTTCTGCATAACCTACCCCGTAATTTGCACATAATTAACTGCAGAAGGGCCTCTGAGCTGCTCCTCTGGGCTCACGGCCTCTGGGTAGCTCTGCTCTGCAAGGAGCAGGCCTCTGCTGCTGCTGTGCATGGCCGCTTCAATCAAAGTTGCTGTCTAACACCATGGGCTTGCTCTTGAATTTTTTCCTGGGCAAAGCTAAGAACCTTCCTGGGGTAAGCCCCACCTTTGGGGCTCACCTGCCCTGCATTAGTATCAAATGAAAAGGATAAACCTGGCCGGGCACGGTGGCTCACGCCTGTAATCCCAGCACTTTGGGAGGCTGAGGGGGGTGGATCACCTGAGGTCAGGAGTTCAAGACCACCAGCCTGGCCAACATGGCAAAACCCTGTCTTTGCTAAAAATACAAAAATCAGCCAGGCATGGTGGTGCATGCCTGTAATCCCAGCTACTTGGGAGGCTGAGGCAGGGGAATTGCTTCAACCCAGGAGGCGGAGGTTGCACTGAGCTGAGATTGCACCACTGCACTCCAGCCTGGGTGACAGAGCAAGACTCCACCACACACACACACACACACACACACAAATAAACCAGATGTTAAAAGGCTGAATAATAAAATGGGGACTAAGGGACTAAGGGCATTAAAATAGGTTAGGAGCACAAAGGTAACAACTAGGACAAAAATACATTTCCTAGATTAAAACAAAATTGAAGTCAAAGAGCAAAGAATGCACCTTTTGTAGAAAAAGAAACAGCAAATATAATGAAATACACACAACTACAAAATATCATGACAGACAAACATATCAATCGCATCAATATCGACAAGCTTCACTCACCTATTACAAAAGATTTTCAATTTAGATTACAAATCAGGACAAACTTTGTGCTGTATATAAGATGGAGACCTAAAACAAAGGGATTCCCAAAGGCTAAAATAAAGAAGTAGAGAAATGCATACTGGGCAAATGGAAAAATAAAAAAGCAGCTTAATGATTCTGAACAGACAGTAGAATTCAAGTCCCCAAAGTATTAAGTGTGACAAAGCAGGGCATCTCAATACTAAAAGTCACGGTTCATAAAGATAGAATACTTATGACTATGTGAGTGCCAAATAACATGGCAACCACCTTCACAAAGGAAAAGTCCAGGAATTGAAAGTATAGATAGAGACACACCAACGTTTCTTTAGTGAGACTTTAACACACACTCAGTCCAAAACAGATCAAGAGGACAGAAATTAAGTATGTAGAAAACCTCGACAACACAATCAAGGTAAACCTTGTACATATAGAGGCACACCTCGTTTTACTGTGCATCACTTTATAGTACTTGGCGGATATTGCATTTTTTACAAGTTGAGGGTTTGTGACAACCCAGCATTGAGCAAGTCTGTTGGTGCCATTTTTCCAGCAGCGTGTGCTCACTTCATGCCTCTGTGTGATATTTTGGTAATTCTCACAGTATTTTAAACATCCTCATTATTATTAATCTGTCATGGTGATCTGTGATCAGTGATCTTTGCTGTTACTATTGTAATTGTTTTAAGGCACCATGAGCCACACCCATATAAGATGCCAAACTGAATCCATAGATGTTGTGGGTTCTGACTGCTCTACCCACTGGCCGTTCCCCCATCTCTCTGCCTTTCCTTGGGCCTCTCTATTCCCCAAGACACAACAACATTGAAATTAGGCCAATTAATAACTTAACACGGGCTCTAAGTGTTCAAGTGAAAGGAAGAGTCCCATTTCTCTCACTTTAAATCAAAAACTAGAAATGATTAAGTTCAGTGAAGAAAGAATGTTGAAAGCCAAGATAGGCCCAAAGCAAAGACTCTTTTGCCAAACAGTGAGCCAAGCTGTGAATGCATAGGAACAATTATTGAAGGAAATGGAAAGTGCTGCTCCAGTGAACACACACATATGAAGAAAGTGAAACAGCCTTATTGCTGATACGGATAAAAGGTTTTAGTGGTTTGAAGAGAAGCTCAAACCAACCACAACATTCTCTTAAGCCAAAGCCTGATCTAGAGCAAAGCCCTAATTCTTCCACCCTATGAAGGCTGAGAGAGGTGAAGAAGCTGCAAAAGAAAAGTCTGAAGCTAGCAGAGTTTGGTTCATGAGGTTGAAGGAAAAAAGCCATCTCCATAGCATAAAAGTGCAAGATGAAGCCTCAAGTGCTGGTGGAGAAGCTGCAGCAAGTTATCGAGAAGATCTAGCTAAGATCACTGATGAAGGTGGCTACACTAAACAACACATTTTCAATGAAGAAACAACCTTCTATTGGAAGATGCCATCTAGGACTTCCGTAGCTAGAGAGGTAAAGTCAAAGCCTGGCTTCAAAGCTTCAGAAGACAGGTTGACTCTCGTGTCAAGGGCTAATGCTGCTGGTGATTTTAAGTTGAAGCCAATGCTCATTTCCCATTCTGAAAATCCTAGGGCCCTTCAGAATGATGCTAAATCCACTCCGCCTGTGCTCTAGACATGGAACGACAAAGCCTGGTTGACAGTGCATCTCTTTACTTCATGGTTTACTGAATATTTTAAGCCCACTGATGAGACCTACTGCTCAGAACTGAAAGATTCCTTTCAAAATATGAGCGCATATTGACAATGCACCTGTCACCCAAGAGCTCTGATGGAGATGTACAAGGTGATTGATGTTGTTTTCCTGCCTGTGAACACAACAACCATTCTGCAGCCTATGGATCAAGGAGTCATTTTGACTTTCAGGTCTTATTATTGAAGAAATGCATTTTGCAAGAGGGTAGCTGCCATAGATAGTTGTTTCTCTGATGCATCTGGGCAAAGTACATTGAAAACCTTCTGGAAAGGATTCACCATGCTAGATGCCATTAACAACATTGGTGATTCATTGGGAGGAGGGCAAAAGAGCAACATGAACAGCAGTTTGGAAGAAGTTGATTCCAACCCTCAAAGATGACTTTGAGGGGCTCAAGACTCTGGTGGGAGGAAGTAACTGCAGATGTAGTAGAAATAGCAGGAGAACTAGAATTAGAAGTGGAGCCGGAAGACTGAATTGCGGCAATCTCATGATCAGACTTGAACAGATGAAGAGCTGCTTCTTATGGATGAGCTAAGAAAGTGGTTTCTGAGATGGAATCTACTCCTGGTGAAGATGCTGTTGAAATGACATCAAAGGATTTAGAATATTCCATAAACTTACTGATAAAGCAGTGGCAGGGTTGGAGAGAATTGACTCCAAATTTGAAAGAAGTTTTACTGTGGGCAAAATGCTATCAAACAGCATCACATGGTACAGGGAAATCTTTCGGGAAAGGAAGAGTCCATTGATGCTACAAACGTCACTGTTGTCTTATTTTTAAGAACTTGCCAGATACCTGAACCTTCAACAGCCACCACCACCCTGACCAGTCAGCAGTCCTCACCACCCACCAGCAAGAGGATCCCGATTTGCTGAAGGCTCAGATGATCATTAGCAATTTTTAGAACTAAAGCATTTTTAAATTAACATAAGCACATTGTTCTTTGAAAAGACATAATGCTATTGCCTACTGAATAGACCACAGTACAGTATAAACAGAACTCTTATGTGCACTGGGAAACACGGAGGCACACGTGACTGCTCTATTCTGGTGGCCTGGAACAGAACCTGTAATATCCTGAGATATACCAGTATCTCAAACTCTACACCCTGACAACAGAAAATACACCTCCTTCTTGAGTGCCAATGGGACATTCACAAAAAGCATTTAAAAGATTAGTAAATTCCATAAGGTAAAAACTTTACAGACAACACTCTCTGACCACAGTGCAGTAAAACTAGAAATTATTCACAGAACCACAAATGTGCTCCCACATGGAAATCAGACATCTTCCTGGAAACAACTCTTGGGCTCTGGGAGCTTATGACACCCCTGTTCTGGTGACTTCTAAGTGTTCAGTGAAATGGGAGCAAGGCCAGCAGCTGGGGCCAGGGACCTGTGAGTGTGCGGGAGTCACTGTCTCACTGCCAGGTGCGCCCCAGGCTGGAATGAGGGTGACAGTGAGGACAGGTGAGGAGGAGTAAGAGGGGTACAGGGCAGTGCACAGCGGGTCCTGGGGATAAGGCTCGCTGGGTCTGGAGGTGAGCTGTAAAGGTGGGAGTGCCTGAAGCTGGTGATGGTCACACCAAGGGATGGCCAGGGGAGTGGGTGGCTATGGGGATGGAAGACAAGGTCCTTGGGAAGGAGGAGATCCAGGCCTGGAGAAGTCAGAGTGAGGGGAAGACAGGGAAATCTGCCAGGAGTCAGGCATGGGGAGTGAGGTGGGGAGTGTCCCTGACTGGAGCGAGGGGCCATCAAGGACAGGTGCGTGGTAGGTAGGTGGCAGGGGGTATGGACTGAGGACTTGGGAGGCAGAGCTGGGACTTTGGGAAGGAAGAGCCATGAGCAGTGACAAGGACCCTAGCCCATCTCCAGGCCCAGGGGTCTGAGGGCTGTGAGAGAAAAGCCAGCCCCACCTGAGAGGGCTTTGATGGCCTCTGGCGGACGTAGTGGGGTGGTCTGTAGAGGGGCAGGGAGGAGAACAGAGTGTCTGTAGATGAGAAGAGACAGAGGGGTTTGCTGCTGGGCGGCGAGGCTTCAGTGTGGGCTGGGGTCTTGCCAGGAGCACCCAGGGTCCTGTGGCCTCTCCATCAGGTGACAGTGTGGCCTGGCTGGGGCAGGTGTTTCATGTGGAGCCAGGACAGGAGACAGTGAGCAGTGCCTCCCCTGTGCCTGCCCAGAAGGTGTGCAATGATGAACAGATGTGGGCTCCCTCCAAGCACCCAGCCCTATAGAGGTCCCTGTGGGCCATGATGGGGGCAGACAGGAGGGCAGAGGTCACCACCCTTGCCTGGGGAGAGGACGGGGAGTGGGCAGTGAGGGAAGAGGGGCAGGCACCTGTCCAAGGGGATGGAGATGTCCAGGAAGGTGGCCACCAGCTCGCGGGTGTGGTTCCGGGCCAGCAGGGTGATGGCGTGCAGGGTCTTTTCCTGGGCTTGGGGGTTGTGGACAGAACACAGGCGGAGGCGGATGGCCTGGGCCATGCTGGAAACCTGTGCAGAGAGAGAGAGGTCTGGCAGGGAGGCCCAGCCCTGCCCTGGGAGCCTGAAGGCAGATGGAGGTCTCACCCTGATGTGCACGGAGTCCCTTCAGATATGGCCCAGTCCTGAGCCATCTAGGTGGGGGGCACAGCCCTGCCCCAGATGCTTGGTCTGAAGAGAAGTCCCAGTCTGGGGGGAACAGGTCCTGCCATGTTCAGGCAGACACTGGAAGGTCCAGGCCCCCTGTCTCCCATCTCATTCCTAAACATGCCAATTTGCACATGCGGTGCCCTGTGCCTGGGGCACCCTGCCTTCTCCTTGGGGTCTCTCCTGCTCATCCCTAATGCCCAGTGCCAGTATCCCTGTCTGAACTCGCCCACTTGCAGGACTTGGCACTGGGCATCCTCTCTCTGGGGTGCACCCCTCACCTCCCTGCGGGGTCCTCCTCCCCCACATCATATCCCCATACGCTGTCCTGGCAACATCTGCTTGTGTGTCCGTCTTCCCCGAGACCTCAAGCTCCTCGAGGGGCTGGTCTGTGCTGTCCCCTTCCTTTCCCACCACTCCCATATTACGGCACACAGCGGCTGCTCAGACCCCGCAGTCACCACCCAGGACCCAGGGGACTTGCTTGGGCCATTCATTCATTCATTCACTCATTCAAAACCATCAGACTAGTAGTTTCCTAGGGTGGGATCTGTGTCTCCCCCATCAGGCTCAAGGACCTGAGCCCTGGATGCTGACCACTGGGCCCGCCCTCCGCCCCCTGGCCCTTCCTGGCCCGGCCCCAGTGCCCTCACGATCTTCAGCTTGGCCCCGTGCTCCTGGATGGCTGTGAGCAGCATCTCGGAGGCCGCCTGCACGCGGAAGGGGCTGGTGGAGCCCAGGCCGTCGATGGCTGTCCAGATGAGGTCGTTTAACTCTGCCAGTGTGAGCTGCTGCATGATCTCCTGTACAGCGGGGGTGGAGAGAGGCCATCACCTTGGGCCCCCTGGGCCTGGGCATCCACCTCCCCACTTCCGCTTTTACCCCTTCTCCTTTGTCCCAGGATCTCCCAAGTCTCTGAGCATATCTGGCCTCCTAAGCCCCACTCCTCCGGGTTCCAAGCATCTGCCAGTGATTTGCAGTCTACAGTTGTGCACGTCCACATCTGTCAGAGCCAACCACGGCCCGGGCTCTTTCCCACACTCACACTCCGTGCTTGTCTCAGGACTGGGTGGCCGGGCCAGCCTCCCCTTTCCCCTCCTCTGCTGTCCTCTGCCCATAGGGCTTCCTCATCTGCCAGCCTCAGCCCCGTGGGCTGTCCCCCTGCCAGGCTCCAGTCCTCCTTATGAGCATTTATCAAAGAGAAAGCGAACTTCCTGGCTGTGAAGGAGCTTCGAGTTCACCTGGGCCAACCCCCAGTCCCAGAAGGGTGGGTGGGCTGCCCTCAGCCTCGGAGCAGGTCAGGGTGGGTGCAGCCAGGACCCAGCTCCTGTCCCAGGACAGGCAGCGCTGTCCCAGGACCCTGAGACCCTCGGTCCATTTCCTCCCAGGAGTGGCTTTAAAGGTCCAGGAAGGTGGGTCTCACCTCCGCAAGCAGCCGTGAGCTCAGGGGTAAGGAAGGGGCTCTAGAGAAATGCAAGATGATGGGTGTGACCCCCGCCTCATAGCCTCAGACTACAGCCTCCTGGAGGGGGGACCGGGCCTCAGTCACTGCTGCAAAGGTAGAACTTTCTGGAAAGACTTTAGGCATTGTGCCACTAGCTATACACAGCTATTTATATTTCAATGTAAGTACAATTAAAAATTCAGTTCTGCAGTAGCACTAGCCACATTTCAAGTGCTCCATGGCTCCCCGTGGCCAGTGGCTACCTTGGGTAGCACAGGATGAGAACATGCCCATCCTTCCAGAGGGTTCTCTGCACAGTGGGGACACACAGCATTGAACCGAAGAAGTTAGAAGCTGAAGGAGGGATAGGAGAGCAGCCTGACAGAAAATTAGGGCATTTGCAAGGATGTCAGGATGGCAAAATGCTTCTTTGCATGTTAGGATAATTGTTGGAGTGGCTACAATCTGTTAGGACATTTCTAAGTATATTAGAACATCAAATTAAGTGTTAAATAATGGATGTTAGAATATTTATTAGAATCTTTTAATTCTAAAATTTTGAAACAGTGTTTGTGAGAATGTTAGAGTATTAGCACAATGGTTAGAATGTTAAAATAATTTTAGTGGAAGATTTGTGGTAAGAACTTTTTAAAAGAATATTATGTTATTATACATCTGGCTAGAATATTTGTTAGATGATTAAAATCATTTGCTAGAATGTTAAACTTTTGCTTAAAGCTAGCATTTAGAATGTTTGTGAAGAAATTCAACTTGGAATGGTGGTTAAATTCTTAGAATACTACAATCTCAGGATTGGTAAAGACTTTGGAGCCATCTTCCTTCAATCAAGGGCAGGAATAAATGTGAGATAAAGGTGGCAGTGATGGTAGAAGTGGTGGTGGTGGTGATAATGATGGTGGTGCAGGGTCATAGTAATGCAGATGGTGATGGTGGTTGTAGTCATGGTGATGTGGTGGTGGTGGCATTGGTGGTTATGGTGATGGTGGTGATAATGGTGGTGGTGACAGTGACAGTGATCATGATGGTGGTGATGATGATGGTGGTGATGATTGTGGGGGTGGTGATGGTGGTGGTGGTGATGATGGTGATGGTGATGATACTTATGGTGATAGCGATGGTGGTGGTGATGGTGGTGATAATGGTGGTGGTGACAGTGATAGTGATCATGATGGTGGTGATGGTGATGGTGGTGATGATGGTGATGGCAATGCTTATGGTGATAGTGATGGTGATAATGTTGGTGGTGGTGACAGTGATCATGATGGTGGTGATGATGATTACAGTGATCATGATGGTGGTGATGTGGTGTGATGTAGTGATATGATGGGGTGATGGTGGTGATGATTACAGTGATCATGATGGTGGTGATGATGCAGGTGGTGATGACTGTGGGGGCGGTGATGGTACTACTGGTGGTAGTGGTGATGACAGCGATGGTGGTGGTGATGGTGGTGATAATGTTGGTGGTGACAGTGATCCTGATGGTGGTGATGATGATTGCAGTGATCAGGATGGTGGTGATGATGTTGGTGGTGATGATTGCAGGGGTGGTAATGGTAGTAATGGTGATGATGGAGATGGTGGTGATGGTGGTGATGATGATGCTGGTGGTGGTGGTGGTGGTAGTGGTGGTGATGATGCTTATGGTGATGGTGGTGGTAGTGATGATGGTGATAGTGATGCTGGTGCTGGTGGCTGTGATGGTGCTGATGGTGGTGATAATGGTGGTGGTGGTGACAGTGACAGTGATCATGATGGTGGTGATAATGATGGTGGTGATGATGACAGTGGGGGTGGTGATAAAGATGTCATGTATCCAAGACCACATGAGGAGTTAGGGGCAAACTTGGGACCAGAACCCAGGCACAAAGTGTCTGTTCTCCAGCTGGAACCTTCTCAGCCCTGTGGTTCTATGATGGTTCTATGATTAGCAGACCCTCCCATCCTCTCCCTTCTACTGCTCCTGTCTGTCTGGGGAGATCCAGAGCTGGACACGCATGTTCTGTGTGCAGAGACCACATGGGGTGAAGCAGCTGTCCCTTCAGTGAAACTCTTCCTTCCTGGCCCTGCCTCTGCCTTCAGGGCAGGTTTTAGTAGGGTAAACTGCAGCCAAGTAAGGTATTCTTCCTTCTGGACACAGACAGTGAGTTGGTTCTAGGGCTTGAAGTTTTCCACACTAAACTTCTAACTGGCCTCAGCACACCAATGGCTTGCAACAGTTGCCAAGAGCACGGGTTCTGGAGTAGCTGGGGCTGGATCAAATTCCAGTGGGTCACTGACCAGCCCTGTGCCATAATTTCTTCATCATTTGGTTCAATTCAGTTTATAAAACTTGAGGAAGGGATGTGGTAATGTCTGTGAAGCTCCTGGCATAGGTAATAAGTAGGCATCTAATGTGTGCTGGCCCCCCAAACCTTCCTGGCTCCACCTCAACAACATGAGAGACAGCGAGCGAGCGAGCGCATTTACCCACCACTCCCCACTCCCCAGATATGTGGTGTGCTCTGGTCACGCCCCTGCCCTGCCCTCTACTCTAAGGACTTTGACCTTGATGACTTGGGAGCTGCAGAGCTGGAAGATGTGGTTCTTTGCCATCTCCTGGGGGCCCAGGGGAGTGGCCTTCTGGTCTCTGCTGTTCCAGAGTGGGGTTCCATCCGAATGGGCCTGGGAGAGCTCCTTGGGGGCCTGTGATTCTGCCTGCAAAGTTTCTCCTGCTGGCCAGGGACAGGGTGGGTGAGGGCAGGGCAAAGGTGGTCTTGGGGTCTAGTTTGGGACAGGGCAGGGTTAGGGTAGGGTCATTTGTAATCAGGATCAGGGCTGTGCACAGTTTGGGGACTGGGATCAGAGTGGTGGGGGTCAGGGTGAGGCCATTACAGGGTTATGGCTCAGATCCAGGTTGGGTTTGGGGGTAAATTTGGGGCAAGGTTGAGGTCAGGGGTGTGGGTGTGGGTCTGCCAGAGGTTGTAGCTGGGGTGGAAGTTGGTGCTCAGAACTCACAGAACTCACCTTTGTGGCGCATCAAGAGCTGGTAGAGATGGCTTGCCCCTTCCAGGCTGCAGCGCTGGGTGGCCCTGTCTGGGTCCTGGCACAGCATCCCCAGTATGCCCACCAGTTGCCCAATCCTTTTGAAGTTCTCTTTTGGCTGTGTTGAGAGTACGGGAATCACTGATGGCCAAACCTCCCTGCAGAGCCCTGCCACACACTCACCCAGCACGGCCTACATCAGAGGTGACCCCTCCAACGGTGTGGCAGGGCTGGGACTGGGGGCTGGGCAAAACATTCAGTAATCAAGAAAAGTAATATTTTAGGTGGCCGGGCACGGTGGCTCACTCCTGTAACCCCAGCACTTTGGGAGGCCGAGGCAGGCAGATCACAAGGTCAGGAGATCGAGACCATCCTGGCTAAACCCAGGTGAAACCCAGGTGAAACCCTGAGTCTACTAAAAATACCAAAAATTAGCCGGGCATGGTGGCAGGCGCCTGTAGTCCCAGCTACTCGGGAGGCTGAGGCAGGAGAATGGCATGAACCCGGGAGGCAGAGGTTGCAGTGAGCCGAAATCGTGCCACTACACTCCAGCCTGGGCGCCAGAGCGAGACTCCGTCTCAAAAAAAAAAGAAAAAGAAAAGTAATATTTTAATGCAATATTTAGAAAAATCAGAATAAGTGCAAAAAACTCTGCGATGAGCAAGATCTCAAAACTGTAAGTAAAGTCAGGATCTGACCCTGGTTTTGCATGTCACCTCACCTGTCCTACCCTCATCCTGGTCCTGGTTTAATAAAACTTTATTTACAAAAGCAGGTGGTCAGCCCATGGGCCATAGCTTGCCGAATTGAGTTTTAAAAACATCACACGAAAACGTGAATCATCTTGATTACAGAGTTTTTTGTTTCTGCGGTAAATTTTGTGTGCAAGGTGAGTATCTTGCTTGCCTTACCCTGGTCCAGTCCTGTGATGTTGAAATGGATTTTGAGTAAATTGAAGCCACTTTAATTGTCCTCCTCCTCCCAGGGGTGCAGGGTCTTTCCATTGGCAGAACAGTCCCCCCTCCTTCCAGCACTTCTGCCTCCTGCCCTCATTAGACCAGGCAGCCACCAGGCATTAGGGCAAGGAACTAATTTCCCCATCCCCCTGAGTATGCCTAGGGAGTTAATGCGGGTTTAATGCGGGTTTGGGCTCATACTGGCGGAAGCGCACTCTCTGACCATGTGCTGATGCAACTCAAGGGCAGTAGCGACAGATGAGGGCTGTGAGCCATGTCATGATAGGGGCTGCACTGGCGGAAGGGTGGTGGGGTGGCCACTCCAGGCAGCAAGGAACCCCTAATCAGGCGCAGGGCCGTACAGTTTACCAGCCTTCTCACGGTCTCCACCCCATCTGAGCCCCACCATATCGCTCTAGGGAGGGGTCATTTCCATTGACTTTACAGGTGAAAAGCTGGGTCTCGTTGAGGAGAAACACCTGTACAAGGCCTCAGGTGCATAGACAGGTGCCTAGCTCCAGGGTCAGGGGTCAGGGTGACCTGCCTTCAGATCCCAGCTGTGAGGCCTCGGGCAGGTCCTGCCCGTCCCTGCCTGTTCCCTCAGTTGCAAGGAGGGAGATTGCCTGGGCCGCCAGTCAATACGGAGCCCGGCTGCGCTGTCGGGTACTCAGGGATCCACTCTGTCCTGGAGGCTGGTGTCCAGGGGGCCTTGAACCCTATGAACCCTGGCAGGATCTGGGAGGAGGGCGGCTTTGGCTGGGCCCTTGCGATCCAGGGCAGGAGGCCCAGCCGGCAGAGCGGGTGTGGGGCGTGGGACCGGCGAACCGCCTACTCACGTCCAAGTAGCCATTGTGGTTCAGGAATTTGAGGAGGATCATGCAGCTGTGCACAGCCCGCTGCCGCTCATGCGCCTTCTCCGACGCCAGCCAGATGTACAGGTGCTGCGGGGCGGGCAGGATCGGGGAGAGGATTCTGCGGGGCCCTCGGCCCAGTCCCCGCCCACCACCGGCTCAGACCCCGCCCACTCGGCCCAGGCCCCGCCCACCCCGGCTTTGCCCCCTCTCTAAGGCTCCATCCATCCTCGGCTAGGCTCTGCCTGCTGCACTTACGAAGTCATCTGGAGACTGGCACGTCTAATAGTTTTTAAGGCAAATCTGAGCTCTTTATTAAGGTGATATATGATTAGATGTATAATTAGTGACTCTGAAGTAGGATGAGGGTCATGGTATTTGGAGATTCTGTGACCCAGTGGTGTCCCAGAAACACATCTGTGACTTGCCCAAGACGCGCTGGGCTCCTCTGCACTGCTCACCTTTGCTCTGCGTGTCCTCTGCCTGCTGGGCCCCTCCCTTCCCTTCTCTGCCTGTGGCTGCTTTAGTCCTCAGCCAGGGCTGCGAGAAGTCCCGTTGGGCTTGACCTCTGAGCCAGAGCCAGCCTCCCCTCCCTGGGCCTCCGCCTGCCCTGGGACTCTCATTGCCTGCTCTGGTCTCCCTCCTGGCAAGGTGAGGGAGGGCAAGGGGGAGTGGGGGCAGCAGGTTTGGGAGACCCTTCAGGGGACACTGCAGGGGAAGTTCTCTAGGAGGGGAGGGCGGGACCCTCATCAGCTTTCTTTCTTTCTTTCTTTTTTTTTTTAGACAGAGTTTCTCTCTTTTGCCTGGGCTGGAGTGAAGTGGTGAGATCTCAGCTCACTGCAACCTCCATCCCCCGGGTTCAAGCAATTCTCCTGCCTCAGCCTCCTGAGTAGCTGGGATTATAGGTGCCCACCACCATGCCCGGCTAATTTTTTTTTTTTTTTTTGTATTTTTAGTAGAGATGGGGTTTTACCATGTTGGCCAGGCTGGTCTCAAACTCCTGACCTCAAGTGGTCCACCCGCCTTGGCCTCCCAAAGTGTTGAGATTACAGGCATGGGCCACCGTGCCTGGCCCATCAGCCCTCTTTCTACCAGGCCACCTACTGTCTCTCCCTCCGCAGTGCCCCAAACCACTGTGATCCCTAAGTGTGGGTGGCTCTCACCCCTCCTGGTTCCTGGACCACTCGAAGCCCCCAGGTCCCACCCTGTCTCGTCTGGGATGCCCTCCTTTGGAGTCTGGCCATAGGCTGAGGACCGCTCGGCCCCAGCCGACTGGCCTCCCCGCAGCCTCACCGACAGCAGGAAATGCAGCTCGCCGGCGGTGGGGTTCTGCATGATGAGGCTTTGCAGCATGAGGTCCAGCGCCTCCGTGGTCCTGCTGTACAGGCTCTGTGTAGAGACAAGGGTGGTCAGGCAGTGCCACGCCCAGGTGGACACAGGGCCTGAGGAGCGCCTACTTCCTGCATGTGCCGGGCTGCTCACCACTGGGGCTTGCCACCGTGCCTGCGAGGGGGCCGCCATGGCCCCCATTTGGCAGATGTGCGGACTGGGTGGGGAGGCCTCTGGTGATCACCCAAGGGCACAGGTGTCTCAGTGGCCCAGACGAGTTCATTCCTAGCAGGGCTAGCTTCACAGGAGGGTGCCCTGAGTGGTCCCAGGGTCCCGGGCTGAAAAGGGCCCTGGGCTGGGTGAATGCTCTGGAGGTTCTTAGGTTTGAAGCAGGGGCTGGCATCTTCATTTTGCCCAGGCCCTGCCAATGATGCAGTGGGCTGAGTTCCGGGTCTTACACGCCATGCTCCCAATCTTTACTGCTTTGCTTGCTGGGCACGTTCAGGGAAGGAGAGGACCAGAGAAATGCCCCCAGCTACCCTCCCTTCCAGGGCCCACCAGGAGCAGAGCCCTGGGGCTCTGGTCACTCACTAGGTGCCCTGGGGAGACTTACTTTGCCTCTCTGAACTTACTTTCCTCACCTGAGAATGGCATGAAGCCAGCCCCACCTGCCAGAGTGGAGGCAGGCAGGGGACTGGAGTCAACAGGAACCCCGGCTCAGTGCTCCCAGCTCCCAGCACTGGACCCCCAGACACCAGATGGTACTCCCTGGGTAAGCCAGCCTCAGTGTCACCGTGTCATCAGGTAACGGGGTCATTCTGAACTGTGGTGGGATTGGGGTGTGGCCAGGGACCACCCTTCTGGAGGGCTGTGTTGCCCTGGGCCCAGGACACCCTCGTTGTCTCACCACCCCATCCTAAGTGTCTGTCTGTCTAGTTCCAGCCTGGACTCAGCCTTGGGGGGCAGGGTTGGGGTTCAAACCCTGCCTGTACCACCAGACGGCCTCATTTCTCTGAGCATTTCTTTACGCTGGGGCCGCTGCTGGGAAGGTGAGATAACCGATCTAGGGCCTGGCACCTAGCAGGGGCTCAGTTAACACTGGCTCTGGCCACAGGCCGAGGATCGCAGACACGCAAGAAGCCAGGCGCGGTTACTGTGCCCAGGAGCCACACAGGTAGCCAGTGGTGGCCATGAGTAATGGCAGGCGTCTCTCTGCAGGGGCGGCTTTTACTGAACAGAACCCAGGAAGAGGTGGGCACTGGCCAAGTGCTGAGAGCAATCCTGGAGTTCCCTCCCCCAGCCTCCTGGGGTGGCAGGGTGGACTGGGCACGGCCTGGGCATGGCACCACCTCTGAGTAGCTGTGTGGTGAGACTGAGCCCACCCTGCAGGGAAGGTGACTCACTCCAGGTGTTGCAGGGACCCCTACAAGGTTGGGGAACTCATCTCTCTCCTCTCCGCTTCCCTTGGGCTGCTGGGGAGCTCGGCAAAAACTCAGACCTGACCCTGCCATAGCATGGCGGCCAAGGCCTGCAGGGCTGGGCAGCAAGGGCTTGCCAGCCTCTTCCTGCTGGCTCTCAGAGCCGGCAGGAAGGGAGGGAGGCCACACGCGCCACTGTTTACAGGGTGCTCCTCCATGCCACTGCTCACCCAGTGTCTCAGTTCAGTTGCCAAGTGTTAAGTACCATTGGCCCTGCTAGTATCACCCCCATTTTACAGGTGGGCAAACACACTGCGGCATATAGCATGCAGTAAACCTGTAGGTGCTCAGGGCAGTGAAGAACTGCCCCGGGTCCCCAGCCCTGGTGCATCCAGGCTGCCCGCTCCCGAGCCATGGGCCACACCTGGATGTCGGGAGGCTCCAGAAAGAGGCAGGTGTGCTTCTCCAGGGCATCCAGCAGCGGCAGGGCAAACACGCTGCGGAAGCAGGTGGACAGGAGCTGAGACTTCCTTTCCAAGTCTATGGGGGGCCTCAGCTTGCTGTTGGGAAGACAGAGGGCTGTTAGCATGGGGCTGGGGCCTGGGGAGGGTCCCTGAGTGGCATCTGCCTTCATCCCTGCAGACTTCTGGCCTTCTGCTGTTCAGAGACTCTTGTGTGCACATCTGCCTCCCTGGCCCGCCTGCCTCTGCAGGGCCTTGAGCTGGGGCATCCCGGCCAAGTGATAGCCTGCTCCATCTCTCCTCTCAGTCCCTGGCTTTAAATACCATCCTGATGCTCTCTAAGGAGCATCTCCATCTTGACGCATTCCCCCAGGGTAGCTGCATCTGCAGCCTGCCCCATCACAGTGGACTGTGGTGCCATCCTCCTTGTTGCCTGGGCAAAGCCTCAGCACATTCTCCATTCTTTTCCCTCCCTCGAGAGCTGTGTCCAGCCCTCCAGCAGCTCCTGACAGCTCTACCGTCACAATTTATTCCACATTTAAGGACTTCTTACTCTTAATCAGACCACTTGTTACTTTTCTCCTGGATTGTTCTAGGGGGTCCTGACTGGTCCCCCATTTTCTCTTGGAAGCTCCATCTACTCCCCACACTGGATCCAGACATTCCTTCTCAAGTGTGACCGCCCCCCGAAGGCCCCACCTCGCTCAGGCAAGAGCCAGTGCCCTGCAGTAGCCTGGACGACCTTTCTCGTGGCTCCTGGGGCCCTCATGCATTCCAGCCCTGCCACCTTGGCCCCCTGCGGGTCCTCCAGCAACCCTGCTGCACACCAGCCTCAGGGCCTTTGCACCCGCTGTCCCGTCAGCTGGGCACTGCAGGGCTACTCTCTCACCCTTTCAGGTCTTTGCCCAAAAGTCCCCTTTTAGGGTCGACTAACCCAGCCTCAGGCTGTATCCTGGAGCCTAGAAGAGCGTGGGGCCAGTGGTGGGCACCCAGTCCGCCAATATTCAGTTAATCAATTCTCCTTGCAGAGTCTCCTGTAGCCCTCAACCCGTGAAGATCTTACCTCCCCTCCACCTCGCTCCCCCAGCTCCATCTGCCTTCAGGCAGCAGTGTCAGCTGTCGCTGAGATGTGTGGTTTGCTCACGGTCTGTCCCCATCCCCCAAGTGTCAGCTCTTAGAGAACAGGGATGTTCCCTGCTGTCCCACAGCTGGGTCCTCAGACCCCAGAATGGTGCCTGGCACACAGAATGGTGCTCCATTTCTGACCTCTCCACCTTGCTGCCCGCCAGCTCCAAACCCAAGTGGAGAGGCTGCTGCGTGGCACTGAGGAAGCCCTGTGTGAGGCAGGGGCCTACCAGAGGCTGGACGCGATGTGCATGGCCTGCTGGCGACTCCGCGTGCACAGAGTGTCCTGGGGCTCCTTCTCCATCAAAACCTGCAAGTCCCAGGTGGCACCAAGCTGCTCAGGCCTGGCCCATCCCACTTCCAACACCAGGTCTCCCCACCCTGGGAAGACCTCAGTGCCCAGCATCCTCCAGAGCCACAGGTTTATGCTCTGGCCCTTCACCCGCCCAGAGAGGCCTCTGTGAGCTGCCCCACCAGGAGGCCAGAGCACCAGAGCAAAGCCACTGGAGACAGGTCAGGACATGCCCTAGAAAGCCACCCTACTCCTTCTGCAGGGGGTAAACTGAGGGAGGCTGCCCGCCTGGAACGCACCATCAGACACTGGAGGAGCTCGGAGGTCTGGGAGAACTTGTAGCTGTGGGCGCCCTCACTCCGGCTCACTGCACCCATCAGCATCAGGGTGGCTGTGAGGAAGCTCTGCTTCAGGGTCTCATCCTGGAACGGGGGACATGGTCAGTGTGCCGGAGTGTGCAGTGGGAGCAAGAGCGTGAGGCTGTGATCCAAGGGGCAGCAGGGTCATGGCTGAAAGGGGGCAGCAGAGACCACCCACCGGGGCCGTACCTGGGGCGCTTCTTAAGGGGTGGGGCTGTATGGTTTTGTTTAAAACTGTAATTGACAGCGTTTAAACACTGGGAGAGGGCCTGTAAGTCTCTTGAGATGTGGCAACCCCATGCCCTACGGCCACAGCAGCGGCGACCCGGGGCAGCGATATGGCTACTTTGGGATGGGGCAGCCCTGCGGGGCCCCTCACAGTGACCTGGGCTGGAGGGCCCTAGTGTGGAGTGTGGAGTCAGGGGCTTGTCATCAAGGCATGATGGACGTCAGCCTGGCCCCTCCATACCCATGTCCCCCACCCCCAAAGTGAAAACCCAGGGTTTGCTTTAGGAGGAGAAGTGAGGGTAGAGGCATCATGAGGCCCAGAGAACTTTCGGTGGGATGGATGGACGGAAGCTGGGGCCACCAGGAAGCTGGGCCTGGTTCCTCATGATTCCAGGGGTGGGGTGGGGCATGGGGGTGAGCTCCAAGGCCCTTGGGAGGTCCTGGAATTCTCCCCTCTGAGAGGCCGGTGGGGCGGCTGGACTGGGGTCCAGGAGGACTTGGTCTTGGTGGGGACGGGCCGGTGTTGGGATGCTGCAGGGGCAGCCAGGGGCCTACCCAAGAGCTGTAGTGGAAGTAGAAGACCATCCTGGACACGATGTTGTCCACCCACGGGAGGATGTGGGCCCGGGCTTTGGCCGCCACCTGGCCGTATGCCAGGAGGATGGTGCTGCTGGCCCATTTCCAGTGCAGGTCCTCCGAGTTCTGGCCGAGGAGTGGCAGGCAGGTGAGGGGTGTCAGCACCCCGCCCTACCCTCCTCTGGGGAGCTGTGGAGGTGGTTGCCCAGCTCTAGCGGGACCCTAGGGGCAGGCGTCTGTCCTGAGGGGCAGTGGGCCTCCATGGCCCTCAGTCGGAAAACAGGGGGCCTGGGACTGGCTCTTTGGGGGATGGCTTGGGCCTTGTTAGGGCCACGGTTTGGGTGGGGTGTTAGGGTGGGGTGTGTGCGGGGTGCTCGGCTCTGCTGGAGCTGGCTGGAGTCCAGGCCCCTTGCCTTCCCCTCCTTGTGGGGGCCCCTCCCACACCCACCTGAACGGCGTGGGTGAATGGGGCAGTGTTCTGGGAGTCCCCAGTGGCTGGCCTTCACAGAGGGTGGGGGTCTTGCTGTCCCAACCTCCTGCTGGTCTCTGAGGACCCCTGAGCCAGTACCTTCGGGGAGAAGCTGTGGAGGCTCCATCTGATGGGCCTGCTCCGGCCAAACTGGTCCAGGACGGCCCAGACGTCATCCAGGTGGTGGGTGGCCGCCAGCCCCAAGGTCAGAGCCATGCCCTGTGGGTCGGGGATCAGGGTCACTCATCAGGGGACCCCAAAGTCCAGGACTGGACCGGGCTCCTCCCCTGGCAGGAGTGAAAACTGAGGGAGAATGGGACCCCCAGAGGGGGTTGGGGCTCATCCAGGGCCCCAGGGCAGCCAGCACCCACCCCACTCTGTCAGGACCTGTGATTGAGCCCATGCCAGGGGACACACAGCTTATGGGGTCTGGTGGGGGGAGTGAGGGGCACGGGGGACAGAGGTGAATCCCTGGAGGCCCATTATCCCTCACTGCCGGCTGTGAGTAGGCTGTGCTGGAGTGGGAATGAGGAGATGTGTTTAAGATGGAGGAGGAGGGCTATGCTGTGGCTGAGATCACGGCTGTAACGGGTCGGGGGTTAGCCTGTGGTCAGCGTCAAGGCTCAACTGTAAACCAAGGTCAGAACTTAGTTTGTGACCAGGGTCAGGGGTTGGGGTGAGAACAGGGAAAAGGCTCAGGCTGTGGTCAGGATTAGGGCGTGGTGTGAGACCAGCCATCAGGCTCAGCCTGTGGTCAGGGTCAGGTGGCGGTGGGGACAGGGTGGGGCCTGGGACCTCACCTCCCTCTGCTTAGGCCACTGGTGGGATGTTTCCAGGAGGGCTTGCAGGTGTCTCCTGACTGTGGCACCGTTTTTTTCAGCTTGAAGGATTAGCCCATAGTAGGTGAACAGGAAGGCCTGTGGGAGGGGCAGCATCTTATCCTGTGCTTGACCCCCCTCAGGTGGCCTGCCACCTCCTCTGAGCAGCTGCCCCTGACCACGCTCGCTTGGCCTCCCTCGGCTCCTGCAGCCACTGCAACACCTGGCTGTGGACTGTCCAAGCCTCTGCCTGCGGCTGCAGCGGGTGCAGCTCAAGTCCTGCTGTCCAGGCCCTGCCCCTGCCTCAAGTCCACCAACTTCTTTCTAGGGCCCTGGGTGTCCTATGGACAGAGCCCCTGGGGCTGTGTAGGGGGCAGGCAGGGGCTGCTCCTGGAGGCAGGGTGGGGCTCACCTTCTCAGGGGACTGCTCCTGTTGGGTCCAGCTGGGCGTGGTGAGCGTCCACAGCAGCTCCTTGGACCACACATCCGTGCGCAGGAACGGGACTGACTTGATGGCCATCTGTCAGCAGAGGCGCATGGGGGGCTGGAGCCGTCTGTCCCTCTACCTGAGAGCAGGGCCTGGGATTCTAGCTGCCCCGGCCCACTCTGGCCATCCTGAACCCTGATTCCATCACCCCCTTGTCCCTCCCCTCTTTCGAGTCTCCAGGGCCCAGCTCTCTTCTTTGTTCTATGGTTCTCAGGGATAGGGAACTCATTCCTGAAGATTCTTTCTGTGGAGTGGCTCAAGGTGAGGCTGGAAAAGCAGGAGGCTGGAGAGTGGAGTCCCGAGCACCACCCAGGAGTCTCCGACATAGCAGATGATTAGTGAGTGTCGGCTGAAGGTGGACCCTCTGCAGTGGGTGCCAGGAGGGCAGGGCCTTGTCTGGTTATTCACAGCTGGATCCCCAGCACCCTGCATGGTACCCAGCACACAGCAGATAGGCCATTAATTTTATAAATCAATGAATGAGAAATCAAATGAATGAATGAACTGTCCTTTCCAAATATAAGGTCCTGAAAGTTCTGTTCCTAACATCACGTGATTTTATAACAATGACTGCAATATTTCTCAATTTCAAGTGTTCCCAGATTCTGTGATTCAATATTTCCAAAGTTTTTGGTCCCAAGATTCTTTGGGGGTGGGTGATAACCCCCAAAATTATGATCCCAAACCCAAAAACCTTAAAAGCAAAGATTGATAAATGTGAAGATAAACATTTAAAAAAGCTAGTTTGGCAAAATTACTATAAATTAAGTGGAAAGATGAGGCAAAGTTTTGTTTTGATCTTTGTTGCTGCCTATTGCCAAGGGTTAACATCAGAGATCAACAACCCACACTTTATAAATCGATAAGAAGATGACAAACAAGATATTGTAAAATGATGAAGGGATACATACGTGATGAAGGCACTGCAAACTCAACCTCGCTAATACTTAAGGAATGAAAACTAATGTAACATTTTGATTAAGACTGGCAAACCGTCAAACGCTGACTATCAGCAAGGAAGTGTCCTTTGGTGGGAAGCTGATTGGATCTGCATTTTTGGAAGGTTTTTTCAATCTCAATTAAAAGGCAATGTCAATATCAAAGTTGAAAATATACACAATTTCCCCAAGCGACCCCATTTCTAGAAGTTTATCCTAAAGGAATACTAAATGTGTGATGCCAAGAGCATGAGGGGACATCTTATGAGGCAGAAGACATAGGTGGGACCGTTTGCATCCTCCTTGGGGTTGATCCCTTGGTCCCTGGAATGGAAATCCACCCCCCACTTACGGCAGAAGCTTGTCTGCCCAGCATAGACCTCCTCCTGGCCATTTGTAAAACACTGGGGTGCAGCAGGATCTGGGGGGCTCTCTCACCCACAAAACAGGTGACGGCAGAATGTCCATGAAACCCCAGCCCCCCAGGAAGCCCCGAGGTCCCCCAGAAGGTCCCCTCCCCCAGACTTTTACTGTCTTTGTTCACTGCTGCATATAACAATGCCACAGTTTCTTGTCTAAAATTCAAATTCCCAAGCTCAGAAAATTAAACATTTTTTCCCCCATAGCTTTGCAGCAACCTCATTGGATAGCAGACACTGAGCCGCACTGATGTGATGCGATTTGTGGGACCTGGTGTGACTATTTGCTTCTGTAGCAGGGATGCCAATCTATTTCATTCTACATCTGCCCAGATCCTGCTAAGGATGTTCTTGGAATATACAGCGTGTATATCATATTACTTTTTTAAAAATCTAAAATATTCTGAATTTTGAAGCACATCTCTTCCCCAGATTTTTAAAGTTTTAAGTATTTAAAAAATTGAGGTATTTTAACACACAATGAAGTGCACAGATCTTTACTGTAGAGCTCATGAATCCAGCCCACGTAATTCACATCCTCTCAGGATATAGAACATTTGCCACCACCCCAAAAAGCTCTCTCATGCCTCTTCCTGGTTAAGCTCCATCACTACAAAACTGTTCTGATTTCCCTGCCGATGAGTTTGGCCTTTTCTAGAATTGCATGTAATTGGAAGCAGGCAGTCTGTGATCTTCTGTGTCTGGAATTTTTCACTCAGCATGTTTTTGAGATTCATCTATGTCATTGCATGTGCCGCAAGGTCATTCCTCTTTTACTATTTTAACTTTTATTATTTCATCTCCTTTGCCTGGTTCAGGTTTAACTTGATCCTTCTCTAGTTTCCTGAGATGGACACTTAGATGATTGACTTTAGATCTTTTCAGGGGGATGTGCAGTATTCTGCCCGTCTGGGTTGTTTACAGTTTGAGGCTAGAATGAATAAGGCTGCTATGACCATTTTTGTAGAAGTAATTTTGTGTATGGATGTTTTCACATGTCTTGAGTAAAATACCGAAAAGTGGGATCGCTGAGTCATACGTTAACTTCAGAAGAAAATGTCAGTTTTCCAAAGAGGTTGTGCCATTTTCCCATCCCGCCCTCAACGTTCTGCTGGCTCCACGTCCTTGCCAATGTCTGTTGTGGTCCTTGTTTCACCTGCGTGTCCTCAGCGGAGACATGGAGGTGGCTCCTTGTGGTTTTAACTGAGCCTTCCCTGAGGACTAACGACGCTGATCTTTTTTTCACTTGCTTATTGGGCATCGAGATGTCTTCCTTCCTGAGGTGCGTTGTGGATGTTTTGCTCGTTTAAAAAATTGACCTCTTTGTCTTTTGCTTACTGAGTTATACAAGTTCTTTATTTATTCTGGATATAGCCTCTTTTCCAGTTTGTGAATATTTTCTCCATGTCTGTGGCTTGCCTTTTATTTTCTTAGCGTTATCAGTTGATGAAACGTTTTAATTTTGATGAAATCTAACATCTTTTTTTTTTATCTTTATGATGATTACTTTCTGAGCCCTGAGAAATATCTAGCTACCCTAAGGCTGGCAAGATTTTCTCCCATGTTTTCTTCTAGACACTTTTGAGTTTTACCTTTTATAGTTTAGGCTTTGGCTCCATCTCTAATTAATATTTGCAAATGGTTTGAACTAGGCACTAAAGTTCACTTTTTTTCTTACATATATGAAATAGTTTATAAGACTTTCCCCATTGAACTGCTTTGATATCTTTTTTTTAAAAAAATCGATCAACTGTTTACGTGTGGTTTGATATTGGATTTTCTATTCTGTTCAGTGGATTTATCTATTTAACCTATGCCAATGCCTCATGTCTTGTTTGCTGTAGCCCTATAGTAAGTCTTGAAATCAAGTAGCAGATTCCTCGCAACTTTTTTCTTTTTCATAATTGTTTTGGCTATTCTAGGTTCTTTAAAATTTCTTTATAAAAATTTATTCTATAGCTTATATTTAATCCTGCAATACGGTTTTCTGAGATTGATTGGCATTGCATTCAATCTACAAATCAATTGTGGGAGAATTGACATCTTACCATTATTGAATCATTTTGTCCACAAGCACCATATGTCTCCATTTTTTAAGGGTTGTTTTAATTTCTGTTTGCAATGCTTTGTAACAATATTGCATATATTTTGTTGCATTTATCTTTGAGTCTTTTGTATCTTTAATGCTGCTGAAAATGTCATTTTTTAAGAAAAATTTTATTTTCTAATTATTTGTCACCAGTATATAGAAGTTCAATTGATTTTTGTATATCGATCTTGTATCCTGATATCTTGCTACATCCAAGTATTAGTAATTATTAGTTCTAGAATTTTAAATATGATTCTGTAAGATTTTCTATGTATATAGTCACATTGTCTACAAAAGAGATAGTTTTACTTTTTCAATTGCAATCTCTATGTCTTTTTTCCCTTCTCCTTTTTCTTACCTTATTGCATTGGCTAGCAACTTCAGTGTAATGTTGAGTGGAAGTGGAGAGAAAGGACACCTTTGCTTTATTCCTGATCTTAGTGGGAAAGGGTTCGGTCTTTGCTCATTAATTGTGTTAACTGTAGCTTTAGATGTCCATTGTCACATTGAGGCAGTTTCCTTCTACTCCTAGTTTGTTGAGAGCTTTTATCATGGACAGGTATTGAATTCTGTCAGATGCTTTTTCCACATGATTTTTTATAAATATGACCAAACTTTCTACTTTATTCTGTTAATGTGTTGAATTGCACTTACTGCTTTTCAAATGTTAAATTGACCTTGTGTCCCTGGGATAAAACCTCCTTGATCATAGTGTGTTATCCTTTTATTCAATTTGTTAATATTTTGTTAAGATTTTTGAGTCTATTTTCAGGCAGGTGTGGTGGCTCATGCGTGTAATCCCAGCACTTTGGGAGGCTGAGGTGAGCAGATCATGAGGTCAAGAGATTGAGACCATCCTAGCCAACATGGTGAAACCCTGTCTCTACTTTAAAAGAAAAAAATACAAAAATTAGCTGGGCATGGTGGCATGTGCCTGTAGTCCCAGCTACTTGGGAGGCTGAGGCAGGAGAATCGCTTGAACCCGGGAGGTGGAGGTTGCAGTGAGCCGAGATTGTGCCACTGCAGCCTGGCATGTGCCTCCAGCAACAGAGCGAGACTGTGTCTCCAAAAAAAAAACAAAAAAAACCACAAAACTATTTTTGAGTCTATTTTCATAAAATATATTGGTCTTTAGTTTTCTTTCTCTTTTTGTAATGTCTTTGGGTTGTGTAGCCCTCATAAAATGATTTAGGAAGTTATTCCTTCCTCCTCTATTTTCTTGAAAACATTTGTATAGAATTAGTACTATTTCTTTTTTTAACTTTTTTTTTCCTTTTAATTACATATATTTTAATGCTGAATTTACTCCCGTGCCATAAGTTTTTGTTTCTTCAGTTTCTTCTGGGATATCTTTTTCTTATGGGGAACCTCCTCTTCTGGTTCAGGAACAATCTGTTCCTTTTCCGTAAGGATCATCTCAATGTGGCAGGGAGAGCTCATGGATGGGTTAATCCGACCATGAGCTCTGTAGGTCCGGCGGCGCATCTTAGGTGATTTGTTCACTTGGATATGCTCAATGACCAGAGAATCTACGTCTAAACCCTTAAGTTCAGCATTACTCTCGGCGTTTTTAAGCATATGCAGCAAAAATTCAGCACTCTTTTTGGGCCACCGATCTTGTGTCCAGCCCCACTGCTTGGCCTGCGCACACCTGCCAACTCCACCATTGTAACGTCGGAATGGTACGCACTGTTTCTGTAAAGTGACATCTTTCAGATACTTCGTGGCTTTTCATACATGCATACCCTTGATGGCCTGAGCAGTTTCACGAGTGTTCTTAAAGTGAACACGAAGATTGGAACCTCTTCATTTGCATGATTTCATGGGGTTCTCCGGGTCAAGTGAATAGCGAACCGTTTTCACAGATTACCAATAGACACTGGACATCTGGAGTCTGCAAGGACCACAGGCGGCCCGCGCCCCATGGCGGGCCTGCGCCCCCACCAGTGGAGGAACCCAGTCGTCCCCATTCCCGCCCATCACGGTCCCTCTGCGGACCTCAGAGGCTGACCGGCCCCCAGCTCCCAAAGTCAGGCCCTCCGCCACGTCCTCCCGCATAAGAAACCACCGCCTCCAGCGAGGATTTAGTAGCCCTGGGAGTTCTCCTCCCGGGGGCCTGGAGACCGGCGCCCCTGAAGCCAGGATGGCTGCGATGGCAGGAGGATTCCTTTTTTAACTTTTTGATAGAATTCACAGTGAAGTGTCTGGGCTTGAAGTTTTCTTAGTGAGAATGTTTTAAATTATGATTTCAATTTATTTAATAGATATAGGACTATTCATTTTTTGTTTCTTCTTATGTCAGTTTGGTAACGTGTTTTTTAGAGAATTTGTCTATTCAATCTAAATTATCTAATTTATTGAATATTTCATTATAATTTTTAATGTCTGAAGGATGTGTAGTGTTCCTTATTCCTTTCTGAGATTGGTATTTTGTGTCTTCTCTCTTTTTGATCAGTCTAGTGAGGGGGTTTATCAATTTACTTATTTATTTATCATTTTTTAAACAGAGATTGGCCTTGCTCTGTTGCCCAGGCTGGAGTGCAGTGGTTTGATCCTAGCTCACTGCAGCCTCGAACTCCCGGGCTCAAGTGATCCTTCTGCCTTTAGCCTCATGAGTAGCTGGACTACAGGTATAAGCTACTATGCCTGGCTAATTTTTAGAAGTGTTTTTTTTTTTTTTTTTTTCTTAAATCTCATATTCAACCCTAATGTAAGTTTTTTTAGTGACAGGTTCTTTTTTTTTTTTTTTTTTTTCTTGAGACAGAGTCTCGCTCTGCCACCCAGGCTGGAGTGCAGTGGCGCAATCTCGGCTCACTGCAAGCTCCGCCTCCCGGGTTCACGCCATTCTCCTGCCTCAGCCTCTCCGAGTAGCTGGGACTACAGGCGCCCGCCACCACGCCCGGCTAATTTTTTGTATTTTTAGTAGAAATGGGGTTTCACCGTGGTCTCGATCTCCTGACCTCGTGATCCGCCCGCCTCGGCCTCCCAAAGTGCTGGGATTATAAGCGTGAGCCACCGCACCTGGCCATGACAGGTTCTTACTACGTTGCTCAGGTTGGTCTTGAACTCCTGGCCTCAAGCAGTCCATCTGCCTCAGCCTCCAGAGTAGCTGGCATTACAGGCATAAGCCATGGCATCTGGCTCAGTGTATTGATCTTTTGGTTCTAGTCATTCTCTGTTTATCTCTTTTTGTTTCTTTGATTTCTGCTCTAGTTTTTGTTATTCCTTCCTTCTCCTTACTCTAAGTTTATTTTCTGCTCATTTTTTGGCTAGCTTCTTAAAATAGAGGCTTAGATAATTGATTTTATACCTTTTTTCTTTCCTAATATAGGCATTAAAATATAAATTTCCTTCTAAGTATTGCTTTTTATTGCATCCCAATTTTCATATGTTACGTTTCATTATCATTCAGTTCAAAATATTTTCTAATTTTCCTTGTGATTTCTTTTTTGACTGATGGGTTATTTAGAAATGTGTTGTTTAATTTCCAAGGATTTGAAGTTTCTCCGGATGTATTTTATATTGGACTCTAATTTGTATTTTGATCAGAGAATGTACTCTGTTTGATATCAGCTGTTATAAATTTGTTGAAACTTGATATATGGCCTGGCATATGGTCTATCTTGGTGAATTTTAAAAAAAATGTAATATTTTTAATTTTTGTGGGTATATAGTATGTATATAAATTTATGGGGTATATGGGATATTTTGCTACAGGCGTACAATGTGCAATAATCACATCAGGGTAAATAAGGTATCCGTCACCTCAGGCGTTTATCCTTTGTGTTACAAACAATCCAATTATACTCTTTTACTTTATTTTACTATTATTTTTTAAGACGGGGTCTCACTGTTTTGCCCAGGCTGGAGTGCAATGGCACGATCTCGGCTCATGGCAACCTCCACCTCCAGGGTTCAAGCAGTTCTCTGTCTCAGCTTCTCAAGTAGCTGGGACTACAGGTGCATGCCACCATGCCCAGCTAATTTTTGTATTTTTTAGCAGAGATGGGGTTTCGTCATGTTGGGCAGGCTGGCCTTGAACTCCTGACCTCAGGAGATCCGCCGGCCTCAGTCTCCCAAAGTGCTGGGATTACAGGCATGAGCCACTGTGCCTGGCCGTCTTTTAGTTATTTTATTTTATTTTATTTTATTTTGAGATGGAGTCTTGCTCTATTGCCCAGGCTGGAGTGCAGTGGCATGGTCTCGGCTCCCTGCAGCATCTGCTTCCTGGTTTCAAGCAATTCTCCCATATCAGCCTCCCGAGTAGCTGGGATTATAGGAGGGTGCCACGATGCTGGGCTAATTTTGTATTTTTAGTAGAGATGGGGTTTCGCCATATTGGCCAGGCTGGTCTCAAACTCCTGACCTCAAGTGATCTGCTCGTCTTGGCATCCCAAAGTGCTGGGATTACAGGGGTGAGCCACCACACCCAGCCTCTTTCAGTTATTTTTAAATCTACAATTAAATAATGGACTATAGTCACCCTGATCTTATTCATTCTTCCTATTTTTTGTACCCATTAACCATCCCCATTTCTCCCCACACCCCCTGGCGAATATTTTGTTTGCACTTTATTAGATGAATTTGGTTAATGTATTGTTCAAGTTTTCTCTATCCTGGGTAACTTTTTGTCTTCTTGTTCTATTAATTGCTTGTGTTGCTGCTGATGCTATTTCTACTGGATGCCATTCCATTCCAAGTATTCCCCTGCTGCCACCACTGCTGCTCCTGTCACTACCACTACAGCTCTTACCATAGGACAATAATGACATTAGCGAGGGCTTCCTGCGTCACTGGCACGGTGCCTGACACTTGCCACGGATTACCTCGTATACTCGTCATACCCACCATTTGAGTGAAGTGCTTGGATTCCCATTTGACAGATGAGGAAACTAAGGGACCGAGGGGTGAAGTGGGTCCCTCCAGGTCACAGAGTGGTGATTGGTTGAATATGGACTTGGATCCAGGGGGCAGGGGTCTCGTGTCCCTTCCCTCAGCCATGTCAGCCCCTCACTCACTCGGGTGTGTGTTCAGGGATGGGCCTGCATGGACCCTGTTTCTTGGCTGGGGCTCCCTCTGTTCACCCCAACCTGCTTCCTGCTTTCCCGGGCAACAGCACTGGCCGAGTGCATTGGGTATGTGCTCTGTGCCAAGCATGCGGAGACCGAGGTTTGAATCCCACCGCCTCAGTGACCGGCCCTGTGACTGTGGTCCCCTCCCCAATCCCAGTGCCCAAGTGACTGGCCCTGTGACTGCAGTCCCCTCTCTTTTCCAGACTTGTGTGCTCATCTGCAGAGTAGGGGCCTCCATCCCTCCTTCCCTCCCTGCTCCTTCTTGTTCCCCCATATTCCTCCCTCCCCCTCAATCCCCTCTTCTTGCCTCCTCTTCCTGTTCCCCCTCCCTCTCATTCCTCCCTTCTTCCTCCCTGACATTCCCCCTTCCTCCCATCCTCCCTGTCTCCCCACTACCTTCTCTTCCTCCCTCCCCTCCCCTTCTCTCTCTGTCTGCCTTCCCTTCCTCCTCCCTCCTTCCCCCTACCCCTCCTCCCAGGCACCTATCCTGCTGCATCTCCCCTGTTGCCCCCACGGAAGGCCTGGTGGCTGGGAGCTGGGCTCTTTCCCTACCTGGATCAGTTGCTCTTCCCAGCAGGCCTTGTCTTCCTGGCTGAAGAGCTCCTCTGTGGGAGGAGGGATGGGTCACAGGGCCCTGTCTAACACCCATCTCCTCCAGCCTTTAGCGCTGGCCCAGGCTGATGCTGCTAGCTTCTGTCTGCCCTAGCTCTGTGGAGCGTGGGAGCTGGAGGGACGTGAGCCGGGCTTGGCTCTGGGTTCAGAGAGCTGGGGTGGGCTTGCGGCCCAGCTGCTCTTACTGTGTGGCCTCAGGCGGTCCGGGCTCCCTCTCTGGGCCTCGGGCTCACTCATGGTAAATGGAGGGGTGCTACCAAGCATGGCCCCTCAAGAGTGGGAAAATAAGCCTTTGGGAGGGAGGCATTGTGAGACTGGAGTGCTTTTCGGGAACTTTGGGACCTACCCCAGAGGGAGAGGCTGCTTTGGGGAGGGATCTGGCAGCCTCAGCAGTACCCCCGGGTGCAGAGGGATCTCCACCCAGCCTGCTAATCCTGGGGTGGAGGGTGCAAGGCCAAGCCGAGCAGGTCCTGCTTCACCCCAGGTCTTAGGGTCCAAACACCCCTGCTGGGCCTGGGCCTCCCTGCAGGTCACAGGCCCTGCCACACCCCAACCCCGTCCCTCACTGTGGCTGCTGACCAACTCTTCCTCAAGGCCCTTGGCAGAGGGAGTGTCCCTCCTCACCTTCCTATGCATCCCTGTAGATGTGGCCTATACTGGCTGCCTTCTCCAGGAAGCCCTCCTTGATGGCCCCAGGACAGCTGGTCCCTCTCCTCTCTGGGCTCCCCTAGCTGCCCTCAAGGCAGTCCTGCATCTCCCAGCGGGAAGTGCAGCAGCATATGCTTGTGAATGAATGAGTGAATGAATGAAGGCTGGCCCTCGCCTCTGTGTGACTGGGGGCCTGGCACTAGGTAGGTGCTCAGTAAGTGTTCGCTATTTTGTGTCAGCAGATCCCAGAACATCCTTCCTCTGGGGTCCTCAGAGGCCCCACTGTCCGGGCCGGCCCTTCCCGCAGCTTGGAGGCAGCAGCTATGGTGGACCCAGGGCCCAGACACTCCCGGCTGTGACAGGCTGGGAGTGGCCCTGGCCGGCCATGCTGCCTCTCTGAGCTCCATCTCTTCATCTTCCAGGGGAGGAGTGCCCACCTGCCTTGTGTGACCAAGGGAGGAGACAGATGCAGCAGCTGGTGGTGGAGTTGCCCTGCCATGTGCCAGCCTCACACCTGTCCTGGGCCACCTCCTGGGATCTCCTCTGTCATCCTGGCTCCACCCAGGTCCAGCTGTTGCAATACTGACAGCAGGAGTGGGTGAGCCATCAGAGGGGCTGCCACGGCTGGGCCTGGTGTCACTCTTTCCAGGGAGGTCCTGAGCACGGTCTGGGCCCTCTGAGGGGTGGTGGGCAATGGGGGTCCTCGGGGCAGCAGCCTGTTGCTGCCGGGCACGAAGCTACCTCATGGTGCACAAGTGACGTGCAGCCCCTGTGCCCTGCCCATGTGGACCCTCAGAGCCACCTCTTGGATCACCCTCCATGACCCACCCCGCCCTGTCCGCAAACTGGAGCCCGGCATACCGCTGGAGGACAGGACGCCCATCACGTAGAGGAGGCTGCGGTGTGGGAAGACGCCCGTCAGCAGCTCCGTCTCCAGATGCTGTGCCACCGCCCGCCACGAGTGCCTGCAGATGGCCACCAGCACATTGCTGGCCGCGTCCTGGTATATGTCTTCCAGCTCCTGGGGTGGGGTGGGAGCAGGCAGGGCGGGAGGTAGAGTAAGAGCGGCGTGTTACGAGACCTCGTGTCTTCACATGCCAGGGCTGGTTTGAGGGGCAGGACGGCGGCCACAGCCCATGTTTCTTTTGGTAGAAAACTGAGGCTGAGGGAGCCTGAGGCCTTCCTGCTCTGCGTCCGTTGCCGGAACACCTCCTCCTCTTCCTCCCTACCTCTGAGCCCTTGCTCACGCTGTGTGCCTGCCTGCACCTGCACTCCCACTTAGAGCCTGCTCCAAGGCCTGGGTTCAGCGCACTCATCCTGAAACCTCCAGCCCACATCCCCTCTCCTCCTGAGCTCCTGGCGGCTCAGGACAATGTCACATCTTTCACCATGAATTCAGAACCAGAGGCGATGTTCCTGTCCAGGAGAGCCAGGGTGTCAGCTGCTCAAGGGCACAGCCCCGCTGACTGGGTCCCTGGCCTCCCTGACCCTGGCCAAGCCCCCACTGTCCAGTGGAGGGGCATCTTCAGCAGGAAGGAACCACATGGGTCCCGGAGCCTGGCTCTGTGTGGTCACACCTGGGACCTTTCTCAACAAGCCTGTGGGTATCCCTTTAGATCTTGCTGCAATTTTGAATTCTACTCTTTTCTCTGTCTTCATGGGAGCCATAAGGCAGCTTCTGTGGCTCTGAGGCAGGTGAACAGGAGGGCCTGCCTGCACCTGGGGGCGTCTGAAAGTGGGGGTGTCTGAGCCCTGCCATGCAGCTTGAATCATCGCATGAAATAGATATATCATTTATAACTTATGGAAAGTATGGTTATGGGGGCTTCTTGTGAAGATGGTGATTGAATCTGATTTTGCTCTTTCAAAAAACCTACTTCAGCTCACACTACATTTAGGAGATTTTTTAAAAAGGACAATAGCAACCGCACAGTGGAAGTGGGAAGCAGGTAGGCAAGGGGCCTGGAGACCATGTGTAGGCCAGTGGAGCAGAGGCCGAGCGACCAGCTCACCCACACGGCACCGTCCCCCACTGTTTGAAGTTGGGAGGGTCTCTTGTCTCTCAACCTCTGGAACTGGAGTGGCAGTGGAGGGGGCTGAAACTAAAGGTGACGTGGTTTTAGAAGTAGTTGAGTCCCTAGATGCACCTCCCACACTCTGCACACGTGAAGGGAGCTGGTCCTTTCCCACCCCAGCAAGACTCTGGGGGCTCGGTCTCTGGAGGGGGCAGATGAGTGTCTCTACCCAGGGGTTGCCAGGCCCGTAAGCTCCAGGAATACTCACTTCCCAGGCCTCTAGGCAGAGCCCCTAGGTGAGCGTCTCCCTGGGACTCCTCAGAGCGTAGAAGGGAAGATGGAGAGATGCTGGCATAGCTGGGTGAGGGTGGCAGCAGTGGGCTCACCTGCTCACTGTATGGTGGAACCAAGGGCTCAGGTAGCCAGATGGAAAGGATACGTGACCACAAAGCTTGGTGGCTAACGCTGGACCCAGGGTGAGTTCCACTCCTGCGGAATGGGCAGGGCAAAGACTCCACGAGCCCGAGCCCTCCAGCAGACATCAGGTCGCGTGTGAAGGATCACGGTTCAGAGTGGCTCTGGATCCTCAACAGCCATGAGGGCCAGAGGACAATGGACAGTGGTTGCTAACCCACAGTCCAGTGTGAAATCGAATCCAGAGATTTCTGGAAATGCACAGGCTCAAAACCTTACTTCCCTAAAGCCCTTCCCCAAGAAGCACCTCCAAGAAGCCGAAGTCTGTCTCCGGTTTAAGAAAGTAAGTCGGGAAAGGGGAGACTTAGGGTGTAGGAAACACAGTCCCCCACCAGAGCAGGGCAACAGGAGTGCGGGCCCAGGCCAGTCCCCGCTGACGCCAAGCTCTGTGCTGTGCTGGAAGCTTGTCCGTACTCGGCTGGTCCTGACCTAGGTGACAGAATGCCTGATGCCCCTCTGTGTCCCAGGCGGCGGGTAGGACCCACACAAGTGTCCACTTACTCTGGGGGCTGGAGCCGGGCTGCGGTGTGTTCAGAAGCAGAAAATGTAGACCAGTCCTGGTCTCGTTCATGCCAGACTCCATGCAGGGGCCCCTCCTCATGAAGCCCCAGGAGGGTCTTGTCCACCCTCAGGGAGGCTGAGGCCAGACCACACCCCTGAGAGCGTCCAGAAGCCCTCACCTCCCCCACCTTCCTCGTATCATCAATCTGTAAACTGCAGAGATGCCTGACAGACTTCGCAGTGGTGAGTGTGACGAACACGTGCATAGGATTCCAAAAGAAAAAGAAATGAGGTGGAAAAAAGAAATAGGTGGACAGGGCCCTTGCTTCCCGTTTTGCTATCTCTCGCACCCAGGGTGGCCTCATTCACTTCTCTGGGGGAGCACAGGGGCATGTCCCACCTGCCACCCACCAGCTGGGCTGCGGTTGCAGGCCAGTCCCTAAGGCTCTGGGCTCCAGCCTCTCCATCCGTAAATGGGGCCACAAACCCCTGTGTGGAGGGTGTGTTGACCATGCTTGTAGGCCCTGTGCTGGCTGTTTGATGTCTGTTATTCCAAATAACCTCTCCTTGAGTTTGTTGAATCATAGGGCCAGGTGAGCAGCTGAAGCTGCTTATATCTTTTGGGGAGCATGGAAGTCCCATTACAATGCCCGTGGCCTGCCTGTGTCCCCGTAGCTCCTAGGGGATGTTTCTGCTTCGTTACTTCCCACCACCGTGGCCCTGAAGGCATGTTCAGATGGTCCCTCTGTCTGCTTCCTGACCCCTGCGTGGGACTGGCCTGTGTGGCCCTGTGGGGTGTGCTGTGCCTCTCACTGTGCCTCTCGTTTTGGGGGGAGCTTTGAGTATTAAAGACCTTTCGGTGGCCTTTGCCTCCTGCACAATCACATGAATTAAGACTTGGCACCACACAGAGGGTAAATGGTGTCTACTCCTGCTTTGTGGGGCACCCCAGTGTGTGTGCGTATTGAGGTGTCCCCTGGGGCCGCCCTGGCCTAGTCAGTCTAAGCCACCTGCTCCTAAGCTCTTGGAGTGGAGACTGTTGGCGGCTAGGGCTGGCTTTTGGACTGAAAGCTGCAGGGGTGGGTGGGGTGGGTGGGGCAGTTCAGGTCCAGACCCCCAAGTCTCCATCAGGCAGGAACCCAGAAGGTGGAGGCCAAGGGCAGAGTTACAGCCTGCAGAGTGGATTAGACTCGTAGCAGGCCTTCCAGAAGCTGGGCTGCAGGCAGCTGCCATGCAATGGTGAGGAAGGCAGTGCAGAGGGGAACCATAGCCTGCTTCGGGGAGAGACCTCCTTTGGGGAGAGGGCCCCCCCAACTTACGAGCCCCTTGGCTTTAGACAAGCAGCGCTCTCTTGAGCCTCACCTTCCTGAAATGGGAAAGTGAGATGGAAAAGTGCGAGTGTCCCACTGAAGGGGCTGGGGGTAAGAACGCGAGTCACTGGATGGAAATTGCTTGGTAAGCCACAAGGCTGGGCACGCCCAGCATCACTTGGGTCCCTGGGGCAGCCACTGGCGTTCCCAGAACCCGTGGGGGGTTGGCCCCACTTGCTGTGGGAGGGGAGGCCCACCGTGGCCTTGGTCATGTTCTCCAGGGCCAGCCGTGTGAAGGTTTTCTCCCAGGTCTCCTCCAGGACGTCACTGGCTCTGATGACCATCTCCAGGGCCTGGAACAGCCGGAACTTGTGCCTGCTGGAGATCTGTGGATGGCAGAGCAATGGTGACTTGGGGACAGATCAGGTCAGATCGTGTGGGAGATGTGGGCAGGGGCGTGGATGGGGAGGGGTGTGAGAGGAGCCATTTCTCTCTGCCACTTCACAGTTCTATGACTCCAGGTAAATCCCTTGGCCTCCCTACACCTTAGTTTCCCCACCTGTGAGGGTCAGGATCGCCACCTCATGAGCGCATTCCGAACGTGGTCAATGCATGCGGGTCCACTTTTCTCCCTCCCCAGTTGGCCCATTTGACATATGAGGAAATCGAGACTTGCCCCAAGCCATGTAGCTGTTCTAGGCAGGATCTAGGGTTTGAGCCCACCTTGGGGTCCCACCCTCCCCCTCTGCCCCCTGTGCCTGCCCCAGTGGCCCAAGCTGTCCCCACCTCCGGGTTGTCTATAAAGTAGTCGTGGATGGTTTCCATCACCATCTTGGGAGAGCCATGAGCCATGTTCTTGATCTTCTTGATGATGTACTTAAAGTGGAGGGGGTCGGCACTGTTCATGTCCTGCAGCATCTTGAAGCAGGTGGCTAAGGTTGGCAAGAAGGCACGTGTGAGCAGGCTGTGGGTAGCTCACATTGTGGCAGCAAGGCTGGGCAGGCAGGAGGGTGGGTTTGGGGATGGAAGGAGTGCTCTGAAAGTGAGAACTGGGGAATGGATGTATGAGAAGTCCAGGACCTCTTGACTGTCCAGATGGACTTTCTGGGGTTCAACATAGGTAAGGAGCAGGAGTGCAGGTGCATGAGCATGCCCTAACTCACCATTCATATTCCCATCTGCCCATCATCCACTCATCCACCTGTCCATCCAGCCATCTGTCTATCCACCCACACGTTCCATCTGTCCATCCTTCCATCTACTAATCCACCTGCTCATCTATCTTTCCATTCATCTACCTGCCCATCCACCCAACATCCATCTATTCGTAAATTTATTCACCCACCCACCCACCCACTCATGAATTCATCCCTGCATCCCCCCATCCATTCATGAAGGATTTTCACCATCCATCCAGTCATCCAGCATTCAATGATGTTTGAATAAGGGAGGGGCCAGGCCTGGACTGCGGTTCCGAGGTGTGAAACGGAGTGGGAGGATAGCAGAGGGTGAGGTGTAGGGTGAGGTGGGGCATTATTTGGGCTTTGGATGGTGCCTCAGGAGGCATGAAGAGGCCAAGCCGGGTGTGCAGGGTTCTCTGCTGAAAGCTTCACTATGTCCACACCACTTGATACCCTCAAGGTCCTGGAGTGGAGACTCCCTCTGGCCATCACTCTGAGGACTGCTTTTGGTGGAGGGACATGGTGGCATCTGCTGGAGCCTGACCCCATCTGGGCCGAGCCACCCCTGCCTGTCTGAGCCCAGGGCTGGCAGTCACCTGCACTGTAGGCCTCCGCCATGAACATCCCGTGCTCCTGTGGCATCAGTGTGGCCTGGCTGCTCTGCGACTTGTGAAGCAGGATGGTGGTGGGGTGTGACCATCTGTCCCTGCGGGCAGAGTCCTGGGGTACCTTCATGCAAGATGAGTCCTTCGTGGATGTGGAGACAGGGAGGGAGATTCTGAAATGGAGGAGGGGCCCTGGGTGTCGGCATCTGAGTGCGTGTGTATTTCTGCATTAGTATAGGGGGTGCTGAGCGCAGCATTGGCTTCCATCAGGCTCAGCTACATCCTTCCATGTGTTTGTCCTTCCATTCAATGGACTGGCTGGGCCCTGGGAGGAGGGCAGCGGTCTCGAGGCCTCAGGGACACTGTTGAGTAGGCAGCATCACCTGTAGGCCTGGTGGGGCCTGGCCTCCCAGCAAGTGTCAGATTCTGAGGTTGGATTTGAGACAGACATGGCTGGTGGGACATGGCAGGGCCCAGAGTATGGTGTCCCCAGCTCGGGCTCTTGACTTGAGAGAGCCAATCTCATTCCGATCACATGTGAGACTGCCCCGGTCACCCAGACATCTGGTGGAGTCTCCGAGGGGAGTTGGGGAGCTGCAGGACCAGTGAGAGCAGAGCAAGGGAGGATGCAGGGGCCTCCGAGGAAGGCCTCCTCTCCTTCCTCCAAGCTGGTCTCTGCCTTCTCCTCCTCTCCTTCCTTCAAGCTGGCCTCTGCCTTCTCCTCCTCTCCTTCCTCTTCTCTTGCAAATGTGGGGAAAGCACTACCTCAGGCTGTGTTAGTGGCCACAAGAGGCCAAAAGAGACTGCGTCCTTCCTTTTGGGGATGCTGCCCAAGCCTGGCCCCCATCACGACTTCTGCCAGTGAGCCCCTGGGGCAGGAACAGGCTCCTGCTCCACCCACTTCCTGACCTTATTCGTTTGTTCACTGTTGGTACCCACTTCCCAGGTGCCTACTATGGGTGGGACATGTTCTAGGCTCCTGGAATGCATCAATGAATGAGATAAAGTCAGCAAATCAAATCAGTGAATTCTGTGGTACATTAGAAGACAGTTCATCTCTCAATATGTTACCCATTCATTTGTCCCACCATGGGAGGGATGCATGTCAGATCATGCCACTCAAAGTCTACCCATATGCCTCCCATTTCACTCAGAGTAAAACCCAAAGTCCTGAAAATGACATAAGACACTGATGCTTCCATCCACGAGGGTGTAACAAGGACCAGCTTCACCCTCCTGTCTTAAAAAACTCAAAAATTGGAAAAATATACAAAACCATGATTATCAGACATCAGACAACAGCGGCACAGGATGAAGATCGCTGAAAATGGAAAACCAGCAAGGTGAGCCCATCAGGGCCACAGCCAGCTGCCTGGGAAGTTTCCAGTTTGCAGCATGGGGAGAGGGAGCCTGATAAAGCCCAGTAGTCTCTCTGAGTGGAGGAAGTGGACATGAAAGTCTGGGGGAGCCAAAGTGGCTGGAGTTTGCTGGGAAGAGTCACAGGAGAGAGCTGCAGAAGGAGGAGAGAGAGTTCTGGGGCTTTGCAGGGGATCCCCTGCATTCTCCGTCTTCATCTGAGCTCAGTACGTTTGGGAAAGAACCACAAAGCTCCAAAAGGAGTAGAGGGAACAATCTTTGGAACTCACACAGAGCTAGGAAGAGTTCCTTTTCTCATCAGCAAGAGTGGAAAACCTGGTAATTCACAGGGCATTAGGTAGAGTGCTAGTGGCATGACCTCAGGAATGGGGGAAAAATCTGCTCTAAACAACAGTGCTTTGGCTCTTTCTACTAAAGCTTTAAAATCAAAGCCTCAAAGGCACCAAACTTTTCAAGAAATTTAATCGTGTTCAAGAACAAACCTGAAGAATATTTAAAAAGTATGGGAATATCCAGTACCCAACAAGGCAAAATTCACAATGTCTAGCATCCAATCAAAATTTGCTAGGCATGGAAAGAAGCAAAAAAATACGATCTACAATGAGGAGAAAAATCAATTAATTGAAAACAACACAGAAATGATATAATTAGCAGACAAGGACATTAAAACAAGTATAACGATAAGGTTGGTGCAAAAGTAATTGCGGCTTTTGCCATTACTGTTAATGATATATTTCTCATGTTCAACATGGTAGAGTAAAACATAAGCATGGTAAGGAGAGACATGGAAAATATAAAATGATGAAGAATACGTTTCATACTATGAATACACTAGTTTAGCCGCAGATTAGACAATGTAGAAGCGAAGATGAGTGAACCTGGAGACACAGCAATAGAAACTATCCAGAAATGAAACATATAGAGAAAAAAGACTGGAAAAAATAAAACAGAGCATTAGTGAGCTGTGGGACAGCATCACATGGCATTTTGTGTGTGGAATTTGCATCCCCACAGAAGGAAGGGGAAAGAAAACATATTTGAGGAAATAATACCTGAACATTTTACAAATTTGATGAAAATTATAAATCCACAGATCCGGGAAACAATGAATTCCAAGCAAAAGAAATACAAAGAAAACTACACGAAGACACATTGAAATAATATTGCCCCAAACCAATGATAACAGCAAATCTTAAAAACAGCCATAGAAAAAAGACACATGAAAGGAATGAAAAATGAGAGCACAGTTCTTGTTGAAAACGGTACAAGCTGAGAGACAGTAGCGCAACAATTTAGCACCCTGAAAGAAAAAAACAAAACGAAACAACAACCTGCCAAGCTGGAATTCCATACCTAGAGAAAATATCTTTAAAAACGGAAGGTGATATGGAAACACTTTTCATGTACACAAAAACCAGAAGAAGTTATCACCAGGAGTCCTGCACTACAAAAGATGTTTGAGACAGTCTTCCAGACAGAAGGAAAATGACAACAGATGGAAATAGGAAACTACACTAGAGAATAACGAGCACCGGAAATGGGGAAAATGTAGGTAAATAGAATTTGTTTATGTTTAAAATTTAAAGTAAAAATAATAAGACATTGTGGGTTTATAACAAATATAGAAGTAAAATATATAACAATAATAGCACAGACGCCAGGAGGGGGAAATGAAAACAAAATATTGGAAGGTGCTTATACTCTTAATTTTACTTGAAGGTATAATTTCACTTGAAGGTAGACCGAGATAAGCTAACATGTATATTAGGAACCCAAAAGCAGGCCGGGCGCGGTGGCTCACACCTGTAATCCCAGCACTTTGGGAGGCCGAGGCGGGAGGATCACGAGGTCAGGAGATCAAGACCATCCTGGCTAACATGGTGAAACCCCGTCTCTACTAAAAAATACAAAAAATTAGCCGGGCAAGGTGGCGGGCACCTGTAGTCCCAGCTACTCAGGAGGCTGAGGCAGGAGAATGGCTTGAACCCCAGGGGGCGGAGCCTGCAGTGAGCCGAGATAGCGCCACTGCACTCCAGCCTGGGCGACAGCGAAACTCCTTCTCGAAAAAAAAAAAAAAAAAAAAAAAGAAACCCAAAAGCAATGACTAAATAATAAAACAACATAAGACAACATATGTGTGGCTAACAAGTCCACAAAGGAGGTAAGGTGGAGTCATAAAAAATACTCAATGCAAATAAAGGCAGAAGAAGAGAAAAAATTGCATAAAAAGAAATGAGACAAAGAGAAAACAAATTGCAAGATGGTAGACTAAAACCAAATCATATCAATAGTCATATTAAATATAAATGATTAAATCACCACAATCAAATAGCAGAGATTGTCAAATGGAAAAAAAAGCAAGATCCAAGTGTACACTGCCTATACAAAATCCACTTGAAATATAGTAGATACCAATCAATCAAAAGTAAAAGGATAGAAAACGATATATCATGCTAACACAGATATAAAAAAACTGTGTGGTTATATATCAGACAAAGTATATTTTAGAGTAAATAATATAACAGGGATAAAGAGATCAGTTCATTAATCAAGGAGATATAAGAATCTTAAATGTTCATGCATCTAGTCACAGAACTTCAAAACACATAAAGCAAAGAAGTTAGAGCTAGAAGGAAAAATAGACAAGTCAATAATCTTAGTTGAAAATTTCAACATCCATCTATTGATAATTGATAAGTCAACAGGTAATCAGTAAGAATATAAAAGGCTCAAACAATTATTAACCAACATAACTGAATTGACATTTATAGAACTCTAACCACAAAATAATAAACTTTATTTTCAAATACACATGGCACATTTACCAAGGCAGACTATATTCTGTGCCATAAAAAGTCTTAGCAAATTGGAAAGGATTCAGATCCAACAAAGCATGATCTCTGACCACATGGAATTAAATTGGAAATCAATAACAGAAAGATAGACGGAAAATACCTAAGTATAAGGAAACTAAATAACATACTTTTAAATAATCCATAGGTAAAGAAGAAATAAAAGGTAATGAAAGTAAAAGGTATCTTGAACAAAACAAAAATTAAAACACAGCATATAAAAATCCCTGGGGTGCAGCATTAAAACACCTGTATTAGAAAAGAATGAAGGTCTGAAATCAGATTATAACTGAATAAATTAGGAAAAAAGCAGCAAATTAAACTCAAGAAAAAAAGAGCAAAAATCAATGAAATAGAAAATAACAAAAAATAGAAAAAAACAATGAAACCAGTAGGTTATTTTCTTGAAAAGATGAAAATATTGATAAACCACTAGCAGGATTTATTAGGGCAAAAAAGTAAAAACACAGATTATTAACATCAGTAAGAGTGGGTACGTCATTACAGGTTCTACAGACATTAAAAGAATAATGAAGGGATAGTCTGAATAATTTTATGCCAATAGATTTGGTGACATAATGAAATGGACACATTTCTTAGAGTCATAAAATACCAAAGCTTACTCAAGAATTAAATAACAAGAATAACCCTATATTATGAAAATTGAATGTGTAGTTGAAAACTTTCCCACAAAGAAAATTTTAGGCTGAGTTGGCTTCACTCTTGAATTCTATCAAGTGTTTAAGGAAGAAATAATACCAATACTACAAACTCTTCCAGAAAATTGAAGAGGAGGGAACACTTCCCAACCATTCCATGAGGCAAAACCTGACACCAAAACCAGATAAAGATATTGGAAATAAAGAAAACTATAGCCTAATATCTTCCATGAACAGACACAAACTTTCTTAACAAAACAATTTAAAGTATACAGAAATGCTTATCCATCATCTCCTAGCGGGGCTTATCCTGGGAATACAAGGCTAATTGAATATTTGAAAAATCAATCAATGTAATTCACTAGATTGACTGACTAAGGAAAGAAAATATAATGATCTCAATAGATGCAGAGAAACATTTGGTAAAACCCAACATCTATTCAAAAATAAACATAGGAATTAAGAAAAATTCCTCAACCTGATAAAAAGTATCTATAAAAATCCTACAGCTGACATCACACTTTATGGTGAAAGGCTGAATATTTTTCCACATGACTGGGAATGAGGCAAGAAGTCTGCTCTTACCCTCTCATTCAACATTCGACTGTGGACTTAATCAATGTAAGAAGTCAACAAAAAGGAATAAAAGTCATACAGCCTGGGAAAGAAGAAACAAACTATTTTTATTTGTAGAAGGCATTATTATATAAGTTGAAATTTCCAAATCTACAGAAAAGCCTACTAGAACTAAAAAATAAGTTCAGCAAATTTGCAAATTGTAAGGTCAATAAACAAAAATTATTCATATTTATGTATACTGGCAATGAACAATTGGGAATTGAAATAAAAAAGGTACCATGTACACTAGCACCAAAAATCATGAGTTATTTAGGCACAAACCTAACCAACAATTGCAAGGTCTGTATACTGTAAGCTACAAAATATTGATGAAATAAATCAAGAAGATAAATAGACACACCATGTTCATGGATTGGAAGACTCAATATTGTTGAGATGTTAATTTTCTCTAACTTTATCTAAATATTCAATGCAATTTCAATAAAAACCCCAGCAAGAATTCTTTTGGTAGTAACCAACAAGCTGTTTCTAAAATTTATATGGAAAGGTAAAGAAACTAGGATAGTCAAAATGATTTTGTAGAAGAACAAAATTGGAGGACCATTACCAATGTCAAGACTTATTGTCAAGCTATAGTAATCAAGGCAATGTAATATTGATAAAAGCACGTAAATATAAATACGTGCAACAGAACATGGATTCCAGGAAAAGGCCCACACATATAAGGTCGATTGATTATTTTTGTTTTGTTTTGTTTAGAGATAGGGTCTCACTCTTTTGCTCAGGCTGAAGTACAGTGGTGTGGTCATAGCTCACTGCAGTCTCGAACTTCTGGGCTCAAGCAATTCTCCTGCCTCAGCCTCCTGAGTAGTTGGGACTATAGATGCATGCCACTGTGCCTGGCTTCAACTGATTTTTGATAAGGGTGCAAGAGCAAGTCTATTAAAAAAGCATTAACTGATGGTGCTGCAATAATTGGATAGACACGCGCAAAAAATAACCCCTAATCCGTACCTCACACCATATGTAAAAATTTACTCAAAAAGATCATAGACCCAAAAGTAAGACCTAAACTTATAAAACTTTCAGAAGAAAATATAGGAGGAAATCTTTATGATCTTGGGTTAGACAAAGATTTCTTAGATGTGACACCAAAAGCACTATATAAAAGAAGAAATGATAAATTTGATTTCATAAAAATTAAAAACTTCTGCTTTTTGAAAGATATGTGAAACATATTGGAATCAAAATGGAGTCACTGTGTTAAAACTCTGATAAATGGGGCTGGAGGAAGCCTTAAAGGAATGGTTCTCATGCACAAATGCCTGACTGCAAGAACTATCACAAAAGACACTGCAAAACCCACAACCTTGCACAAAGGCCAATTGCAACCTTACACACACACACAAATACTTCTGTGAGGTCATCTACCCAGAAAACTGTCTTTCCAACCTAGGACTCACCCCAGCCTTGTTATTGACCCTTGTAGCCAAGAATTATTATTTCAGAACAACTTATGTAATCAATCATTTTAATTTTGCCTTTAAAAACTTACCCTTGCCCCAGCCTTAAATAGGCATGTGGTTTACTGTGGCACGCGTATTACTATTGCAATGCCCATTCCTGAATAAATATCATTTTGTTTTAGAGATCTCCTCTGTCTTTATTTTATTTTTGTTTTCTAGAGAGTCTTGATCTGTTGCCTAGGCTGGAGTACAGTGGCACAATCATAGCTCACTCACTGTGGCCTCAAACTCCTGGGCTCAAGAGATGATCCTGCCTCAGCCTCCCAAGTAGCTAGGACTACAGATGCATGCCACCATGTCTGCCTATTTTTTTAATTATTATAGAGGCAGGGTCTCTCTATATTGCTCAGGCTGGTCTTGAACTCCTGGGCTCAAATGATCCTCCTGCTTCCACCTCCCAAAGTGCTGGGATTACAGGCATGAGCCACTGCACCTGGTCCCCCTCTGTTTTATTTAGATTAAGGGATATGCCTTAAAAAATGATAAGCTGCAGACTTGGAGGCAGTATTTGCAAATCACATATCTGATAAAGGACTATCTCCAGAATATAGAAAGAACTCTCAAAACAAAACAAAGCAAAGCGCAAGTGGCCTGAGGAAACACAGGCAGGAGACTGGGACAAGGCGTCAGAGGAGGCAGACAGATGGCAAAGAAGCACCTGAAAAGCACTCAACATTCCTCACGAGGGAAACCAACTAACACCACAGTGGGCTATCACTACACATCTACTGAAATGGCTAAAATCAGAGACAGTGGAAATACCAGGTGCTGGTGAGGTTGCAGAATAGCTCTGAGCTTCCATACATTGCTGGTGGGAATGCACAGTGGCACAGCCCTCTTGGAAGATAGCCTGGTATTTGCTAATAAAGTCGAATGTACACTTACCAAATGGCTCAGCTACCCACTCCTAGGCATTCGCTCAAGTGAAATGACTACTGACTAAAATATATACACAAACATTTATACTGGCTTTATTTATGATATCTCCACATGGAAATAATCCAAATGTCCTTCACCCTGGGAACGCATAAACAAACCATGTCACATTCACAGTAATGCTACTCAGCAACAAGAGGTGAATCACTGATAAACACAGAAACAGGGATGCTCCAGGAGGGAAACCAGACTCCAAAAGCTACATGTGGTGTCATTTCACTTTTATGACATTCTGAAAAAGGTGAAACTACAGACAAGAGAGCAGGTCAGTGGCTCCCAGGGACTGGGAGTTGGAGAGAGTTCACTACAAAGGGACGGGAGGGAGTGTCTGGGAGACGGAGCTGTCTGGGGGTCATGTACCCACCACCATATTTTGTTTGTGATGGTGAGTCCGTGACTATATACATTTGTCAAAATTTGAGAGCTATACGCTAAAAATAGTGAATTTTATCGTCTGTAAATCATACTGTAATCGAAAAGAAAAAAGACACATAAGAACAAAAATGGTCTCTCTGCCCTTATTTCCTTCTGCTCTCCCTTGCTTATTCCACCCCAGTGGTGGGACGCTCCTACCACGGGGTGCACGTCTACCTCTGGACCTTTGTGTAGCCACTCCTTCCGTCTGGGGAACACCCTTCCTCCAGATGGCTGCCTGCCTCAGTCCCTCACCTGATTTTAGTCTTTGCTCAGTTGTCACCTTCTTGAAGAACTGATTTAAAATCCTCACCCCACACTTCCCCCTCCCCACCCTCTCTTTTTTCCATGTCACTTTTTGCCCTGTAACATCATATCGTTTACTTTCCTGCTTCTGGTCTCACTGGCAGTCTCCCTACCTGGAATGTAAGGCATGAGGGCAGGGTCTTTATCGCTTTTGTTCCCAGCAGTATCCCTGACACCTAGAACACCTGGTCCATGTAGCAGATGCTCAGCAAATACTGGCGGAATGAATGGAGTGCTTCATAGCAGGTGATGTATCCAGAGCCACCACCGGCCCTGTCCTGACCTTGGACATGGCATTGTGACAGCCCTCCCACCTCTCCAGGATTCAGTCTGTCCCCTGCAATCATCACATCAGATCCAGCTTCCCAAATGCCCTCCGGTGGACCCTGTGAGGCTCTGCTTCTCTGTCCCCTCTGCCCAGAGCATGTGTCCTTCTCTTCCTTTCTTTCTGTCCCCTTGCCAGGGCTGTAGGAGGACGCCTACCAGTCTTCTCCATCCCATAACTGCATCAGAGGGTTGGGGTTGCCTGAGAAGCTGTATTTCTGCACATCTGAGCCTTGCTGTCTGAAGAGCTCCAGAGCCTGCGTCCTGGAGATCAGGTATTCTGACATCTCTTGGCATCTCAGGGCCAGGGAAGCTCTGGGGAGGACCTCAAACCCTCGTCTCTTGACCTTGAGAGGTCAAGACACAGTTTACCCCTTCTGGAAGCTGCCTCCTTCCTGTGGCCTCTCAGAAAACTAGCCAGTTCCCTGATCCTGGAAAGGGTGACCTTCCAGACAAACCTGGCTGGGGCTGACTCTGGGAGTGGGAGTGAGGATCCTGTTGGAGCTAGAGCCCCGCTTCCCCCAGGCACAGCAGCAGTCACAGCGGGCACCAGCGAGGCCCGTACCTTGCCCCTCCAAACCCACATCGCAGCCCCTGTGGCTTCCAGAGATAAATGTATTTTTAAAAATAGAAAAACGATGTGAACACACTATTAGCAAACATCTGCAGAGGAGTACTCTCTGCTTAGCAGCAACAGAAGCTATGGCAGAGAAGGGAGGCCTGACAACATTCAAATGCCGACTGCGAGGGCCAGAAATACCTGAGTTCACAGGCAGGTACCGAGACACTCCCAGAACAGCCACCACAGGCAGCATGGATTGCAACCGGGAATCTTGCTCTGAACCCACGGCTTGGCTGTGGGCCCCAGCCCGGGTGGACGAGTGTCTGGACAGCAGAACCTGCTTTGAGTCCCCGTAGAGGGGGCGGGCAGGGCTCTGTGCTGGGGGCCAAGCTCTGACCTGCCTATCGGACACAGGAAGGTAGAGATGCCCTTTGTGTCTTTCCAGGTTCCTGGGACACTGGGGTTCCCTGGGGACCCTGGAAGGCTGTGGAGGAACCTTCCTTTATTCATGTCCCTTAAATCTCTGCAGAAACACTGGCTGTGGTATCATCTCAATTCTGCGGAATAGAAGCCGAGGCTCAGAGAAGCAGGTGGACGGTCTGTCCATCCATTCACTGACCCGTTCACACAGCCTGCAGGCACTGTTGGCAGCACAGGCCATGGTCCCTCTGGCCCTCACACAGGTGCAGGCTGTGTGGGCAAGGCCCTCACTCCAGTTTAAGCTTCTGCCCTCCTGGCCTCCTTTCCTCCAGCCTGATCCCCCTCCAACCCCCGCAGGCCGCTCCTGGGGGCAGGACCCTCCTTCCTCAGCACAGGGGCCCCTGGATGGCCTGCAGGGAGGCTCCCCTGACAGATGAGGAGGCTGAGTACTGGTGGGGGGTCAGAGGGTCCCTGCTGGGGCTGAGCTGACCTGGAGTTTTGGGACACGGCTGACGACATTCTACCCGTCGGGGTGCGGCTGTGTGGCCTTTCAGGACACTGCCCGTCCATGGTTGGGGTGCAGTGTAGACCCACAGGAACCCACCACTAGCTCTGGCCTCACGCCTGTGGGCTGGCCCTGTCTCCGGCACTGGCCCTCCCCCGCCCTGGCAGGCCTGACCTCACCCCTGAGGTCACAATGGTTCCAGTGTCCACAGCATCCTTTCTAGGGTCTGTCTGTGTTCTGGGGACAGCAGATGTGCATGTGTGCCTGTGTTTGTGGGTGCGTGCTCAGACGTGTGTCCTCAAGGGGTCCCGGGCCTGCCCCCTCCTTCTCTGGGCCTCAGTTGTCTCCTGGGAGACCCGTGGATGATCCGGCTTGGGCCATTTGTTTGCTAAGTCCAGGTCCCTGTGCGGGTGGCAGGTCCTGGGGCTGGAGCTGTGACTTCCCCTCTGGGTCTGAGTCTGAGCACCTGCGATGTGCTGGGCTCCCCTCTGGGTGCGGGTGCTTGCCGCCTCTGGGATCCTCTCCAGCTGAAGGAACCAGGAGCGGGGACAGCTTGGGAGCTCAGCCTGTGGGGCTGGGCAGGCTGCCCCGAATCAAATCCAGCTCCCTCTCTGCTGACCGCGTGCCTGGGAACCTCACCATGCCTCACTGTGCACTCCTCCCCATCTGCAAGACTGGAGCAGGACCGAGGGTCAGAGTGGCCGCTGTGGGCCTGGCCCTGCTCACCTCCCTGGGATTGGGGTGGAACTCAGAGAGGGCCGGGGGCCAGCGGCTGGTCGCACAGCAATCAGTGGTGGAAATGAGCCTCAAACTCAGGTCCCCAGATCCAAGTCTAGGGTGAGGACGAGGCCCCTGGCCCAGTGGCACCCCCTCCCTCCCCGCCGCCTGCTCCGCGACCCGGCCCCCGCGCGGCCGGTAGATGGCGCTGCGGGCCCAGGCAGGATTGGCGCGGCAGGAGGGCAGCGGCCTGGACCGGGGGCCTGTGAGAGGCACACGTGCCACCCAGCCCACGCGCCCTCCCCGCCACACCCTCCCTCCAGCCAGGGACCCGCAGAAAGGGCGTCATGGGTAGGGGTGCCTGGCATCCCACCGCCTTAGGCCTGGGGCTGCAGGCACTACCCACTGGGGGCAGTGAAGCCGGAGGGCGCCACGTGCGTCCCACCACCAAGCCTTTCCCTAGGCCGTTGCCCCTCCTGCTGTTCGCCTGCAATGAGGAAGGGGCCAGATTCAAGGGCCGGGCAGCCCCCTGGCCTCCCAGGCTCCTTCTGTGTGTCCCTGCCCAACTCCCTGGGGTTCCTAGGCTGCAGCCAGGTTTGAGGCTTTGTGCAGTGCCTTCCTCCCCGAATGCGCCCTGCCCCCACTTTCCTAAAGAAACTCATTTTTGCCCTTGGAGACCCCCGCCCAGGCCACCTCCTCGGGTAAGCCACCCTGATTTCTTTGGGTTCCCATAGCATTTATTCTCAAGGCGGTTTGTTCAACCGTGCTGGGCTTGACTGGGCGGCGGGACGGTGGGGGCTGTGGTTTGACTGGAGGTGACAGGAGGGGCCAGGTGGACACCCATGCCCCTCGTCCAGCTGGGTCCCACCACCAGCTCCCCTGGCTGCTGCCCCAAGGCCTGACTCCGTGAAGTTCCCTTCCCAGGAGACAGTGGCCCTGTTTGACCAGTGGACACCCCCACAGAAGACGTAAACGTAAGACCTGAAGCTGTGAAACTCCTAGAGGAAAACAGGGGAAATGCTGTTTGACATGGGTCTTGGCAATGATTTTTTGGATATGAAGCCAAAAGCACAGGCGAAAAAGCAAAAATAGACAAGTGGGACTACACCAAACTCAGAAGCTTCTGCACAGCAAAGGAAACAACAAAATGAAAAGGCAGCCTACGGAACGGGAGGGAATATTTGCAAACCCTCTCTCTGATAAGGGGTTAACATCCAAGATATATAAGGAACTGCTGTCACTCAATAGCAGAAAACCAAATCAGCCAATTAAAAAGTGGGCAATGGATTTGAATCGACATTTATCCAAAGAAGACAAATAGTCAACCGGTATATAAAAAGGTTCCCCACATCACTAATCACCAGGACATGCAAATCAAAGCCACAGTGAGATCGCCTTGCACCTGTTAGGATGGCTGGCATCAAAAAGACAAGATGGCAAGTGTTGGCTGGGGTGTGGAGAAAGGGAGCCCTTGTACCCTGTTGGTGGGAATGTAAAATGGTGCAACCAATATAGGAAACAGCACGGAGGTTCCTCGGAAAACTAAAGATAGACCTGCCATCTGATCCAGCAATCCCTCTACTGGGTTACAGCCAAAGGAAATGGCACCAGGATCTTGAAGATAGATCTGCACTCCCATGATCGCTGTGGCTTTGTTGAGGATAGCCAAGATATGGAAACGCCCGCAGTGTCTGTGGTCAGATGAATGAAGAAAAAAAATGTGGTATATACACACAATGGAATATTAGCCTTTAAAAAGAAGGAAACCTGCCATATATGACAACGTGAATAAACCTGGAGGATTTTATGCCAAGTTTAGTAAAGCCAGACCCAGAAAGGCCAATGCTGCTTGATTCTGCTCCTACGTGGAATCTAATATAGTCAAAGTCAGAAGCAGAGAGTAAAATGGTGGTTCCCAGGGCGGGTCGGGGGGAAGGGGAAAGGAGGCACTGCTGCTGAATGGGGATAAAGTTTCAGTGAAGATAAGTTGCAGAAGTCTGCCGTGCCACATTGCACCCATAGTTAACGAAGCTGCACTGCACACTTAAATGTTTGTTAAGTGCGTAGATCTCATGTTAAGTGTTCTTACCACAGAAAAACAAAAACAACCACCACAAACAACCACCACTGAGCACACCCGACCCAGCCTCTAGTGGCAGCGCTGGGATCCCCAAGGGGGGCTGCAGGACCTCGAGGTTGGCCCTCCCCTAGCAGCTGCGGCCTGGTGGGGCCCTGGGCTCTTGCTGGGGCTCTGTGCTCCTGGCTGAGGGAGTCCCTGTCCTCTCTGAGCCTCGCTGCCCTCAGGTGCACAGCAGGGATGGACTGAGGCCCCTCCAGGAGGGCAGAGAGAGTGCCCACCTCCTGGCCCTGGGTGGTCCCCGTCCTGCAGATGGGTGATTCCCTACGCCAAGATTGCCCAGGGAGGGTCCCGCTGGCAGCTCTGGGGTCCACGGGGTGGGGCAGCCCCGGTCAGCAGCAGGCCCGGGTCCCCAAGCTGGGACAGTGCCCAGGGGCTCCTCCTCGCCTTCCAGGGCTCCCCTCCTCCTCCACACCCCCTCCTACGCTTTCACAGAAAAAAGAGTGGAGAAAAGGCAAAAGAAAGAGGTTTTCTCCTCCGCTTTCTGAAAATGAGATTTTAAAAATAACTCCTGGCGGGGGGAGCGCTGGGAGGGGCCTTTCTGGGGAGGCCAGCCAAGCCTGCTCTCCCTCCTCCATGGGCAGCCACCCCCAGGGCCTTTCTGGGGAGGCCAGCCAAGCCTGCTCTCCCTCCTCCGTCGGCAGCCACCCCCCGGGGCCTGGGGCCTGCATGCCACCACCTAGAGGCTTCCTCTGCCGGGTCCCGTTCTCTGTCCCTCAGGAAGGCAGGGCTTTCCTGACCTGCTTGAGGAGGCAGCAAAGGCCAGTGTGTAGTGGGGAGGCTGCTGGGGGAAGGGGGTGATGCTGATGGTGGAGGAAGGTATGTCAGGCCGTGGCCCCAGGCAGGAGAAGGGGGCTGGCTCCTACAAGTCCCCCATGTTTCCTCTGTCTCGCCGGTGCCCTCGGCCTCCTCTCGGCTCACTGCTCACCAGCCACAGGCCTCCTGGGCTGATGTTTCATGGTCAGGGGCTGGGGCTTTTCCTGCCACAGGGCCTTTGCACACGCTGCTCCTAAGGCCTACATGGCCCCTGCTTCAGCGTCATTTCCTGAGAGGCCATCTCAGATCACAGAATGGACACAGAGTGTCCCCCCCACCTCGACATTGTCAGAGCTCCCTGCAAATTTCCCTTTCACAATGGCATTTCCTTCTGGGTTTCTCTGTGTTGCCCTCACAGCTTACAGTTGAGAGGCTCCAGAGGGCAGGCTGGGCACAGATGCTCTTGCTCCCTCACCCTGCACTCGGGCTCTCGTCATGCCTATTCTTCACCTGCCATCACCTGTGTTTCTCTCTGGGGGGGATCTCTGGCCACTGCTGAAGCTACCAGGGAATCCAGCTTTCCTGGGAGCAGCCCTTGATCTGTGATTTGGGGACGAGGACAGATGGCTCAGCCCTGCCCCTCCGATGGGGCGACCCAGTGGGATCAAGCCCCGGTGGCTTCCAGGATGCTGAGTGCTTGACAACGCCACTCTGGCTTCCCACCTTCTGAGTTTCTCTTCCTCCCCCACCCCACAGTGTTTCCTGGGATCACGTCCCAAGAACATGCCTGCCCTGAGTTGCTGCCTTGGGGTCTGCATGGTAGGCAGAAGAAATGCCCCAAAAGTGTCAGTGTTCTCATGCCTGGAATCTGTACTTATTACTTTTTAGGGCAAAAAAGGACCTTGTAGTTGTGATGAAATTAAGAATCTTTAGGGACATTATTATCCAGGTGGTCCCCCAATGTAATCATGTGTGGCCTTACAAGAGGGAGGCGGAGGCAGGTTTGACTACAGAAAGAAAGGAGGCCATGTGGCCCCGGAGGCAGAGGTTGGAAGGAGGCGGCCACCAGCTTCCAGGAGAGGTGAGGAAGGCTCCGCCAGAGCCTCTGGGGCGAGCATAGCCCTGTTGGCTTGGTTTTGGCCCAGGGATGCGACTTTAACCCAGGATGGTGTTAATTAGTTACAGCAGCTCCAGGAAGCGCACTCTCGGCTGCAGGGGAGCCCACACGGAGACACACTGGGTTGGCTTCATTCTTGCTGCCAAATGAAGTTGTCCCTCCAGATGCTGGGCACATGGCCACCCGGGAGTGGATGGCATGTCCCAGCCTCTCTTGCAGCCAAGGGGGACCACAAGACCAAATCCTCAGCCCTGGAATTTGAGAAGTGGAGTGGGCAGTGCCCTGGAATTTGAGAAGTGGAGTGGGCAGTGCCCTGGAATTTGAGAAGTGGAGTGGGCAGTGCCCTGGAATTTGAGAAGTGGAGTGAGCAGTGTCTCCTTGTGTTCTCCATAGGAAGCTGCCAGCCCACGACTGCCTTTGCCCCTCCCAGGTCGGGATGCGGTACATGCCGCTGCACCTCGAGCTCACAGATGAGGACACCCACCCCCAGGTGAGAGCAGAGCCACAGGCCAAAGAGCCTGGGCCCCTGAGTGTCCCCATGGAGCAGAGCTGCCCTCAAGGCCTGCACTGGCTGGGCTGTTGCCGGACGGAGACAAATGTTCTGTCTTGTTTTAGCCACTGTATTTGGGGGTGCTTTGTTACAACAGATTAGATATCTCCCTGACTGATACAGCTTGGTTTAGAGGTCACTACCCAGCTGGGGCGTGGTCCCCAGGAGGTGCTCAGTGGCGATCTGCAGAATAAGCATGTCAGGATGAACTGTTTCTTCCTCTCGTAGTCACACAATGATATTGATAGCTGAGCCACCATTCAGGACCGTCGTTCGGCTGGAGCCCACCAGGCTGAGCTGAAGTTGACCTGTGCTTGCCTTGAGAATTGGTGTCGGGGGGCCACCTGGCTGGAGCACAGGAAGGTGGAAAACACATGCAGGCCATATGAATAGAGGACCAGACTCACCACGGCTGATTCTGAGGTCCGAGAGCTGGGTGTGCTCCTGCCTACAGGTGCCTGGAGGGCTGGGCTTCAGCCTTCCCGTCCTTCTCCACGCCTAGCTCAGAGCCTGGCCCAGCAGGGACTCAGGAAAGGCTCGGGGGCAGAGGCTGGACAGGGCACTGGGATTCTGCTTCTTGGGACAGCGGATGGCGCTCAGGGCCTGGATGGAGGAAGCAGAGGGCATAGACCTCATGGCTGGAGGCCAGATCCCAAGCACGCTCCACATTCCTGAGCACTGTGCCTGTGGGGGCTATCCCAGCAGTGTGACCTCACTGGGGGAGTGTCACACAGGACAGTAATGGGAAGGAACTGTGCACACGTGCTGCCTACCAGCACTTCATCCCACTTTGGGGAAACCGATATCCCCATGAGCTCTTTGTGGCTGGGATGAGGTCTGACCTGCTTCATAGGGACTACTGGAGTTGCTGAAGACGGGGACTGCTGACCTGGGCTCTGAGGACTTCAGGAATGCCTGTGGGAGCCCCGTGGTCTGGAGGGACAGGCCAGCTGAGGCTGGATCAAGGCCTCGGCTGCCCTGAGAGCACTCACAGGCTGCGGCTGTGGACACCAGGCTGACCCGAGGCGAGTCAGGAGGAAGAGTGCTGGTGGGGACAGGCTGGCAGTCTCTGGGTGCCAGGTTCTCATGGTCCCTAAGCAGGGCAGGTGAGCAGATGTGACTGGGGATTGATCTCGGAGGGTTGCTGGGTGCAGTGGGAAGGGTTAAGGATGGGAGTCTGGCCCAGAGGGTGGCTCTGCAGGGTCCAGGCGAGGGGCAGGGTGCTGGGTGAGGGGCTGCAGTGATGACCACAGAGAGGTTAGCGCACAAGAGGCCACGGAGCCCACAAGTCCTCACTCAGCCTCCCTCACAGCCCCAGCCCACTCCTGAGTGGAGGCCCTTTAAATGCAAGGTTCTGTCCTCCCCTGGGAGGCCCCTCCCCATCTCCTGGGCAGCCAAGTAAACAGAAGCCTGTCCCCCCGGGCTGCTGGCATGGCTTCCCCCTGTCCTGGGACCCCCAGCCCGGCAGGTCTGCCCCCTCCTTCTGTAGCCACACCAGGTGAGACACTTGGTGAGGGAGGGGAATGGAGGGGAAGGGGAACAGGGGCACGTGGGACTCTGAGAATGTGGGAGCAGGAAGCGGCCCTCTGACCCATCTTCCAGAAGAAGATGCTCTGCCAAGGTCATGAAGGAGAGTGACAGTGGGGCTGGGCCAGGATGGGGGCATCAAAGCCTCCCCGTAAAGGTCCTTCTCCTCCCTACCCTCCCCAGTGCTCCAATGCTCTGAAGTCCCCAGGGAAGGGGTTGGCTCTTCCTGAAGCCTTTGGACCTATGGACCTGGAGGTGTGCAGGGCCCTTCTCACTCTTTAGGGCCCCTTCCAGATAATTCTCCTGCCCTTGCTTCTTGTAAAACCCAGCTCTGGATCTCAGAGGCAGTGGGAGGGGCAGCCAGCCATCCATTCACTCACCCATCTATCCACCCATCCACCCACCCATTCACCCATCCAACCATCCATCCATCCAGCCAACCATCCATCCATCCATCCATCCATCCATCCATCCATCCATCCACACTTCCACCCACCCACCCACCCATTCACCCCCCAACCATCCACCCACCCACCCATACATTCATCCATACATCCATCCACCCCCCACCCATCCACCCACACATTTATCCATACATCCATCCACTCCACCCACCCATCTACCCACCCATCCACCCACCCATTCACCCACCCACCCATCCATGCATCCACCCAGCCACCCACCCATCCAATCATCCACCCACCCATTCAGCCACCCACCCACCTATCCATCCATCCATCCATCCATCCATCCATCCATCCATCCATCCACCCATCCAACCACTCCTCCACCCATTCATCTGCCCACTCATCCATGCACCCTGCCCATGGTCAAAGCCCTTGCTCCTGAAGACCCTGCCCTGCCCTCTCCCCAGCTCTCGTGTCATCCCACTGGTGATTTCTCTCAGCCCCCTAGACTCCTCCAAGGATTTTGTCCTCTCACCCAGCCACCCACCCCACAAGCTGTACCCAAACTGCAGTCCCCCTGTCCCCACTACACTCTGGGGATTCTTGCCCCAGCTCCTGCCCTCGAGGGCCAGCTCCAGCACTCCTTTAGCGAGATGGAAGCCCACAGTGTCTTCCACCTGTCCGGCCTCCTCCACCCCCGCTCACATCTTTGCCATGGCCAGCACTCCCTCTGCCCCCAAGTTGGCCCCTCTCCTGTTTTCTCGTACTAGTCTGGCAGCCCCAACTCCCTGCTACCCTTGCCTGTGCTCTTGCAGCGGGCTGCAGCCGAGTGAACTCCGCCTTTCTAATGCCTGCACTTGGCCAGGCCTACAGCAGCAAGGAGGCCGGATCCACTGCCCTCCCTGGTCTGCCCAGCCTCTCCTCACCTAGCAACTGCATCGCACCTTCTCTCCCTCTAAGCCCCCACCCTCTCTCCTCACACTGTGCTGCTGGCCTTGCACCCTCCTTCCCTGAGAAGCTGAAGCCATTGGAAGAGGACTTTGCAGGTGCCCGCCCACTGTACTTGTGGCACTGGGCACTGTCCACCCCAACCTGCTCCTGTGAATGCCCCCTCCCTCCTCCCAGCCAAAGACAGCATTCAGCTTCTCCCATTCCATCCCCCAACTCATGCTGTCACTCCAGTAACTCTTCACCCTCTCTCTCCTGCATCATAACACTGTTCTTTCCCAGGTTGTTCCCACTGGCATGAAAGCATGCTGGGATTTATCCTGTCTCTTGACCCCACCTCCCTTCCAGCTCCTGCCCTACTTCTCTGCTCCTCATTCAGAGCCGAACCTCAGGAAGGTCATTTGTCCTTGCTGCCTCCACGTTTTCCCCTCTCATTTGCTCTTGAACCCACTCTCACCGGGTTTTAATTACCAGCACTTCACTAAAGCAGCTCTAGCAAAAGTCATCAATGACCTCTGTGCTGGTAAGTACGAGGTCACTCGTGGGGCCTCATTTGATGTGATGCACCAGCAGCACACGGCTCAGGTCCCTGCTCCCACACTTGGCTTCCAGAGCTCCCAGTTACTGGGAGTGACAGCTCCCATCACTGCCCGCTCCCTCTTGGTGCCCTCACTGGCTCCTCATCTCCTTGACCTGGTCAGGAGGGAGGACCCTAAGCTCTCTGCTTGCACTTCTGCCCTTTCTAACCCCACTGCCTCCGTGATTCATCTAGTTTTGTGGCTTAAACATCATCTCCCCAGTGTCTATCTCCAGCCTCGACCCCTCTACAAGCAGAGCAGTCCAGGCTCTGTGTGAGCTGGATCTTCTCTCCAGCCTCGGGGCTCCACTCTTATCCCCAGCATGGCGCTGTCCACGGTGCTGATTTAGGAAAGTACCTCCCATCGATCAAACAGGCTGGTCAATGTCATCTCATCTGCAACCGCAGCAGAACAGGGTTGGTTGGTTCCATTTTCAGAGGCTCTTGGAAGGTGAAAGACTAGCCCAGGGCCTGACAGGTGGAGGGACCCCCACGTCTGTGCTGCTCATGGCTGTAGCTGATGGCTCGAACAGAGCCTGCCTGCCACACAGTAGGTGTCCGGTGAATATTTGTGCAGAGGGAAGAGACTCTTTATCAAAAGGCCCTTGAGCCGGGGGCGTGGCATAGTGGAAAGTGATTGCCCAGCCCAGGGCTTCAGCTGGGCATCTGTGTATGACTTCTCTGGGTCTGTATCCTCACCAGTAAAACAGACTGAATATTGTTACCCCTCCCAAGTGTGTTGGGAGAAGGATCTGACAATTCATGGTCATATTCATCCATTCCCACTTCCTAGCCTCCCAGTGTGGCCATCCCCAGAGAGCTGCCTGGTCTGGCTCCTGTGGCCACCTGGGGCCTGACTACATTCTTTCCTGGACTGTGTGCCCAAGTGAGGTCCCATGGCTGCTTTGCTCACTTCAGTATCCCCATAGCTAAGCACATTTGCTGAATGAAAGAAAGAAAGAAGGAATGTAGAGGTCTTTCCTGAATGGAGGGCCTAGACTTGGGCAGGGTGTGGACCATGGGACAGCAACCTGGATGCCTTCTGGGGACCATGGATAGGGTGAAGGGTGGCATGACTGAGCCAAAACCAAGCTCCCCTTCCACCTCCTCTCCCTCCTGGGGCCGCACCTGCCTCTGGATCCCAGGGCCAGCTGTGTCCAGGCTGCAAGCCAGGCTGTCCCCACAGGCTCCTCCCTGTCTCGGTCTACAAGGCCTGGGGATCTGGCCCTGCAGCCCCTCCCCAGGTGGTGTTTTCCCATCCTCATGTTCATCTTGTCCTCCCCTGGATCTGACCAGACCTTGAAGCTGGGCCCCCAAAGTCCATTCTCTGCACAGCGGCCGGATCAACTTTCAACTGAGTGACCGCTTCACCTCCTGCCCCCAGCTGGCCACCAGGGAGAACCTCAACATCCTAAGCTCGCTCAGTCCCCACATGGTCACGTTGGCCAAAGTCTGCAGCCTTCTCGCCATCGGGAAGGCTCTGCCCAAAGAGTACTTAGTGAGCATCCCCTTCCCTGCACCCAGGGCCTCCCCCTCTTCCTGGTTTGCTGGTGCTGTTCCCTCAGAAATGCAGGGCCCGGCCTCGCCTCATCACCAGGTGGCCCTGGCCATCCCCAGCTCTGCCTTTCGAGCTCATTCGGCGGCTCCTTCCAGACTGGCCACCTCTCTTCGCGCCCGGCCTCCTCGTCTCCCGCCTGCGCGGGCCGCTCCCGGCCCTCCCCGCCCTGCCAGGCGTTCACTGTCCCCTCCGCCTGCAGGTCCCGCGGCGCCCCCGGAGCCTGCCTTCCCGGACATCTACGGCGGGGACGCGCAGCTCTGGCAGGCGCATTTCTGCAGCATCGGGCGCGCCTACCGCGCCCTGGGCAAGCAGGACGACTTCGCCATCCGCGTGCTCACCGAGAACTTCACGCTGCCCTTCCCGTTCGCCTGGCCGCCGGGGCCCGACCCGGCCTGCGGGCCGCTCTTCTATGATCCCCGCGACCGCGCAGACTTCGACTTCCTGCTGCGCGGCCCCGGAGCTTCGCCCCCTGCGCTGCTGCGGCCCCTGCACGCCACGGCCCAGGCAGCGATGCGCAAGCGGCGCCTGGAGCGGCTGGCCCTGAGCTACGCCCGCGCGCGGGGCCCGGGCCCGGCCTCATCCTGCTGCTGCCCGGCCCCGCTGCCGCCTTCCCGGAGCCCGAGGCCAGCGCTTCCGGCGACGGCACCCCCAGGCTGGCCCAGGCCCCGCCGCTGCCCCGAGAGCGAACAGAATAAATAAAGAGTTTCCCCAGCTTTCCCGCGCTCGGCGCTTTTCCGCACACACTCCGACAGGCCTGGGCGGCTGGGCCCTGCGGGCAAGCGGGGCGGTGGGACGGTGGACCAGGAACCCAACTGGGACACCGGGACAGGCCGGGCAGCGGCGGGACTGGGAAGCCGCATGGGTCCGAAGGTGCAGTGAACACATTCGCAGTAGAAACGGTGAGGGAGGCAGGCCCTCTTCAGAGGGAGGAGGACCCGGGTGCGATGGGTGGGGGGCCGGGCCTCCACCCTCAGTGCCCACGCCCTGGGACCCTCCCCACAGCTCTGAGGTGGGGACTAGCGTCCCCATCCCACAGACCAGCATACCAAGGCCCTATGCCTCCAGGGAACAGCTGGGATTTAGTTGCCCACGTGTAGACACCAAGTCCCGCAGCTTTCCTGTTTCCCATGATAGAGAGGCGGCAGGATGGGGAGGGGGCCGGGAGAAGGGGCGACGCCGCAGAGCAGAGGAAGAGGAACGAAAGGAGTAGAGAGCATGCGTGGGGCAGAGAGACGCAAAGGAGGGGGCACCACGAGGCACCTGCCCCTCACTTGCTGCCTCCCCCTTCCTGGTCCCTGGGGAGGGGCTGCCTCCTGCTTCCCCTGTGTGGGGCTGAGTCTGCTGAGCCCAGCGTGGCCAGCAATGACCTGGCCTCTGCCCTGGACCACCTCCCTCTTGCAGGTGACGAATCCCTGCCAGAGGCCTGGCTCTGCTGTGGTCCGGCTGGGGGCAGGGCAGAAGGACTGCATGACCCCGGTATCTCCTCCTCCTCCCCCCCCCACAGAACACCAAGCAGGGGGGCCAAGTGGCCTTTAGGAGAGGTGCCATGGTCTCAGGCTGGAGAGCTTGCAACCCAGGCGTGCAGGGGAGACCACATCAAGTGCAGGTGGAATCCGGGTGGTTTTTTTTTTTTTTTTCTTTTCTTTTTTTCCCGAATCTAGGAGTTATTTATCACATCCCAGTCAAGGGGAGAAAAGGTTTTTCCAAGCTCTGGTTTTGCTGAAGAAACAGTTGTGGATGGGAACACTCATCTCTGGAGAAGGAGGAAACCCTGGGCTGGGAAGAGGCATCTCCAGCCTCCCCCTCGTCTGCTGCCACCGGCCCCAACTGAGATGCCAGCCCTTGCTCCAGGCTCCTCCCACCCGGGGCCTCGTTTCTTCAGTTTTACAGATGCACAGTTAAACTGCAACAATAACCATGCATTTGAATCCTGATGGGGCAACAGCAGCAATGACACTATGTACTATGTACTATATATCCTATATTGTATATGAATTGGGGTCCCCAGAAGCAGTCCCTGAACATGGATTTTGGTGCAAGTGGTTTGTTTGAGACGTGGTCCTTGGAAACACAGGCAGGGAGTGAGGACGCAAGACAGGCAGGGAAAGAAGCCAGGAAGGCTGCGATGGGAGCAAGTTACCCCTGTGGGCGCTGGAGGTCAGTCCTACGGGGGACCCCTGGGAGACAGTGTGGCACGTGCCCTAGAGCCATCCCACACAGGGAGAGTGGCACCAAGCACTACTACCTCCTTGTCATCACTGGCAGTTTGGCTTACCTGTGGGGTATGCATCCAGCTCCCCTGAAAACAGCAGCTCACAGTGACCACTGAGAAATGTTTATAAGAATTTGATAGAGTAATTTTATGACTGGAGAGTGTAACAAGATAAATGTGGGGTTTATACTTTGTGCTTTTTTAAACTACATTTTTCTAGAAATTTATTTTTAAAGTAGTTTACAGCAGTGTGGGGCTGTGACAGATTGGAAACAGAAACCTTGGTCCTTCACCACCGCTAGCGTGAGAAGCTGGGTCTAGCGGACGCAGACCCAAGGCAAGCAATCAAATAGGAAGCAAACACGGTGAAGAAATGCAGTGAGTGTTGTGAAGGACATGAAGAGACTGACTGTACTTCAAATAGGGTGGTCAGAGAGGCGAGTCACCCTGGAGAAGGAGGCGTTGAAGCTGAGGATGGAAGGATGAGGAGCAGCCAGTTATACTGATATTAGGGAGGACATTCCAGGCCAAGGGGGCCGTGTGGGCAAAGGCTGGGGAATGAAACAGAGCTTCAAGGGTCAAAGAATGGGAACCAGGGCTCTTTGAGGCTGGAGCAGATACAGCAGTATGTTATCTGAAGCTCTGACTGGCTTAAACCACAAAAGGGACTAAGTGGTTCATGTAATTGGAACATTCAGCAATAAGATGAGCTTCAGGGAAGGTTTGATCCAGGGGCTCAGTGTTGTCATGGAGGCCCAACCTTCTGTGATGCCAGTTCTACCCTCAGACTAGTTTCTTCAGTAGTGGTAACATGGTAGACGCAGCTCCTGACTACACAGCCTGCCTGGCCACTGAGAAGGCCAGAGGCCACTGGCTTCCATGAGCTGTCTCAGACGAGCAGCTGTACGTCCTGCAAAGCCCTGGGAGTCTCCTCACGTGACCCATGGGTCTGGTTGGGTCATGTGCCCAATCCTGAACTATCCCTGCGGCCGAGGGAGTACCATGCATTGCTTGGCTTAGGCCTGTGTTGCCTGAATCTGTGGAAAGGGGGTAGGGTGACCGTTGGCTATGACAATAAGGTCCAGAACACTGTGTGGCCCACAGTGGGGGGGCTGACCACCACGTCCAGCACTGCCAAGTGGTATGAACCCTGGGATTTGCTCCAGGGCTGACTTCTGCTAAATCTCAGGCCTTCCTTCCAGTTAGACCTGCTGCTCCCACAGAAAAGCATGGTGAGAAACGACCCCAGGCTGGAGTCTCTGTCTTTTGTGTAAAGCAGAGTGGATAATCTGTTCGGCTCAGCCCAGAACACACCAGCCTTGACAGGGAGCTGGAGTTGCCAAGGGCACAGCAAGGGCATGCTGTTTGACCTGTTCCATTCCCTGTAAGGCGCTGCTCCGAGAACCGGGATAGGCACGCGGGAGGTGCTCAGCATTTTCTGAATAGGCCAATGTGATCTGGGACACAAGCTTGCTGGGCAGAGGGGCTGGGGCCTTCTGGGGCCCTGCCCATTCTGAGTGCAGGCGGAGCCCCAGAGGGAGGGCAGGAATCCGGGGCGTTGGCTGGAATCGGGAGGCCAGTTTCTTTCCACTTCCCCAGCTGCCCTCAGAGACTTCATGCCCTTCAATATTCAAAGGAGACAGGTTCCCCCTTTGATTCTGGGGCCGCTGGGGACAGGGGTCAGGTATCCCCCTCTCCTTGCCCCTGCTCCAGTTTCCTGGGAACGGGCTCTGGGGAGCAGCGAGGATGTTTAATTAATTGCAATTACTATCTTCAAAGGAAGCCCAGAGTTGAAAGTTGTTCCTAATTACTGTGTTATGATGTCGACCAGCTACTCAAATTGATTGTGTGAGAATTTCCGATGGAGGATTAATTGAGTTGCTCTGAGGACCTACTCTATGTCCCTCCCCTTTAGATGTTCAGCCTAGGCAAAGGCGTGTGGGGCTGGAATGACAACGAGGGCTGGGTGGCAGCTGCCTGGATGAAGACCTCAACGCCAAGGGCGGGGCCGCGGGCTCGGTGTGATGGCCCGTGGAGTTCATCGCGTGCTTTCTGTGCTGGCCTCTGGCACTTCGCAGGGGGCACCGCTCCTCCTGGCCCCTGCAGTGGATGAGGTCAGCAGGTGACCAGTGCTGGCTGATGAGTTGTGGGCACAATGACATCTGCCACTTCTGGGCCAAAGCAGTTATGGCCAGTGTGAGCGCCTCTGAGCTCTCTTTCTGCTGCCACCACAGGGTGTGCTCAAGACAGTGGCTCTTTCACCACCTGAGTCCTGGGCTGGCCCAAGGCGGGGGACCTGCGGTGTGAGTGAGAGGCAAGCCATCGTGATGCCAGCCCCTGAGAGTTTGGGAAGGCTTTCTCACGGTGTCATCTAGCCTTTCCTGACCAGCACAGGATCCAGCAGGCAGGACTGGCTGTGTAACGTGGAGGCCCAGTGTGAAGTGAAATGCAAGGCCATTGTGGAAAAGTTAGTAAGATTTGGCATGGCAGTGGCAGCACATTAGAGCCAGCTGGGTCCTTCTGAGCGCGGGCCATCTGTGGCCACTCAGGTTGCCTCCTGTGTCGTCAGCTCTGTTGCAGACCCAGGTGTCTTTTGGGGGCTGCAGGTGTGGATGCATGGCTTCGGCTGAGTGGCTTTCTTCCTCTGTGCCTCAGTTTCCTCATCTGTGAAATGGGAGGCTGTGAGGCCCAAATGGGATGGGGCAGGTGTGTGACCGTGCATCAGGGGCCGCAGGGAGGATGAGTCAAGGTGACTCACTTTCCTCCTGTCCTTCTGCCTGCAGGAGGAAGCTTCCACCCTCAGCAGGTGGTCACCTGTTGCATTTCAGACACCGGTCTCTGGCCTGGGACCCAGTGGGAGCCCCTGTCTTCCCGAACGAAGACGGAGCACAGGGTATGGGGGAGTGTGTGCCAGCTCAGTGAGAAAAGCGCCTTCCAGCGCATCAAGCAGGCCTGAGGGCGGGGGAGAGGGGCATCCTTTCCCGCTGGATGGCAGCGAGGCCTCCCTGAGAAGGGGCGCTGAGCAGAGGCCCCAGTGACAGGAGGGCCCTGTGGAGACAAACAGTTGCGGGCGGGAAGCCCGGGCAGAGAGAACACGAGCGCAGGAATCTGGAGGCCAGAGGGAGGCCCGAGCCTCCAGCCCAAGAAGGCAGAATTGGAGGATGCGGCGGCTCCCGGGGCCCAGGCCTGATGGAGGGAACTTGGACTTGTCCCTTGGGTGGGTCTAGAACCAAGAAATGCCATGATCTCATTCATGCATTAGAACAAGCATTCCCAAGGGGGTGGTCTCAGCCCCAAGGGGAGCATTTGGTTCTTGGGGCATGAAGAAATCTCACTGTTTATGTAGAAAGCCCAGATACTTACACGGCACATAAACAGACACATATTTGTCTGCAGTTTTAAAATTCCATGGCAGGCGGGCAAATTAAAAAAGAAAAAACAACAACAGCCTATAAAGGTTCCTTAGGTTAGAGGGCAGTGATTAGGAAAGCAAGTTTGAGACGTTGATCTGGAAGGATCATTTCACCGCCATGGGCTGGAAGTAGGTTTGGGGGCAGAGGCGGGAGGCGTTCAGGGCTGTCGTGAGGAGACCTGCCAGCTGTCTTGCTGGGTGGGTCTGGCGGTGTCAGAAGTGGTGGAGAAGTGAGTGGATTTGGGGGTCCTCTGGAAGGTGGAGCCAGTGGGGATTCCTGAAGGGTAGACACAAATTCGGAGAAAGAGAGGGTCAGGATGACAAGGCTGGGGCCAGGGCGGTGGGAAGGGTAAGGTTTCTGTGCACTGAGATGGGGCTGCTGGGGCTGTCTGGGCAGTCCGAGGTGCCCGGGGGCAGGCAGTGGGCTCAGTACACGAACGCTGCGGGCAAACAGGCCACAGGAGGAGTGAGGACCTGCCTGCTGATGGCCGAGGCACTTGAAGGGCCCCTGGAGAGGTGCGCTTGGAGCCCCTGATCGTGGCAGGCCCTCAGGCTTCTCATCTGCAAAATGGGGCAGCTGACTCTTAGCCCCGGGTGGGTTCCCGTCCCTGGGGTGGGGCTGGAGTTGCTGAGGCCCATTTCAGGCCCGAAGCCCGGGCTGTTCCTGGGAAGTGATGAGTGCCCTGTAGCTCTTTCATTATTGAACACTACCTAGCCCTGAAATGCAGTCAAGAAGTGGGGGTACCCTGTCTTCTCTCCGAGCCCAGGAGGGATATCAGGGACAGATGGAGGCCCAGGCGGGGAAGCTTCCAGCAGGCCCTGCCCTGTGCCACCGAGAATGTGGCATATGGAGGCTTACAGGCTATTCTGACATTCAGGCACCCTCTGGGCCTCATGTGGGCCCCATGAGAGGTGGGTGGATCAGCTGGCTCCAGAGTGATGGCGGGTCAGGGGCAGGCATGAGAACACCGCAGCCCCAGACCTGGTGGACTCCGTCATCCCCCCATTTCGCAGCTGGGGAAACTGAGGCACACAGCAATGGCAGGCAGAGAGTGACACTGCAGGTTTCTGGTCCCAATGTCCATGCTGCTCTGTGGCCTGGCTGGATCCCCTAACTTCTCTGAGCTCTGGTCTCATCTGTGGAATGGGGTGACGGGCACCACTGTCAGAAGATCACTGCGGATTATGGAAGAAGATGTGCACCGTGTGTGTGCCCAGGCCAAGGCCCAGCTTAGACCACGGGGCTGACCGGGTCTCGCCCCACCATCAGGGCTTGGGTCTGATGCCCAAGGTGCCTGTGTCCATGACTGCAGGGTCACCCTGGGATGGGCCTCAGCGCTCTGACCCCAGCCCTGCCCTTGATCATTGGCCGCCCCATGCCCTTTGCCCAGTCCCAGGCCAAGGGCTTTGGAAAACATCCAGGGAGCTCCCCACTCCCTCATTCAACATGTTGGCTCCAAATCCATGAATATGCAATTGTTGGCCACCCCCTCCACAGAACTTCCTCCACTTCTGCAGCCAGCTTCAACATTAATCACAGCTAATTGCTAGCGGGAGTCGTTTATGTCAAGAGCCATTATTCCTGGGAATAAAGCGACATAAAAGACAGTTCCTTTTTGGAAGCCCGGCGTCGCCTGGGGAGGAACAATGCCAGACCCGGAAGAGGTCCCTGGCCGGCCCCGGCCCACTTCCAGCAGCTCCAAAATGCATGTGACAAACTTGGGGCCCCGGCCTCTGCTTCGTATTCAGTGAGATGAGTCCATCCATCATGTTCACGCGCTTCTCTGAAGTTATTGTGAGTTTCCTTGAAACCATGAGGGTTTTTTTCTTTTATCCTTTTTTTGGCAACAACAGCTGGGAATAAGTTGACACTTTCTAAAAACTGCCACTTACCGCCCGGAAGGGGCTGAGGGAAAGACACCCCATGCGTGCCAAGTCCCTGGGCCCAGAGCTGAGCCCACATGCCAGATCCTGTCCATCCTCAGCATCTCCAGGGTGGGCGGCCTCCAGGGTTTTCAGGAGGTCAGTGGGGAGAGCAGTCTGGGTAGGAGGAGGTACGGGCATACCGTGGACATTATCCCTTGGGCTCTGGGACGGGCTCCCCTCACAGGACCCAAGGACAGATTGAGGGGAAGGTAGAGAGGAGTTTCTGCATGTTGTTCATTTTTAACACTGCTTCCATATTTTCATTTTTATTGCAATAGGTCATAAATCAGGTTAGTACCTGGAATATCTGGTTGTTATTTTCTTATAATCAAACACCATGTCTGTCTGTGTCTGTTGATACTGACTGCGGCCACACACGAGGCGTGGGAGCAATGGATGGCTGTGCAGAGCTCTGGGCACTCTGCGCTTGGGCACCTGTTTGCTGGTATCTGGTGCATGGGCATGCATGCTTTGCATATGTGTACATGTGTGCACCTGTGCATGCATGCAGGTGTGCACATCGCTTGCTAGTGTGTGTGTAGACGTGTCGGTGGCAGTACACATGCACACCTGTGTGTGAGTGCCTCGTGTGTGCGTGTGTTTGTCTCTGGGTGCCTGCGCTCGCTGTGGTTTCTGTACCTGGGTAATAGAAAGCTCTTGTAATTCTGGAAGCCCCATGCCTGCCTCGCCCCCTCTCTGTGTCAGGAACTCTTTGAGCTCTGTCATTTTATGCATAGTCTGCTGAGGGGGAAACTGAGGCTGAGAGGGCTCAGAGGACCTGCCGGCTGGGACGTGGCTTGGGTTTCTGGTTGTAAGTCTCATCTATGTCCATAAGGCCCCCCTGGGAAGGGCAGAGGTGGCCGCGTGGTGGATTAGAGCAGCAGGCAGGACACGGTGTTCTGAGGCCCCTCCTGTCTTTGTCGCCTTGCTTCCTGGTTGGTCTCACTGCGATTCTCACCAGCCCCGCTTCCAGTGCCCACTCCTACCACACCCTCCAAGACCAATGCTGTGGTCCTTCCCCCCTCAAGAGCCTCTGGCTCCCACTTCAGTGGTTTCCTGGGCATGCACCTCTGAGCTCCACAAATGGCCCAAAGGCAAAATGAGACTTGCGATCCTCCCTGAACTGGCTTCCCCCGCTGGGCCTCTCCCAAGATGGCCCTGCCATCTGTGCAGCCAGACAGTGGGGAGTCTTCTGGTTCTCCCGCCCCTACCCGCCCCCGCCAGGAGCCTGCTTGCCTCCCCACTCTTCCTCCTCTCTCCCTCTCTGTGGCTCAGATGGTCCCTGACCACACATCTTCACTCTGGCACACCTCCTCCTGGAAGCCTCCCCAGATCCTCCCCACACTCCAGGCTGGGGATCCCCCAGGCTCGTCTCAGCACCTGCCATCACTCTGTGTGACTGCCACTCTGTTCATCTATTCCCAGCAGGGTTGAGTCTCTTGGGCCTGGATGCACAGGGCCAGACGCAGAATGCTCTGTGGTCACCAAAGTGACAAGAGATATCAACTAGAACTCAGGATGAACTGGATCCTGACCTCTCCCAGCCCCATGTCATTGGGGGATGACAGGTAGGTTTCATGCTGTGTGCTGCTGCTGGTCCTTGGGTGTGGGCCTCCTCTGGTAATGTGTTGAGAAAGACGCTGAAGTGAGGTCTTGGCTCAGTCAGGCATGCACCCTGATGGATTGGTGATGTCTGCCATGGTGTGGAGTGGGCAGAGGAGGGAGGAGGGAGCAGGGGAGAGCAGGGAGAAACACAGAGGAAGAGGCATGGAAGGTGAGGAGACTGAGGGAAGCTTCCAACCTGGGCCTGTGTGGGGCTGACTCCACCTCTTCTCTGGCTCAGAGCAGCATGGGCGTGGGAACTCCCTCAGCTCAGCTGGCAGCAGGGTCCTGCCGTGGCAGGCCTGGAGCCCAAGAGCCAGCAGGTTTGGCAAAAAACCCCGGACCCCCCAGCGGGCCACCCGCCCAGCCCTGGGGGACTCAGGGCCCCTCCCCAGCCTCAGCTGGAGTGCCCCAGGTGAACTGATGAAGTGTTCCTGGAACAGTTTGAAAACATTTTCCATGTCTTGCTTGTGAGCCTCCTGAAGGGTGGGCTCTTGCCCTGCGCCACCTAGCCCTGGGGATGGTGTCTCTTGGTGAACGCCCTACAGCAAGACAATGACCGCCTTCCTGACCCCGGCTCCCCTCCACCAAACGCTGAGGCTGCCCTGCTGCTTCCTCCTCCCTGCCTCTAGGCACCCCCTGGAGAGAGCCTGGGCCCAGAGTCAGAAAAACTCAGGTTCACACCCAGGCTTCTTCTCTTATTAGCCGTGTGATTCCAGGCAGGTGGCTCCTTGCCTCCAAGCCTCCATACCCTCATCTGTAAAATGGAGGTGCCATGAACTGAGGTGAGGCAAGGTGAGTTGAGGTGCACCTGGGACCCCAGGGTGCTTGGGGAGCTGGTGGGAAAGTCAGTCTTGCCGTCCTGCTGGGAATCTCCAGGTCTCCAGGCGTGTTAGGCCACCTTCCCGATGCTTCGGAGGCTCAGCTAAGGACCAGATGGTGTTTTGAGCATTTTAATAAGAGCTATTTGCAGTGTTGCTGCCATAAAAAAAATTCCTGCTTAATGAGCAAATGCACGTTGGTATTGAGTTAAAGGCGCTTGGATGTTTTAAATATTATGTACGTCGTGTTCGTGTTAACAAACCTGATTTTTAATTACACCTTCCCCTGCTGCCTGGCTGGGCTGAGGGTAGGGGAGGGGAAAAAAATCAGGCAAAACAAGTGTGTCTTGCTGTCAGAAACGACAGGCAGTTTCTCCGGATCTGTCCTCTGCAGACACTGCTCTGATGGCACACGCAGTACTGGAGCTTGGCGGGGGTACAGGATGGCTCCTACTTTGCTAACCCTTATTTTGCACTCCCAGCCTGAGCCCTGACCCTGGTAACATTGAGCCTAATCCTGGTCATGTACTGAGCTCCTATCCCAGGTCATACTTGGAGCTTTGAGCCCTGACCCTGGCCACACATTGAGCGCTGATCTCACTCACATACTAAACGCCGATCCTGGTCATAGACTTCAGGCATAGGCTGAGCTCTGATCCTGAGCACTAACTGAGTCTTGACACTGGTTGCAAACCTAGCCCATTTCCTGGTCATAATCTGAGCCCTGATCCCAGCCATGAACTGAGTCTTGATCATGTTCACACCCTAAGCCCTTAGACATGTATGGAAGACCTCAGCTCCCTTTGCCGGTGTCTCCAATGGGAGGCAGACGTGGTGGGTCTGAGCATGCAGGAAAGGCCTTGGTGTGCCCAGACTAATGGTGTGGGCCTCAGGGACAGAGGTGCAGTGCTAGGCTCCTTTGCTGATGGTGGAGACATGGTACTTGGCTTCCCAGTCACCAGGTGTGACACGGAGATGCCCCTTTCCACGTTCTGTCCACAACATCCCTGCCTCCTTCCCAGTGAGGACCTTGTGGTCTCATTGCAGAAATGAGAGAGAGGGCTTGTGCTATGGTCCTGTGTCTGCTGGGAGCTCCTCCTACCAGATCCCTCCACCCGTCTCTTCCTTTCACAAGTGATAAAGTGGGGGCTGTGGGAGGTGAGGTGACTTGCCCAGGGTCCCATGGCTGGTGCCTTGCAGAGTCATTGGGTTCGAAAGCCTGCAACAGACAAACAGAAGGGGCCCCAGGTCCTTAGGGCCAGTGGATGTGGGAGTGCTGGGGAAGCCCCACGGAGAGTGACCCCACCCCCCTTGGGGACAGATGGCTGCATTCACAGAGACGGTGATGGTGGGGATGCGTCCTGCCTTCGCTCTAGCCCAGCCCAGCCTCCAGCCCCATCACCCTCATTCCAGGGAGAGGGTGAAAGCTGCACCCAGGGACAGAGCCAAGAGGCGGGCCCAGACAGCTCGCTCTTCCCCTCAGCCCCTCCGCCCACTTGTACACACTGTCTTCATTCTCTTCCCTTTAGCTGGGCCCCTCCACTGGGAAAAGATGAAATGTCTTCTCAGATCCAGCTCAAAAGACTCCCAGGGAAGATCCCTGCTTGGTCCACACTGGGTCATGTGCTCACACTCTGGACCAATCAGCTGCTGTTGGGCCAAAAGGCTGCTGTGATTGGCAGCTCCACGGAGCCTCGTGGTTGGGTGCTGCCCTGCCCCAGCAGGCCAACTGCCTGGGAGGGGCACAGGGAGCCTGGGGGAGGGGCATGCGACTGCCACTCACTCCCTTCACAGGCAGAGCAGCTAGCCAGGGACAGCACAGTGCTGGGGGCACTCAGGGTGGCCGTTTTTTTTTTTTTTTGAGACAGAATCTCGCTCTGTCGCCCAGGCTGGAGTGCTGTGGCACGATCTCGGCTCACTGCAACCTCTGACTCCCTGGTTCAAACGATTCTCCTGCCTCAGCCTCCAGAGGAGCTGGGACTACAGGTACCACCACCAAGCCTGGGTAATTTTTGTATTTTTAGTAGAGACGGGGTTTCATCATGTTGGCCAGGACGGTCTCGATCTCCTAACCTCATGATCTGCCCGCCACGGCCTCCCAAAGTGCTGGGATTACAGGTGTGAGCCACCGCGCCCGGCCGGCGTGGCCATCTTTATGGTTGTACAGTGCCACTTTGATTTTGTGGCAATCATGAAAATATTAAATTAATATAAAACCATCATGCTGCTTATAGATTTTAATGTCATATTTGTGAGTTTTTGCCCGGAGATGAGCTGCAGCAATAAATGCGATTAACTCCTTATGAAGTCTTCTACTTACATTTTTCAAAAAGTGATGCTGATTTTCGACTGGGGACTGCAGAGAGCCTGGAGCCCTGTCACGTCCCTGTGCTTCCCCCATTACTGCATCAGAGCACGTCAGAGCTGCGAGGGAACCTCATGATCCGCATGTGAAACTTGCTGCTTCCCAGAAAGGAGGTGGGGGCCAGAGGAGGCCGGGGACCTGCTGAGGCAACACAGCCCCTCAGAGCAGGGGTAGGAAGGCAAGTACTCTGAGTCCCAGGCTGCCTGTCCTGTGCCTGTCCACCCTCACAAGCACTGGCCTGTCACATCCCAGAGATGCCAGCCTGCATGTGATGGTGAATACTGAGTGTCAACTTGATTGGATGGAAGGATGCAAAGTGTTGTTGCTGGGTGTATCTGTGAGGGTGTCGCCAAAGGAGGTTAACATTTGAGTCAGTGGACTGGGAGAGGCAGACCCACCCTCAACGTGGGCGGGCACCATCTAATCAGCTGTCAGCATGGCTAGAATAAAGCAGGCAGAAGAACATGGAAGGACCTGACTTGCTGTCTCCCGGCCTTCATCTTTCTCCCGTGCTGGATGCTTCCTGCCCTCGAACATCGCACTCCAACTCTTCAGCCTTGGGACTCTTGGACGTTCAGCCACAGACTGAAGGCTGGACTGTTGGCTTCCCTACTTCTGAGATTTTGAAACTTGGACTGGCTTCCTTGCTCTTCAGCTTGCAGACGGCCTATTGTGGGACCTCACCTTATGATTGTGTGAGTCGACTCTCCTTAATAAACCCCCCTTTATATATACATCTATCCTATTGGTTCTGTCCCTCTAGAGAACCCTGACTAATACACTAAGGAGCAGAGGAAGCGCTGGACCCTTCTTTGCTCAAGAACCTTCAGCAGCTCCCAAAGCTCAGAGGAAGAAGCTAATGTTGCTAAACTTGGCCCCTGGAACTAGGCCCTCCCTTGGCCCCCAGAATGTTCTTGGGTCTCTTCTTCCTCCAGGGAGTCTTTTCTTCCAACTGGAGTGGTTGGCGTCTGTTGATGAATGCATGTTTGTGAAATGAGCTTGTGAGTGAATGAGTGTCCTCCATAGCTATTGGCCTAGCATGTTGACTGTTAGATTCCACACTGTGCTGGCTGCGGTGGCTCATGCCTGTAATCCCAGAGCTTTGGGAGGCCAAGGCAGGAGGATGGCTTGAGGCCAGGAGTTCAAGACCAGCCTGGGGAACATACCTAGACTTTGTTTCACAGAGAATTAAAACATTATCTTGGTGTGGTGGCGTGCACCTGTGGTCCCAGCTACTTGGGAGACTGAAGCGGGAGCATGGCTTGAGCCCAGGAGTTCAAGGCTGCAGTGAGCTGTGATTGTGCCACTGCACTCTAGCATGGGTAACAGAGCAAGGCTCCATCTGTTAAACTAAGAGCACAAAACAAAAAAACCCCAACCGAATAGATTCTGAAACTTGAAGATCCTAAGATGCGTGGGGGTCACATTGATGGAGACGCCCCGCCCCACCATCTATGACCCTTACTCGCCCCTCCCACTGGAATGGGTGTGGGTTGTTGGAATGCACCCTCCTGTACCCTGCCCCCTCCTTCCTCCAGGCATTCACCCTTGCTGTTTCCTCCACCAGCAACAGCCTTCTTCCTCTTCTTTGAGAATGCCTACTGATTCTCAAGTCCCAGCTTGGATACCATCAGGGGCCGTGGTGTCTCTGGCCAGTGGCTGGGAAGGCTCTGTGTCCCGCGGGACCCTGAGGGGACTCCCTGACGTAGCACTTGCGTGCTTCTCTCTGACTGCTGGTGTCTGTCTCTTGCCAGGCGGTATGTGCCCTGGGACAGCTGCCTCTCCTTTTGCACAGTATCCACAGGAATAGCAGCACCGACACCACCATTGTTGGCTCCCCAAGGCAGCTAGCCACATGCCTGGTGCTTTGTATGGGTTTTGGAGCTCCTCCTTTCTACCGAGGGCCGGATTTGGTGACCTCAGAATGCATAATTTTCAGTGAAGGAATGGACAAAGGCACAAGAAACATGCAAAACTCGCCAGGCAGTGGGAGCGACTGCTTGCTTTAGATGGCCCCTCTACCCCCAGCCTCCATCTCAGCATGGCTGCTATCAGCATCCCAGGGCTGGAGCTTTGGGCAGGGGCCTTTTCAAGAGGGGGACCCCAAGACCAGTGGCTCCCCAGGAGGCTGGGCAAGTCAGCCTTGGGATGGAGCTGTGCAGGGAGCCAGGAGCCAGCCAACGGATGTGGTCCCTGGGCAGGACGAGGAAAGAGCCCACCACCACACCAGGGTTGAAATGTTTTTGACGTGCCTGACATGGCCAAGAAATTAGGATGTGCTGCCGGCTGGATGGACTGGATTGGGGTGGACTGGATGGGGTGGGCTGGATTGGGGTGGGCCGGAATGGGGTGGGCTGGATGGGGTGGGCTGGATGGGGTGGGCTGGAATGGGGTGGGCTGGAATGGGGTGGGCTGGATTGCGGTGGGCTGGGCCCAGCAAAGCATCTGAGCTTGGGCTCCCAAGATGCTTTCAGGGGATCTGCAAGTTCAAAATTGTTTCAGCAAGAATACTCAGATGCTATTGTCTCTTGCTGTTTGATGTTTTCCCTGATGGTGCAAAAGCAATGACCGGTAAGGCTGCGGATATGCAAGCACCGATCTCTGCAGTGGTCCCAACGCTGCTTGAAGGCAGGCATCGGTTCTGCTGTGCCATACACTTGCAAAACTCCCAAGCTCCAAAACAGTCAGTTTCACCTAGGACTGTCTTTGATGAAGCACAGAAAATACTTTTTATTAAATCATGACCTTGAGGCTGGGCGTGGTGGCTCATGCCTGTAAATCCCAGCATTTTGGAAGGCCAAGGCGGGAGGATCACTTGAGGCCAGGAGTTTGAGACCAGCTTGGCCAACATGGTGAAACCCCGTCTGTGCTAAAAAATCCAAAAATTAGCCGGGTGTGGTTGGGCGCCTGTAGTCCCAGCTGCTCAGGAGACCGAGGCATGAGAATCACTTCAACCCGGGAGGCAGAGGTTGTGGTGAGTCGAGATCACGCTACTGCACTCCAGCATGGGCAATAGAGTGAAATGAGTTCTTCACCCTGGGGCGCCGTCCTCTCCTCTGGAACATGGGATAGTTGTAACTTCTTCACAGGTGTCCTCTGAAGACCGAAGAGTGTTTGTAAAGTGCCCGGCATTTGTAGAGGTTCTAAACCTGGCACCAGTTATTGCTGGGAATGATCATTTTCCTGCAAACCTTATGAAATATGTCCCAATGTGTCTGTTTTTGAGAGGGGGAAACTGAGGTTTGGGGGAACTGATCTGTCCAGGGTTACACAGCGAGGAAGGATTCCAGCTGGACTGCTTCACCCTCTAGGGCTGCCTGGCACCCCTCCTCCCACTGGTCCTCCTCAGACCCCACCACAGCGTCCTCCCACCCAGGTGGCTGCACCCCCACCCCGGCCTGCAGCGCAGGCCTCGGCAGAGCCAGTTTCTCAGGGCAACCCCCTATCTGGAGCTGGCTTCCTGGCTGTTGTCATGGGAACTGCTTCCTCATTGCCAAATGCTGCTGACCGGGGAAACTGAGTTGGACGGATGGGATGGATGGGACGGATGGAGGGAGGACCGGAGCTGGGTGGGCAGGAATGAGGAGCCAGGAGGGGAGACAGCTTCTGGGTGGGCCTGGATGGGCAGCAGGAGGGGGAGGGCGGTGGTCATCTCTGTCCCATCAATGGGCATGCAGTGGGCACTCGGAGTGAGTCTCTTCAGGGTGCCAGGTAGGAGTGGGTGACCAGAGGGAATGGGGAGGAGGGGGAAGCCAGGCTGAGGCAGGCCCCACAGTGGCCTGTAGGTGGGAAACGCTCCCTCTTTTCCTGAGTGAGGGGCTTGACAGTGACCGCCCCCAAGCCTGTGCCTGGAGAACTCCATGGATCCCGGACTTCCTGCAACTTTGGCTGAACTGGGGAGTCTGGGGCTGCTCTCCATAGCCCCGTGGCTGGCCTGACCCCACACTCCTGGGGGATGGGGCTCCTCCTCCTCCCGTTCCCCGACCCGGGCCTGGACACTTTGGGGGGTCTGTGAGGCTGTGGAGTGGAGGCCAGCCAGCCCAGGACACGGGCCCAAGGCAGCCTGTGTGGGTCCAGGGTTCCCGGCCCAGCCCTTCCCTTGACCCAGAGAGTGACCTTGGAGCTTTGCTGCTCTCTCAGCATGGCCTCCATCTCCTGGGCTTTCGGGCTATGTTTGGGCCTGAAATCCAACTTCTGGGCCGGTGCCCTCTCCTCCCCTGCTAGGATGGGACGGGGCTGGCTGGTCCTTGGATGCCGGAGCTGCAGAAACGTTTGCTCTCAGAAGCAGAACATGCTGCACAAAAATAGCAGCCTGGCGACGGATCCGCCTGCCGAGAACATATGCTGCCTGGGGAAGGGGCGGCGGGGAGGGGCGGGGAGGGGCGGGAGCCCTCTCTGCTAGGGGCATGGGTGTGCTGGGGTCTCTGTCGTTGGCTCTGGGTGGAGAGGGCCAGGCCAAGCTGCTGCCCGAGGCTCTCCTGGGTGCCAGGTGCTGCCCGTCTGTCCTCAGGGTCACTCTGAAAGGACCTGCCAGGCAGGTGCTCTTATCCCTTCCCAGATAAGGACACCCAGGGAGAGAGGCCTCAGGACTGCCCCGTCACACAGAGGAGGGGCAGAGCCGGGGCTGGCCTGCCTGGCCCCAAGGGAGGGGCCCTGCTCTTGGCACGGGTGGGACAGATTCACCCCCTCATGCATTCACTCATTCATCAGTTACTGTGCTGGGTGTGAATTCTCACCTCACTTCCCTCACTGTGGACTCCTGGTGTCTTACCTGGGGCCCTGTGGAGCCCTGCATCCTCAAGCAGAGAGTGGACGCCTCCCCACGAGCCTTGCTGGCCACACAGGAATGGCACCCTTAGCCTAGTCCCCCATTCCCGCAGGCCACCTGGAGAGGGACTGGTGAGGCCTCTCCCCCTCCACCCCCACTTCTGCCTCACTGGCATGGTGGCATGGACTCGGAGCCGGGCTGCTGGGTCTGCTTCTGGCCCTTTTAATGGATCTCTCTACGTGCCATCCATGTCCTCGGGTGTGAGATGGGGGACTAGTCACCCCACCTTAGTGAGTAGTTGTGATAATCCAACTGGGCCATGCATCTGGAGCCTGAGAACAGGTGGGCTGTTATGACTGTCAGGATCCATCAGCTCCTGGGCACCCACTCAGGGCTGGGCCCAGTTCTGGGGTCCAGAGACTCAGAGTTGAGTGGCCCTTGTCAGGCTTTGTCCCCAGGATCTCAGGTCCAGCTGGGGTCCTGACAAGTGAAGGGACATTGGCCGTGCATTGTGACCAGCCACGGGGCAGGTGAGGTGGACAGCTCCATGGGGGTGTCCTGTGCAGCCACCTGCCTCCCGCCTGGGTGGGACCCTTGTCCTGGGCTGCTCTCCTCTGGCCATCCCTGTCCCCGGGCAGCTTGGAGGGGACAGCACACAGCCCAGCCACGCAGCCGGCATGCCCTTCCCAGCTCCCCGGGGCGGGGGCCTGTGAGCACCATGGGCCGGGATCCAGCCTCCACCTGGGCTGGCCTGGGCGGTGCGGGGCTGGGGTGCACAAGGCTGGGGTGCTCAGTGATGAGAATCTGTGATGGTCTGAGCAGGGCTGGAGACCTTCCTGGGTTGGTGGGGGTGCTGTAGCAGGTCCCACATCCTCCCCTGCTTCCTGGGTCTCCCTGGGGGTCTGGGAAGTCCTTCTTCCAGTCTATCCCGGCTTCCACCCGCTGCAGCTCCAACCAGCCTCCCCTCTGGAACCTGATTAGCACAGTCAGTTGGAGGGAAGCTGTAGGAGAGGCATCGCCCGCTGGGAGGGAGGGTGACATGCGGGCTCCCGTCAAACGCGTCCTCCTCGTGCCCACGGCAGGGCTGTTGAAGAGCAGTTGGGAGCTGGCGTGCAGGGTGGAGAGCAGAGCAGCTTCTGCGGGACAAGGGGCTCTTCTCTGGGCAATAGAGAGACACGGCTCTGCCGCCTCCTCATCCAGAGTGGGGCTGAGGGGAGAATGAGAGGGTCACTTTTTCCCTGCAGAGGAGGCTGTTGGGCAGACAGGGAACTGGCCTCTGCCGTCTTTGTCATCATGACGAAGGCCACCCAACCTCCTGCGTCCTCTCCCCAGCAGCCCTGCCCTCCCCCTGGGGTGGGTCATGGTCCTGACCTGTGGGCTCAGGTGGCTTCAGAGTGTCTCCCTTCCTGGGCATCTCTCAGCCTGGCTTTTGGTGCCCCTGGAAGCCATTTGAAAACAGGATTTCCACATAGGAGGTCAAGTCTTGGAAGCCTGTCAGGCAGAGGGGGTACAGGAGTCACTGAGTTTAGGCCCAGGGTGTCCTTGGACGGATGAGGTGGGAGACGCTGTGATCAGCAGGCTGCCCAATCGTAGGGTTGTGGACAGGCCCAGCATGGCCCTCGCCGTGCAGGCCCTCACCATGGCGGATCCAGGAAGGCCCAGCAGGTCAGAGCCTGGCGGGGGCATCTCACAGATGGGGAAACTGAGGCCAGGCAGGGAGAGGTGTCATATCCAAAGTTGCTGCTTAGGTACAGGTGGCTCTGTGTGAGAGTGGCAGGGAGGAGCTGGGTGGATCTCAGTCCCAGTCCAGGGAGCAGGGCACTTCCCAGAGCTCCCCGACTGCCTCTGCCTCCTCGTCGCACCCCACGGGGGCGTTTCCCTCACTCTCTACCTCGTCTGTTGCACCCCCATGGGGGTGTTTCCCTCACTGGTTCTGTTGGCGGTGGTGGCACCAATCCGAGTCACATGGCACCGGAGTATGTCACGGGCGGCGGATCTGAATGGGGCTGCAGAGCCTCACACTTCCGGTGTCTTGCAGCCCTTCTGCCCTGACGCTTCCCTTGGGGTGCGCTGTCCACACGCGCATGCTTGAACCCACTCGCCCAGCTCCTGAGATCTTATCAGGAAGCTGCTGATCACGTTTCAGGTGTTTCCTATCTGTTGGGAGACGGCCTTTCCCTGGAGCTGGCTGTGGCCAATTATTACTTTAGAGAGACAGTTAATGACTGCCTGACCATCACCCGAGGGTTGGCTGACACTTCTTTTTTATTTTTTTTTTTTGAGACGGAGTCTCGCTCTGTCGCCCAGGCTGGAGTGCAGTGGCGCGATCTCAGCTCACTGCAGGCTCCACCCCCCGGGGTTCACGCCGTTCTCCTGCCTCAGCCTCCCGCGTAGCTGGAACTACAGGCTCCCGCCACCACGCCCGGCTAATTTTTTGTATTTTTAGGAGAGATGGGGTTTCACCGTGTTAGCCAGGATGGTCTCAATCTCCTGACCTCGTGATCCGCCCGCCTCAGCCTCCCAAAGTGCTGGGATTGCAGGCGTGAGCCACCGCGCCCGGCCGGGTTGGCTGACACTTCTGTGTGGGGGGCTCTCTCCTGCCCTGACTTACCTGATTAACTACCCACTGGGACAGTTCCTGGGCCGTCTCCCCACCGAATGGGTTTCCCAGGAAAGGGTTCTGTGTGATGTTTTCCAAACATGCCCCCATCCGAGGCCCCTGGTCCAGAGCAGGTGATAGTCAAGCAGTGACTAAATGGCTGCTGGCGCGGCTATGTCATGAAGGGCGCGGGGCCAGCTGAGGACTTGGGAGCTGCAGGTTGGTGAGTGCAGCGCGCCCCACCCCAAGTCCCCTGAAAGCATTGCTCATCAACCACAGCGCCGCTTCTCCAGCCCAGGTGCAGGGAGCTTCTCAGTCACCCTCCACGTGGTGCTCCAGGGGCCTCTGCCCTGGAAGCTTCCTGGCACAGTCCTTGGCTGGGGCAGCGGGAACCTCTGAAGGTGGTGGGTCAGGGAGTGACGTGGTTGTTTAGGAGCTGTAGGAATGACTGATCCTGGCTGGATTGAGGGCTTCCTGTGTAGGGGCCTCCGCGGTGGGGAGGTGTGGGTCAGCAGGGAGAGCTGGCAGGGTTGGGGGTGGGACAGCTTTCCGGAGGAGGCTGGGCTCAGGCTGTGCTCAGCAGAAGAGGTCAGGTCCCTCCTGTGTCTGAGAAAACTGTGTGTGAGAGCCCTGAGCGGGGAAGCTGGGGAGCCTCACATGCGCTGGCCTCCTCCCATGATCCAGGCACAGAAAAGGGGTCCCCACTCATCATCTTGGTCACTGACAGCCTTTCTAGGCGGGCACCCTCCACTCCCTGCTCTGGATGAGGAGAGAGAGGGTCGGGGCTGTGAGGATTGCCCGAGGTCACCCAGCTTGGGGTGAAGTGCAGAGAGGGCTGTGAACCCTGGTCCCCCTCACCCGCATGCACACTATGCACACCAGCACACATGAACACTTGCACATGCAAATGCGAAGACACACACTCACTCTCAGACACATGTGCACACACAGTGCAATACATGCATGCACACACAGGCACGTGTCCGCACACAGCCATGCCCACTCAGACATGTGCACACACACGCAGCACACACAAATGTGTCCATGTGCACACTTCCACATGCACATGAGATCCACGGTGCCCCCAGGACCCGTCCCCCACATGCTCTCTCGCTCACTGGCCTCACTGAGGGTGACGTCTGGGTCAGGAGCTCCCTGGGGGACCTTCTCACTGTCTCCGTGGCCCTGGGTCACAGGGTGCCTGGGTCTTTGTTGGTGTCCACAGGGAGCATGGACAGGCCCCTCCAGGTCAGGACAGAGCAGGAAGCACCCTGGTTGGCCCCAGTGTCTCCGTGTCCAGTCCTGCCTGGGGGCTGGCCGTGATTCCTGCCAGTCTCAGCCCTCATCTAGGCCAGCAGACCCTTCCTCATCACCCACTAACACCCCGTGGCCTGGAGTGGAGATGCCCAAGTCCTTGTCAGCTGAGAACGAGGCTGGGGCCTCCATTCCCAGCCCCCGAGCCTCCTCCGGGTCTCCTCTTTCTTTGCAAGCTGGGGAGAGCTCCTGAGTTAGTTCCCGGGGCTGTGGTACAAAGCACCAAAGGCTGGGTGGCCGAATCAACACAGATGGGTCCCCACAGTCCTGAAGGTGGGACCCCAGATCAAGGTGTCCCTCCTGGGGGGACCTGCAGATGCCACCTTCTCCCTGCTTCCTCATGTGGTCGTCCTTCCGAGTGTGCCTGTGTCCCCATCACCTCTTCTTATAAGGACACCAGGCATCCTGGATCAGGGTCCACCCCAGTGACTTCAGCTTACCTTCACTGCCTATTTAAAGACCCTTTCTCCCAATACGATCCCATTGAGGTCCTGGGGGCAGGACTTGCACAGAGAAATTTTTGGGGCACTTGATTTGTTCATAAACCCCTCCTTCTCCAGGTGTGGGGAATTGCCTGCTCCACTTCCCTGCAGCAGGGCAAAGAGTCTTGTTATTTAGTGCCATTTCCTTTAGTTCTCTGCATTGTTGCAGGATCGAATCTACACAACCCTGTCTACACGCACACCCTTCACACACACACCACACCACACATGCACATACACCACACACACACCACACAGACACACACTACACACACACCACAAAGACACACACACCACACAGACACACACTACACACACACCACACAGACACACACACACACACCACAACACACACACCACACAGACATACACTACACACACACACCACACACACACACCACATAGACACAAACCACGTGGACACAAACCCGACATACCCTACACACATCAAACACATACCACACTCACACCACACACACACCACATGCATACACAGCACACACACACTTGCAAACTCCATGTCCGTTGTGCGTTCCTGTCATACCCAGTGCTCCATATGCGCAGCCCAGGAAGCACGCAGACCTTTCACATGCGTGGCACACGTGTTGCACAGACACATACATTGTACAGAAGTCGTGGCTCTCCTGCACATGTGCACAGCACACGTGTGTGCAGGCGGAGCAAGGCCAGGTCCTGCATTCTCTACACCAGGGCTCTCAGGCTCCAGAGGTCACTGGGATTGCCTGGGGTCTGATTCGCTATGCCTGGGTGGGGCCAGCCAGGTGCGTCTCTGTGAGCAGGGACCCGTGGCTGCCACACAGAGTCCCTGAGGACACACCAGGCCTGGCTGCTCAGCCGCATGCCTTCTTCCTGCATGGAGCTCATGAAAGACAAAGGCCTTCATGGCGATGGGGCAGTATCAGGGACCCCACTCCTGCAGCCTCGTCCTCCTGGGCTTCCCCTCTGCCCTCCTGTTCCACCCAGGACAGCTTGGACCCAGGAGGACTCCCACCTGCTGGAGGCTGGAGGTGGGCAGGCAGCCCCCGGAGGAACCAGCCCCACACAGGACCAGCCGACTGCATGAAGGATGCTTCTCATCCCATCACTTCATTTTTAATCAACCAGCCCCGTGCTGGCTGGGATGCCCCTCTGGGGGCAGATGTCTGCGGTGCCCTTTCAGAAGCCAGCACATTTGGGAGGAACTGGAATCTGTCACTGGGCACCGACACTGTTCACTGCCGCAGGCCAAGCTGCCGAAAATGTAAATTTCTAATTAAAATAGAAATTAATCCTCTCTCCCAACTACCTGCTATCTCCAGCTGGATGAGCAAAAGTTTTATGCTGCTAATTAATGTTATCACCCGGAAGCTTTATTTACATAAGCAGATAGAATTCACACGGCTTTGCAGGAGCTGATGGAGAAAGTAAAAAAAAAAAAATTAAGTTAAAAAAATTAATTACCTTGATCCTCCGTCCTGTATTCTAATCACACACTGGCAGGAGTCCCTCTCTGGCTTTCCCTAAAACCCACCATTGGTGCTTTCTTTGATGAACTGGGCACTTGTTCCAAATGCAGAGAGAAAAAGTTGAAAATTGCCATGAGCAGCTCAGAGAAAGGAAGAGCAGTTGCTGGTACATGGAAGGCCCAATGGATGGGAAAATTATTTACCGTTCCTGGCATCAGATGTTTTTGTTACCCAGCTAAATAGATTCTAAATTTCAAATTAAGATCTTGAAAAGTTCCTGGCAGATTAATAAATCACACTAACTGCTCTGTGTTCTGCAGATTTTTCAGGGAGGTTTGAGTCTGGGGACACTTCTGTCACTTCCCTGGAGGGTCCACACCTTCCCGTCCTCCAAGAGGAGGAGCCCCCGAGACACGTGGAGGCTGGAGGCCCTGGCCCCTTGCTGGAGGTCACTTTCCTTCAGGCTGTGGGTGGGGACCCAGTCAGCCTGACTCTCTCTCTGCTCCCGTGAAATGAAAACTCACACGTTTAAGTCGGTTGCTGGGTGCCTGGGTGACGCTGGCCCAAGGTGCTGAGAGCTATGCTCCTGAGGAGGGAGTGGTGGTGGGGCCATTCTTCAGTCAGCAGACGTACTGTGGGGAGCCCCCCGTGTGGCTGTCTTGTGCTTGCCCCCGAGCGATGTAGACAATCTCTCTATTTTGGGTTGAATTGTGGCCTCCCCAAAATACATGTTGAAGTCCTAACCCCAGTACCTGTGAATGTGAACTTACCTGGAAAGAGGGTCTTTGCAGATGTCATCAAGTTCAGATGAGGCCATACTGGAGTAGGGTGGGTCCAAATCCAATGTGACTGGTGTCCTTATGAGAAGAGGGGAATTTAGAGACAGAGAGAGGGGAGGATGCCGCTTGAAGACAGTGACAGGGAAGCACCAGGAGAAGGCGGCATGATGACGGGGGCAGAGGCCAGAGCGATGCATTGCCCAGCCAAGGAACGCCAGGCACTGGCCATCCCGAAAGCTGGGAGGGAGGCCTGGAACTGACCACCCCCAAAGCTGGGAGGGAGGCCTGGCCCAGCTCCCCCTTCACAGCCTCCAGAAGGTGCCAGCCCTGCCAACACTTTGATCTTGGACTTCAGGCCTCCAAAACAGGGAGCGAAACAACCTCTAATTGTTTTAAGCCGTGCAGTGCATGGGAATTTGCTACAACAGCCTGGGAGGCCAATTCACTGCCCCCTGGGCCCTCCGTCCAGCGGGGAAGACAGAACCTCAATCCCTGCAGACACAAAGCTCAGGATGCCCTGGGTGGGTGGGCGCAGGGCACCAGGCTCAGCCCCAAACTCGAGGAGGGCTTCCTGGAAGAGGGGAGAGATGGGGCTGAGCCCCGGCGCAGGCTGCCACTGATCCTCGTTCCACCTTGTGTGTCCGCTTCCACCAGCCTCTTCCCCCATCCCATTCTGAACCTTCCACTGCCATGCCTGGGCCTTTGCCGTTCCTTCCACTGCAGGGTCCTTCCACTCTGTCCCCACTTTGGTACCCTAGCCCACCTCCTGGCACCACCCCCAGGAAGCTTCCTGAGGCTGCGACCTGGGAGAGGCCTCTCCCTCTGTCTCCCGCACACTGCTCTCTTATGCCCAGCTGTGTGGCTGTGATTTCTGCTTCCCTCCCTTTGGGGCTGGAAGCTCCTTGGGCATCTCATTCCACCCATGGTCCCCAGTCTGTCCCCGTGCACGGCACACTTAAGCTTCTGGGAACTATTAGACAGATTCCAAGGAGTGGGACCCCTTTCTGTGATTGCAGGATCAGAGGGCACCCTGGAGCCCTGGTGTGGCACTGCCAGCCCTGAGCACAACTCTCCACCCCTGTCTCCACACCTGTGAAATGCAGGCTGTCCCCTCTAACCTGAGGCCTCAGGGTGGGACAAGGTGGTCAGGTGGGAGGGTCTCAGTGTGGCCCATCTCTGCCCTCATCTCTTCATCTCCTACAGGGGGAGAAGCTGGCTGTTGGCTCCCCAGTCTGCCAGTCTGGGGGTCTTGGATCAAATGCCACTTGGAGATCAGAGAGGCCTGTGGTTTTGAAGACTCCCAGGAATGTAAAGATCATCAACCTCCACACTCCTTCAAGAAAGGATGGGGCTTCTTTCCGGGGACAAAAGACAGTGACACTTTGAAGAAGTCTTCTTCCCCGCCCTGCAGAGAGCAGCTGTGTACGGTCTGAAAGAATTTCCTCCCCTCTAAAGAGATGCTGGTGTGTTTCTTCCCCTCCTTGAATGGAGGAAAGAAATGACGCTGAGTAGAGAGTAATTACTCCAATTGAGGCGGAAATCAGTCATGAAAGGGAGAGAAATGAAGAGGATCAGCCAGGAAATGCCCCCTCCCCGCCTCGGCCCTTCTTCCACCTGCTCGTCCGCCTGCCTCCCTACCCAGGCCCTGAGGGATGGGGTCCTTCCCAGCAACAGGCCTTGCTCCAGGGGCTGGACCCTTACCCCCCACCCAGCAGGGTCCCCCAACCCCGAGAGCTCTCGACACTCCCAGCCCCCCTCACTGGTGGCTGCCGCTGCTTCCAGGGCCGGGTGGAAACAGCAGTGCCCTGCCTGGCTTCACCAAGTTGTGGGAAAGAAACCTGAGTGTGATGGAGCCAGCTCATCCTTTATCTTTCCTCTTTTTGGAATCATGCTCATTTTACCTGTCTGGTGGGGAAAGATGAGCTGATACTCACCAGCAAAGGAAATGCAGGTGGAAATCCCCCACGTGGCACCGCGCAGAGCAGAGATGGCCACTCACCCGTGGTGGGGCCTCTTCCCTCTGGTCCTCTGCCTTCCACATAAGGGCTGCCAGCATCAATGCAGTGCTTCCTGTTTATACAGTGACAAGCGCCCGCTGTGTCCCCTGCCTCCCACAGCCGGGCTGCTGCTCTCTTTCCATTTGTGGAGACACAGTGGCTCCAAGCCAGGGGTTGTCCGTGTTGAAGCCCGGTCACCTGTCCTGCTCCAAGCCAGGCCAGTTTGAGAGCTTCCAGAAGCAGTTTTGTAGAAAACTGCCGGAGAAAATTGTCAAGGTCAAATCATGAGTGGGGCCCAGGTACATCTGCAGACCCCAGAGTCTGCCCAGGAAATGCTCCCGGAAAGCCTCCGGAGAGGAGAACCGGGGAACTTTGAAGAAAAAGGCTGTTTAACATTTCTAATAGCCAGTTTTATTGAGATACAGTTCACATACCATACAATTCACAGCTGTAAAGTGTACAACCGATGGGTTGGCAGCATATTCGCAGGGCTGTGCCACCAGCATCACAGTCCATTTTGGCACATTTTTGTACTTTCAAAGAGAAACTCTGTTCTTAGCCCCTGCCCCTTCCATGCCCCCTGGCAGCCCCTGGCAACCCCTGCTTTACTTTCTGTCCTTGGGTTTGCCTGTTCTGGGCATTTCCATATGCGTGGAATCAGGCAATGTGTGGCTTTCTTGTCTGGTTCTTTTCCATTTCCTCAGGCTCTCAAGGCTCACCCACACTGTGGCCTGTGACCGTGCAGCGCTCCGCCTCACCATGGCACATTGTTCTGTTGTGTGGATGGACTGCATTTTGTCCATCTTTTCATCAGTTGATGAGGATGTGGGCTGTTTGAACTTTTTGGCTGTTAAGAATACAGCTGCTGTGAACAATTGTGTACAAGGTTTTGTGTGACATAGGCTTTGCTTTCACTTGGGGATATGCCTGGGAGCGGAATTGCTGGGTCACATGGCAGTGCCATCCTTAACTGAGGATGTGCCCAGCAGCCTTCCAAGGTGATGGCACCATGTCACATTCCCACCAGCGGTGTCAGAGGGGTCCGATTTCTCCAACTCCTCACCAACAATTGTCATTGTCTATCTTTTTGGTTCCAGCCTTGTTAGTGGGTGTGAAATGGTATCTCACTGTGGGTGTTCAACATTTTCTATACCAAACTTTTACAAACGTTTTGGACCCCACATCCCTGTCTCCCTAAACACCCGTGCAGTCTCCATGAAACCGGGATGCAGGACACCCCTCAGGACATGCTGGCCTTGCACGGGGTTGCTGAGGGTGAATGGTGGCATCATGACAGCCTAGGGTCTCCATGAGGTGGCACTTAGTGTGTGTCTAATAAATTCACAGAGGTATGAACTGCTGAAGGGCTCAATGGATGGCTTGGAAAGAGAGGACGTGGGGCCTCATGAGGTTGGAAAGAGGATGGGTAAGCATACTGACCATTGGCTGGGCCTTGTGCCTTGTGGAGGTGCAGAGCCTGGAGCCAGAGTCAAATGGTGGTGGCTCGGACCCGGCATCCCCACCGCCTGGCTGTGGGGCCCTACTCACTCTGCACTCAATGCCTTGTTTTCCCCATCTGTAAAATGGAGGCTTCAGAGGGTTGTTCTGTTTGGTTGGATTCCGTTAGAAGCAGATTCTGAAGCCAGGAATCTAGTGCGTGCGGCTTATTTTGGGGTATGTGAGATGTCTTGGGAAGCAGCTGTTTGGGAGGAGGGGTCTGTTATCAAGGCAGTTACCATGGTGGCTCCTGAAGCTCAGCTGGGCTGGGACCTGGGATTTGGGTCCCACAGCTCAGAAGTGCCCTGCCCCAAGGGTGGGGAAGTGGATGGTTCAGTCACCACTTCCTGACCATCCCTGGCTGAGGGCCGCTGCCTAGGCCACACCTGTGGCCTGTTCCTAAGGCTGAGGGTCTTGGGTCCTTGCAGAAAGTCACTGCCAGCATTGTCACCAGAATCGAATGGGTCAAAATGCAACAAATCCCTGCCACACTGCCTGGACGTACAAGCTATGCCAATGTGCCTTTGTCATCTGCCATTCGTATAATGGTTGAGCATCTCTGATCTGAAATGCTTGGGACCAGAAGTGTCTTGGATTTCTTTGGATTTTGAAATATTTGTATCATACTTACTGGCTGAACATCCCAAATCTGGAAATCTGAAGTCCAAAATGCTCCACTGAGCATTCCTTTGAATGTTGGTGCTTTGAACTTTGGTGCTCAAAAAGTTTCGGACTTAGGAACATTTTGAATTTGGGATCTTTGGATTTGGGATGCTCTACCTATATTAGGATTACTTGTCCCCATGCCAAGAGCTGGGCCCCAGGTTATCTGCGTTTTCAGAGGATTGGCCCTCTGCCCCAGGGAGCGCTTGGTGGATGGTGGGAACTAAGGCAGGAGCAGCGCCACATGTGACCACCTGCATTCAGTTTCTCCAACACCTCCCAACTTTGGCAATGTGACAGTGGAAGTGGCTGTTTCCTGCTCATGCAGTCTTCTGTAGGGTGGCGGGGGTGACCGAATGAGGCTGGGGGGCTCTGCTCCACAGAGTCACTCAGGGCTCCAGGGTGATGGAAGACCCACCTTTGGTATATCGCTGGGCACTGCAGGAAGGGGAGGGGAAACTGCAGCCAGCCATTGGCTCTTCTGGACTTTGGCCTAGAGGGGACTTGGTATCTGTCCTCATAGCCCATTGGGAGGGTGGAGGAGCAGACAGAATGTGTGGGAGTACACCTCTCCTGGTCACAGTGCCTGTGGCAAATGACTCTGCTTCTTGAAGCCTGTTTCCTTAGCTGTACAATCGAGAAAATCGTCTTCTGTTGAGGTCGTGTGAGACTCGAATGTGATTGTCAGTGAAGGAGCCTGGTGGAGGCACTGCATCTGTTGATGCTTGATAAACGCGTAGTGCCCACCACTGTGGTTAGCTTTAGGTGCAGGGGGGAATCCCCATGTCCTGGGCCCTGCTTTACCTCTGCATGGTGGGTGGGGTTTGGGTCTGGGAAGGGCAGGCAGGAGGTCTGACTGCCCGTGTCCTGGGAGGGGCCCGCGGCTCATTGCATCTTTCCAGAAAGTGACATTTGGAAGGAGGGGGGCTCACTTAACATTTGAGTGCAATTGGTGAGTGCTCCCTGGGGCCAGCCAGATGCCTTTGCAGTGACATTAGCTGGCTGTGGAAGCTGGCAGAGAACACGCGGGCAGGATTTAGGGGCTCCAGGGGCACGCTTAATGGTGGAAGCTTCGGCCTCAATGCTCCAGAGAGGGAGGGAGGAAGGACGAGGAAAATAGCCTCAGAATTATCCTCGCCCCTGTCTGCGGTCCTGAACTGGTTCTCCACGGGCCGTGTTCTGGGTCAGAATTGAATGCCCACTCTCCCTCTGCCAGCTGTCACCCCATCCACCCTAGGTCTGGCCGGCAGCACGCTCCTCCCCCTCCTCCCCACCCAGGTCTGACCTTCACGGGGTGGCAGGGGCGGTCCGAGCTGAGCCCTCACAGGGCTTCAAGGAGGGCCGGGGTGGGGATGCAGACCCAGGAGCTGGTTCCGGCTCAGCTTACCTGCCTGTGCTTGTGCTTCCTGAGCAGCATGTCGCCCGCCCCCAAACTCCCAGGGCCCCAGGCTGTCAAGGTGGCCTTCCAGAGTGCCCAGGATCCCTGCGGTTCTGTGCCCGCCAGCACTGTCCTCACAGGCACAAGCACCTCATGGATGCTGGTGGGACAGGTGGGCTGTCGTCTCACAGGACCCCTTCCGCCACTGCCCTCGAGGGTCCTCAGAGGCGGCCCCTCAGGGATGCTCTCAGCAGCCCTTACCTTCCGGCATGGGGCTTCCTCAGGGCTGCAGGGCAGAGACCTAGAAATGGGACTGTGGGCCCAGGTCTGTAGCTGGGAGCCAGGCTCTGAGTGGAGTAGGTTTGGATCCTGGGCTCCGGCAGGAAGAGTCCTGCGGGGCCACCCAGCCCTGCTCAGGGAAGGGGTGCCGAGGTGATGGGGCCCAGGCCCACTGCCTTCACTTCCTTCTCGGCTGGCTGCACCTGCGGTTGGGGGCATGAGGGGGGCAGGAGCCCTGCCACCTCTGCTGTGCTTCCTTTGTGTGGCATGTGGCCCCCGATGGAGCAGGACCGACTGTGCCTCTGTTTCTTCCCTGGACTGGGCCCCTGGAGACTTGGGGACGTGTCCTGCCTTCCTGGCGTTTCCCCTGGCTTACTGTTTGGCTGGGTGTGCCTCAACCTGGAAAGCCCCCACCTCTATGTCCTAGGCTGTTCGCCACTGGCCACGGTGGCCTTGGCTGTGTTGTGTGGCTCAGAACCAGAGTCTCCAGGACAGAAGGTGGAGCCAGAAGTCTGCCTGGGGTCGCTGGGCGGCAGGCCTCTTGTCTCCACAGGCAGCTCAGCCCAGCCCAGCAGTCAGGGTCCCAGCACCTGTGTATCCTGTGGCTGCCACTGAGGAGCAGTGGGTGCCTTCCTGAGCCAGCCCACCTGCTTGAGGCTCCATCCCTCTGCTCTGCCCAGGAGGCCTCATAGTGGAGGGCACTGTTCCTCCTGTCACTCAATAGGCTGGCCCAGCCCAGCTGTCCCCAAGGAGACCTCAGGCCCCATGGGCAGCCCAGGCCCTGTCCTCTGCAGCCCTGTGACATGGGTCAGGCTGCCCCAGGCACCCAGCCTTCTTCTGACGCTGTCCCTCACCACCTGCTGACACAGGCGCACCGTGTGAGTCCCCGGCAGGCGTCACTGCCCCTGGGGCTCCACGTGGCCTCTCCTGCATTTGCTCAGTGCTGGGTGGGCCACTCCCAGCTGGAGCCCATGTCCTGAGCCACCCTTCACAGTCAGGCCGGTCAGCTGCCCACGGGCCCAGGGCTGGGCCTGTATCTGCCAAGCACGGTGATCCAGTGGGTCGGGTGGACATCAGAGGACAAACCAGGAGAGCAGGGAGGATGATGGCCACCATCAGGCAGATTCCAGGCTGAGGACACCTCAGCGAGGCTAGTGCTGCAAAAGCACATGCTGCAGAGGGACCAGGGGCCAGGGGCGCTTCCGTCTGGTGGGCAGGGGTCTGTCTGGGGGCCGGGGCGCTTCTGCCTGGTGGGCAGGGGTCTCTCTGGGGGCTGGGCCGGTGCCCCTCTAGAGGATCTTAGTTGCCTGACCATCCTGCGCAGGGCTGTCTGCAGAGTTGCTCCTCCACGTGCTGGGCACACCCAGGCCTAGCACGGAGGCACAGTCAGTCCTGCTCCCTCGGGGGCCACATGCCACAGGGTGCGGCAGAGGTGGCAGAGCCCCCGACCCCCTCACGCCTCCAACCACAGGTGGAGCCACGCCTGCCCCCCCACCCCCTGACCTCCATGCTCGGCTCCATCCCCTTCCACCCTGACCCGGCCCATGTCCCTCCTGCAGGCACCTGTTTCCCTGCAGTCTGGCCCTGCCATGCCCGCCTCAGCTGTCCTGAGCTGGGATGCCAGGAGAGACAGTGCCAGCCCCATCCTTCCAGACCTGGCCAGCCCCTGCTCACGAGGCTCCAAGTCTGGCTCCTCCTCCCTCCCTCTCTGAGCAGTTTCTCTGTCTCTCTTTGCCTCCTTCTGGCCCCTGGGCCTCCCCCCGGGGTCCTTGAGAGTCTTAGCCCAGCTCTCGGCTGTGCGAGACGCCTGCTAGTCTCCTGTGGGAACAGCAGCTGAGACGCACTTCCCGATTTCCGAAAAGGCACCAAACCTAAGTGGTTGCCAGGTTGGATCTTCCGCTACTCATTCACTTAACCTCTTTGCATTTTGACAGGAGACACAGAATTGCTTCTTGCATTTTCCTTGCGTGAGGGCGACCCTGCACACAATTACTCCGAACAGATGGAGGGCCAGTAGCAGAAAGCAACTTTCACACCCCCCAGGAGCCCCCTCCCCTCCTGCTGTGCCCTGCTTCTCCAGGCACCCCTCAATTCCCCTACTGTACCCCCGAACCTGCCAGTTCCTTAGGGGCAGAAGGGACACTGGTGCCTTGACCGGTGTGGCATGGTGGCTCTACTGTCTATAGGGAGGGCATGTGGCCCTGGTTGGGCTGTCTGAAGCTCACCGGGACTCAAGGAGACTCAGTCATTCAGTCACTCAACAAACACTGCCTGAGCACTTACCAAGGGTCCCTCAGCCCTCCCATCTCTTGCTCTGGGCAGCTTGGAAGGGCAGCTGGCCTCAGCTTCCTGTCCCAAATGCTTGCTCATAACTCTGGCCTGATGCCAGCAGTGGTAGGCGCGGACAGTGGAACTTCCTGCCGCCCGGTGCCGTCTTGATCTGTGTAGGCTGATTTTAGTCTAATAGTGAATGGTGTGTGTGCATGAGTTTGAGTGTGTGAGTGTGCACCCACCTGTGAGCAATTGTGAATGCTCAGTGCATGCTCACATACACACACCACGCATATCTTCCCATATGCTCCAGATGTTCACTGTAGGGCTAAGCCACCCACACAGGTGCTGCGAAGCAGGGTAGACGCCGACTCAGCAAGAGCCACCCAACTGGGAGCATCCCCCAGGCATCAAGGGGACTCGGCTTAACCTTCCAGAGCTCTCTTCATCATACTCTTCCTCACTGTCTTCACCATCACGGTACAAAAAGCTTTTATATCTCTCATCTCACTTTATAGGGTCCTCATAGCAGCCAGGGGTCCAGCAGCGGAGGGTAGCACATGCATTTTACAGATGTGGACACTGGCACTGGACAGTGGAGATGGCCCTGCCCACAGGCTGAGGGTGGACCTGGGTAGGTTAGGCTGTCAGGCCGAACATGCAGGGGACAGGCACTGGTTGGCCCTTCAGGTACAGTTACCTCTTCACAGATGGGCACTGAGAACTGACAGATCAGGAAGGGCTTCCTGGAGGAGGTGTCCTGAGGAAGTGGCTTAGAGCTAGCCAGCTTAGAGCCAAGGCTTCTCTGTGCATTGAGCCAACCCCTGAGTTCTCAGCCTGGGCTTGTCCTGTGTAGCAGGGGGCAGGCTGCCTCGGGCTTTGCCAAGGTCCTTTTTGCTCTGAGGCTTTGTGACTTTGGCTCCAGGTCCAGGCTCTTCCCTGATCTATCAGCACTGAGGTCTTTGGCATGTGACATGGGAGAGGGCCAGTGAGGGACTGGATTCTAGCAGTGGCAGTGTGGCCGTGGCACCATATGAGGCACACACACGGCCAAGCCATTCCCACTGCTCCTGTCAGATGTGCAGATGAGGCCAGCAAACTTCAAAGGCTTGTGAGAGCCCAGACAGCATCGTGTGGAGCAGAAGACCCATCCCAGCTGAGCCCTGTTCAAATGACCAACTCAGGATTGTGAACACAGAATGCCACTGCTTGAAGCTGCTTAGTTTTTGGCGTGATGGTTACACCACGACAGGAACTGACACATTTGATTCATCACCACCACTGCTTGGCTAATCCTTATGATAGGGACATCATACTCCCTATGGGGAAGTGGACTAAGAGAACAAACTTTGGAGACAGAGAAACCTGGATTCAAAACCCTGCATCTCTTAACGTCCCTGAGGCTGATTCCTCATATGAAAAATGAGGATTAAAAATATTAGACTCGAAACTCATTTGTTGTTGTAATGGTTAAACACACATGAGTAATTTAGATATTCCTGATCTGGCTGTGGTGAGGCTGGGGGAAGAGTGAGAGAGGGGAGGCTCCTGGAACAGAACCAGGGAGAGGTGAGGGAGCTCAGGCACAGGGACAGGGGGCCTGAGGGCTGCTGGCCAGGAAGGGATTATATCACACAGCTCCTCAGGCCCCAAGCACCAAGTATTATGCAGGGTCGGGCAGGTCTGCAGAGAGAACCAGACCACCGACATCTCTAGAGAGAAGGCCCCAATCTTAGTCCTGCTGGCTAAGATTACTTTTATTTTGCCTTTAAACTTGACAGAGAGAGTGAGAGAGAGAGAGAGAGAGAGAGAGAGCACCTGCACTCGAGAAGAGAAACAGGCAGAGGACGTACTGGGGGCTGAACACTGCACTTGGAGGAGGGGTGGTGCTTTCACTACCTGGTCTCCAGTGTGGTCAGGTCTCACTGGACTTGGAACTGTGCACCTGCCTCCTCAGAAGGCACGAGGCAGAGGAGTGGTCACCTTCAGACCTCCAGGTTCCAGGGAAGGGAGGCAGAGAGGGAAGGTAGAGATTTGTTGAGAGAAATGGAGGAGGAAAATGGAACCACAGAGGGGGCAGGTGGGGAGAGAAACTCCTGTCTGGGCAGAAGCTGAGGTGTGTTCATGGTGTTGGAGGTGTGTCCATGTTAGTGGAGGCAAGTCCATGACACTGGAGGCATGCCCATGGCGTTGAAGGCATGTCCATGGTGTTGGAGGTGTGCCATGGTGTTGGAGGTGTGTCCATGGTGTTGGAGGTGTGTCCATGGTGTTGAAGGTGTGTCCATGGTGTTGGAGGTGTGTCATGGTGTTGGAGGTGTGTCATGGTGTTGGAGGTGTGTCCATGGTGTTGGAGGTGTGTCATGGTGTTGGAGGTGTGTCCATGGTGTTGGAGGTGTGTCCATGGTGTTGGAGGTGTGCCATGGTGTTGGAGGTGTGTCCATGGTGTTGGAGGTGTGTCATGGTGTTGGAGGTGTGTCCATGGTGTTGGAGGTGTGTCATGGTGTTGGAGGTGTGTCATGGTGTTGAAGGTGTGTCCATGGTGTTGGAGGTGCGTCATGGTGCTGGAGGTGCGTCATGGTGCTGGAGGTGCGTCATGGTGCTGGAGGTGCGTCATGGTGCTGGAGGTGTGTCATGGTGTTGGAGGTGTGTCATGGTGCTGGAGGTGTGTCATGGTGTTGGAGGTGTGTCATGGTGTTGGAGGTGTCATGGTGTTGGAGGTGTGTCCATGGTGTTGGAGGTGTGTCACGGTGTTGGAGGTGTGTCCATGGTGTTGGAGGTGTGTCCATGGTGTTGGAGGTGTGTCATGGTGTTGGAGGTGTGTCCATGGTGTTGGAGGTGTGTCCATGGTGTTGGAGGTGTGTCCATGGTGTTGGAGGTGTGTCCATGGTGTTGGAGGTGTGTCCATGGTGTTGAAGGTGTGTCCATGGTGTTGAAGGTGTGTCCATGGTGTTGGAGGTGTGTCATGGTGTTGGAGGTGTGTCATGGTGTTGAAGGTGTGTCATGGTGTTGGAGGTGTATCATGGTGTTGGAGGTGTGTCATGGTGTTGGAGGTGTGTCATGGTGTTGGAGGTGTGCCATGGTGTTGGAGGTGTGTCATGGTGTTGGAGGTGTGTCCATGGTGTTGAAGGTGTGTCCATGGTGTTGGAGGTGTATCCACACTGTTGGAGGCATGTCCATCACATTGGAGGTGTATTCATCCCATTGAAGGTATGTCCATGGTATTGGAGGCGCGTCCATGCCATTGAAAGTGTGTCCATCTTGTTGGAGGCCTATGCACAGCACTGAAAGGGTGTGCATGGTTTTGGATGCATGTCCACGTGTTAAAGGCTTGTTAACGGAGACTAGAAAGGAGGGTTGGACTCTTGCTGAAGGGTCTTTGATGTGGGGACTTGGGCACTGGAGCAGTGGAGCCTTGGGGGGCCCTGGGAAGGCATGTGGCTTGATTTGACAGGCATTTAGAGAAAAATCACTGGTATGGTTTGGCTGTGTCCCCACCCAAGTCTCATCTTGAATTGTAGCTCCATAATCCCCACATGTCATGGGAGGTAATTGAATCATGGGGGCAGGTTTTTCCTGGGCTGTTCTCCCGATAGTGAATAAGCCTCATGAGATTTGATGGTTTTATAAAGGGAAGTTCCCTGCACATGCTCTCTTGCCTGCCGCCATGTAAGATGTGCCTTTTCTCCTCCTTCGCCTTCTGTCACAATTGTGAGGTGTCCCCAGCTGTGTGGAACTGTGAGTCCATAAAACCTCTTTTTCTTTATAAATTACCCAATCTTGGGTATTTCTTCATAGCAGTATGAAAATGGACTAATACAATCACCCTCCCAGTGTAGGGTGAGAGTTGGGCTGAGGCCAGGAGGGACAGAGAAGCTTGGGAGGGGACAGGGAATGGAGGCTGATGGAGACCATATAGGACGTAGAATGACAGAATGCTGGGGGGACAGGGAACTGCCAGTTGCTGCTTGTCCTGGGTTGTTCCATGGGATTGCCTCGAGTTTCCTTCCAGGTGGGCCTCCTACCCACAGCGAGCTGGCCCAGGACCCCAGGCTCCATGAGCTTGGTGCTGGCCAGGGTCCTGCAGTTAGTGTTGGTGGGGCTGAGGCTTAAATCTCACCAGCTTTCCTCCAAAGCCTGCGAGGGGGCCTGGCCCAGGCCACTGAGTCTCTCAGGGTTGTCTTGCAGGTGGTGCAGGAGGGATGCTGTTGAAGTTTTGTCTTAATTTGAGGCCCCACTGAAGATTCTGAGACAGGGAGAAGGGTGCAGGTCCTCTGGGAGCTGGCCAAGGATGCAGGGCTTGTAGTCTTCAGGTGGCCATAACAAAATTCCACAAAGTTGGCACCTTAAACTGCAAATGTGGACTCTCTCACCACTCTGGAGGCTGAAGCCTGAGATCCAGGTGCTGGCAGGGCACCCTCTCTCCGAGGCTCCCAGGGAAGCTCCTTCCTGCCTCTTCCAGCTTCTGGTGGCACCATGCATTCCTTGGCTTGTGGCTGCATCCCCCAGTCTGCTTTCGTCATCTCACAGCTGTCTTCCCTCTGTGCCTGCATCCATGTTTCTTATTCTTTTTTTTTTTTTGAAACAGAGTCTGGCTCTGTCACCCAGGCTGGAGTGCAGTGGTGTAATCTTGGCTCGCTGAACCTCTGCCTTCTGGATTCAAGCGATTCTCCTGCCTCAGCCTCCTGAGTGGCTGGGACTACAGGTGCATGCCACCAAACCTGGCTAATTTTTTGTATTTAATTTTATTTTTTTAGTAGAGATTGGGTTTCACCATGTTGGCCAGGCTGGTCTCAAACTCCTGACCTCAGGCAATCTGCTTGCCTCATCCTCCCAAAGTGTTGGGATTAAAGGCATGAGCCGCTGCACCTGGCCCCAAGTTTCTTTTCCGTACGAAGACCCATCCTATTGGATTAGGGCCCACATGAATCCAGCGCGACCTCATCTGAGTGACACCTCCATAGACCCTATTTCCAAATAAGTTCGCATTCACAGGTTCTGGGGATGTGAACTGCTTGGGGGCACGATTCAACCCAGTACAGGGGTGACACCAGGAAGGGAGGGCAGCCCACTGGGGGCGTGTGGCCCGGTTGGCCACTGCTCTGGGAAACTGACACTTAAACCCATTGGAGACCCTGGAGGGCAGCCAGGGAGGCCAGATGCTGAGCTGCGGTGTGAGAGAGCTGCAGTTCATCCAGCACCTCCTGCCCACCGCTGGTGGCTGAGTTGACTCACAGGCAGAGCAGCTGGGTTAGAGGTATGGGAGGGCTTCCTGGGTCCCTTCCTCCTTGCCATCACCCCGTTGCCTCCTGTCTCATCTTTGAGATCCCCATGGTCTGGATAGAAAAGGGGCACGTCTGTCCACTGGGGCGCTTGGGCTGAGAACCCCCACTGGCCCAATCCCCGAGACCCTATCCCCACATTCACGCGTCTGTCTGGGGAAAGCTGCTCTCCCGTTATTTCTGGGAATAATTTTATTCATTGTTCATCTTGGCATGTATTGTTGACATTCCAAGAACAGTCAAACAAGATAAATGTCCCATCTCCAGGACCCACAAACCGCTGCCTCTCCCCGCTGTAAATTCAGTTCTAGCTATTGAGCAGTCAGGGGTGCCTGCGCCGGGTTAGGTGGAGGGAGGCGGGTGCCAGGCCTGCCGGGGAGGGGCTGCAAGCTGCTGGAGGGAGATAAAACCCCGAGACCAGATGCGGTTACACCCGGCCAACGCGCGAGGGCCCTGCGGAGCCTGGGCTCTGGCACAGCCTGCCCATGGGGGTGCCCAGCTCTGCCCCGCGTGGGCGTGCCAGCCTGTGGGACTCTGTGAGGCTCAGCTTCCTGCGCGGGCCTGCACGGCTGGCTCACGGCTCACTGTCCTGTTGATGTCGCTGACCTGGGCTTCTCTGCCTTCAGGTGGGTGTGAGTCAGGGCTCTCCAGAGAAACAGAACCAGTAGGTGTTAGGTAGATAGGCTGCTGGATCCATCGAGAGAGCTTTATTGTGGGGGGTTGGCTCACACCGTCGTGGAGCCTGAGAAATCTCATGGTCCACTGTCTGTAAGCCCAGGACCCAGGGAACTGAGAGTGTAAGGCCCAGCCCAGGTCTGAAGGCCTGAGAGCCCTGAGTGCTGACTTCCAAGCATATACCCAGAAATCATGTTTTCTTCATGGTGTTGGAGGTGTGTCCACAAGGAGCACAGATGCCCTAGGCACTGGGCCCTCATTGCCCATCCCAGGTGCCACGCAAGTCTGTGGCCTGTGCTTCCCCCTTTCAGCCTGACACTGACGCTATGGGGTGGGTACTATTTCCAACACGTTTTATACAAAGGGAGACCAGAGCTCAGAGAGGTCAAGCCACCTGCCTGAGGTCGCACAGCTGGCCTGTGGAGAAGCCGGGGCTCTGCTACCCAGGTCCGCCTGATCTTGCCATCGTCCGATGCTCTCCCCGAGGGCACCACATGGCTGCGGAAAGGGTAAGTGACGTGATGAGCAGAAACACCCTTCAAAGACCAACCTCTGGGTGACCATCTGCTGTCACGCCTCTCTCTGGACCCCAAGCCAGGCCATCCCTTAGCCCGGTCGGGTCGACACATAAATAAACCATCACAGGGCATCCCATTTTTCCCGCACAGGATTTCCGGGGTCGTTGGAGATACATTAATTAGGTCAGGACGTATTTACACTTAGTAGATGCTCCATAAATGGGCTCTGCCCCTCCCATGTGCCCTTCTCTCCTTCTTGCGGTGCTGGTGATGCTGCTGAATAAGGCCTCTCGCTTCCTGGGCCCTGTGCTGGGAGCAGGGCTGGGGCTGGGATTGGAGACCTCGTCCTGCACCTTGAATGGCTCATCTGGCTTGGGGGGCCAGAGAGAGGCATGGCAGCTGACAGTCGCCCGGAGGTTGGTCTTCAAAGGGCATTTGAGCTCATCACATCACTTACCCTTCTGACAGCCATGTGGTGCCCTCAGCAAGAGCATCGGACGGAGGCTGTGGGGCAAGGTCAGGCAGGCCTGGGTGGCAGAGCCCCGGCATCTCCAAGGACCAGCTGTGTGACCTCAGGCAGGTGGCTTTACCTCTCTGAGCTCTGGTCTCTCCATGCATAAAGCATGTTGGTAACAGTACCCACCCCACAGTGCTGGTGTGAGGCTGAAAGGGGGACGTGCAGGCCACAGGCTTTCATGGTGCCTGGGATGGGCAATGAGTGCCCAGTAAGTGCAAGCTCTTGATATGACCGTCCCCATTTTCTAGATAAGGAGACTGAGGCTCAGGAAATTCGAGGCCTTACTCAGGGCCTTTACCACATGATCAAGGCTGGAATGAAAATTCCAACTCCGTCCCAGGCCCTGGCCTCTGTGTGCCGAGAACATTAGGCAGAGAGAAGTTGTGCCTGGCAGAGAGAAAGATGGCCACAGCAGGACCAGTCAGGGAGGGCTTCCTGGGCGTGGGGACACCTAGACAGTGGCCCGCAGGGTGGTTAGGACTTGGCTGGGCTGAGAGGCAGTGAGAGGTCACTCCTGTTCAGGGCAGGGAACAGGTCACACCCTTCATAGCTGAGCCAGGGAACAGGCCTACTGTTCCTGTGCAGCCAGTGGAGACCGAGGCTCAGAGAGGACAGGCAGCCCAGCAGAGCTGCTCAGGGAGAGGCGCAGGGGCTGGGACTCATCCCCACACCCTCACTCCCTCACCCCTGCCTCCCCATCCTCTCCTTCTGCCCTGGCGAGTGTGGAGCATGGCTCCCAGGCAGGCTCGCTGTCCTGTCGTGACTTGGCAGCAAGAGCTAAGGGGCTTGCTCTTAGCTGGCCTGGAGTTGGACACACTCAAGTGCTGGCCATTGAGGTGGGTATTTGGAGGGACGTGGATCCCAGGAGCAGGTGCTGGCAGGACGCGCGCTGCCAGGCTTGGGAGGTCAGTGGCGACATCCTCAGACTTGATCTCCATGCCCCAGGCCTGGAACGTCTGCTCGAGGTGGGGATGACCCGAGTGAGCTTGGGTCCTGCCACACAGCCCGGCGGGCCTTCCTGTGACAGCGTTGCTGGCTGGCATGGGGCCGGACAGTGGAAGGCCACCCCTGATGAATGGCCGACCAGCCACCTCATCCTCGTCGGGCCGCCACAGGTGCCTCTACCCAGCTCTGCTGTGCACTGAAAATGCAGGGGAGGGGGTGGGGTGGGCGGGGTGCAGGGGTGTGTGGTTCGGGGCTAGGAGGCAGGAAGGGGGGCATCTTTGAGTGGAGACAGAGTCCAAAAATGTAACAGCTGCCTTTCAGGGGACACAGGGAGGCAGGCACTGGATGTGGCCACGTGCTAGACTCTGTGCTGAGGGCAGGGTGCTCTCTGGGGTCTGAACTGTCAGCGTCCTCCAGCCCCAGGTGGAATCTGCGGCCTCTATCCTCCTCCCAGGAGGGAGCCAGATGGAGGACAGGGGAAGAGGGAGGGAGCCAGACGGAGGGCAAGGGAAGAGGGAGGGAGCCAGGGGAGGGCAGGGGAAGAGGGAGGGAGCCAGGGGAGGGCAGGGGAAGAGGGAGGGAGCCAGGGAAGGGCAGGGGAAGAGGGAGGGAGCCAGGGGAGGGCAGGGGAAGAGGGAGGGAGCCAGACGGAGGGCAGGGGAAGAGGGAGGGAGCCAGGGGAGGAGGGACTCGAGTGCAGGAGCCATAACACTAGGGGCTGCGAGGGCCGGCCGGGCAGTACCCAGAAGTCCATGCCCATATCAGGCGTGGCTGATGGTGGGCGGCGATTGGCTTTCCAGGGAGGAGGGACCGATGCCAAGGCTGCAGCTATGGTTGTGTTTTCCAAGACTGGAAACTGAGGGTGTGTGACCAGCCTACTGTCAGCCAATTCGCAGCAGTGAGGCCAGCATTGGCATCAACCTGAAAGGTTCTTGCTCCATGTCTATCAGCGGGGGTCAATTCCCTGTCCCTGCAGAAGCCCAGATTGTGTCTGACAATGTACCAGTGTCGATGTCGGAACGTCACGAAGTCACCGGGGGCTGTCTCTAGGGCCTGGAGGTGAACAGACACGTGCATGCGAGCCTGTGTGTGTGTGTGCATGTGTGTGTGATTCGGGGCTCTGCTTCTCTTTGCTCTTCTCCCTCAGCTTCTTTCATTGTTCTGGCCTGTCCCCCTCAAGGGAGGAGCCTCTCAGTGTCCTAAATGACAGGCTTGTTGGGAGAGGGAGGTAACCTGGTTGCACACTTCCAGGGCCAGGAGGCTCATCACCTTGCAGACAACCCATTGCCTTGTGCACATCGTGAGCCTGTGAGAAAGTCCCTCCTTGGGCTGAGCCAAGCTACGCTCGTGTCCCTGCTCCTGGCTGTGCCTATGGAGGCCCTGGATGGCCATGCTGCTGCCCCAGGCCCTCCCGCAGTGAAATTCCCAGTCTCCTTCTAGTTTGACCGTGGCCACTGTCCTCCAGATGAAGGCCAGGTGCCCCGAAGAGGCTCCTGACTTCACCAGCACCTCCCTTTGCCCATTCATGCTGGTCTGGACTGGGGTGTGGGAAGTGAACTTGTGCCTTCATATGCATCCACAGCACACACACAGGGATCCAGATACATGCATGGATGTAGGCACACCACATACACACACACAGCACACAAACAGGCACCCAGATAAATGCACAGATGCAGGCACGCCACATATGTACACACAGCACACACACAGGGACCCAGATACACACAGAGACGCAGGCGCACCACACACACACAGCACACACACACAACACACACACACGGACACCTAGGCACACTCATGGATGTAGGTATACCACATCGGCACACACACAGCACACACACACAGGGACCCAGATACATGCACAGATGCAGGTACACAGATGCACATGCCACACACAGGTATGGCTATATGTACACGCATCCCATGAACCCGATAGGCACACAGACACAGATACACGAACATTAGAACGTGGACCTCCACAGCCACATGCAGTGCATGTCCAGACACACATGAGCACACAGACACATACAGCTCTGTGTGGGACACAGCCGGTGGCTCTGGAGAGCTGGCAGGGAGCCTAGAGTGGCCCTGAGTCTGCCAGTTATGCGTGCACAGCTTGGTGCACCCAGCTCCCAGGCTGGGAGAGAACAGCCCTTTCAGTGAGGTTTTTATGGTTTTGTTTTGTTTTTTTAGAGATAGGGTCTTGCTCTGTCACCCAGGCTGGAGAGCAGTGGCACAATCATAGCTCACTGCAGCCTCAAATTCCCAGACTTAAGTGATCCTCTTGCCTTAGCCTCCCAAGGTGTTGGGATTACAGGCGTGAGCCACTGTGCCTGGCCTCAATGAAGCTTTTTGGGCAGGCCTTTGGTCTTTTCCCGTATCCCTGCTTAAACATTAAACATTTCCCTGGGCAATGATGCCACCTCCTGTACCAACTGACTGTCCCACCGGCTGCCCAGGTTTGTGGGGACAGGGTGTTCCTCCTGCACCCTCCAACGTGACCTTTCCAGCCCCTCCCACCATGCCCACTGGCTGCTGGGCCCTCTCCAAGCCCAGGCTGGAGCAGGCTGGCAGCTGATGCGTTTATTTGCCTGGCAGCGGGGGCAGGCAGGAAGGCGCGGAGGTAATTGGTACATTTTGTAAGCAATCATCTCCTAGCACCCTCTGCCGCAGCGTGTGGGCCGCCAGATCCCGTTAATCATGACCTGGAGGCCTGGGGCCCCCGCCACCTGACAGCCTCATTTCTCTCCTCGGAAGGATGGAGCCGCTCTGCCTCCCTAATGGCGTTATCTGTTATTCCCGGACAAACTGCTCTCTCCTGGCACACTGATGGAGCCAGGGCCTGTGCATGGGGCCCAGCGGGTGGGTGAAGGGGGTGGCAAGCAGGGGAAGACACTGATTCTGCAGCCTGTGACTGGCCAGACCTCGGCCGAGTGTTAGGGGTTTCATCTGCACAGCGCTGCACCCATTTCAGTGGCAGAGACAGCAGGAGAGGCTGGTGCCCCACAGGAGGCCATGCTACTGGAGGTAGGTGGCATTTGGTACCAGGTGCCCCTGACTGTAGCCTCCTGTGGAATTTTGGGGCTCACTCCAAAATGAAAACTCAGAGCCCATTGTTAAAAAGTTATTAATCATTCCACGACGGCAACAGCAGAGCATTAAACCAAGCAGCAGGCCTGGGGAGCTCGGGCCCCGTGCGAATGCACAGGCCACATGGCATGCAGCTGCCCTGTCCGCGCGTTCTGACACGAGCCTATGCGCACACACACATCCACTTCACATGTGTGCACACATGCACAGGCATGCCCAGCCGCAGGCAGGTGTGGGGGTCACAGTGGAGTGACCCAGACCCAGGCCTTGCTCACCAGGGGTCACCAGCCAAACCCCTCCCTACCTCAGTTTCCTCACTGCTTACAGGGGCCCAGGACACAGCCCAATGCGGTGGCCAAGATGGTGCCCAGTTGAGGGAGATGGCCGGTGTCCCCTGGCTGGCCTCCCACGGGGAAACGTGCCTGGCATCGTGACTGATGTTGCTCTTAATGACGGAAATGACAGCCATGTATGAGAGATGCAGGAGCAAATCATCCCTGCATGATTAATAAAGGGCCCAGGGGGTGCCGGTGTGATTAATTCCTGCACTTACTCTACCTCGCGTGCTCACACACTTGCATGCAGCACCCACTGGGTGCCAGGGCTTTGCAGGGGCTGGCCCTACCCACGTAGCACTCCAGCTGGACCCAATCCAATCCTTCATTCTAAGCATCCATCCATCCACCCATCCATCCAATTCATCTGTTCATCCATCCACCCATTCACCAGCTTATTCATCCAGATAAATCAATTTATCCATCCATCTGTCTGTCCATCCATTCATCCACCTCTCCAACCTCATTCATCCATCCATCCACCAGTTTATCCATCTGGCAAGCTCTCATCCCTTCTGTAAGTATCCACCAAGTTTCTATTCGTGTCAGCCCCGGGGGATCCAAGGAGGAATCACCCACACGGGCCCTGACCTGGAGGCCCTCCCAGGCAGGTGAGGGGTCAGTGGCGGGAAACACCACCCCGCTATTCCCAAGCTCTGTGCTGCAGCTAGTCGAGGTGTGGGGTGGGCTGTGGAACTGGGGGCCCAGTTGGTGAGGTGACTACCCTCTGGGGAGTAGGGAAGGACTCACTTCCCCATTTTGGGCAAGGCACTTCATCTCTCTGTGCCTCAGATTCCTCATCTCTAAGATGGGGGTCATTACGATACCTCCCCTGTCAGGATTGTTATGGGGGATTAAAAGAGTTAATTCAAGTCAAGCATTTAAAACAGTGCTGGCCATATTGTCAGGGAGTGCCACGTTAGCATGAGACACACATGTAACTTCTAAATTTATCCTTTGCATTTAAAAATAGTACAGCCTGATAGAAGGATCTGTGTGATCCCAGCACAGATTCTAGTTAAGAAAAGGAAGTCGGAGAGAATATTCAACATAAAGTAACACATATGAAACCCTTCTTGGGGTGGACAATCACTGACTCCCAAAGGTGCATTTGGCGTTCCTTCTGGAAGGTTCTATTACACACCATGGATGAAAGATGCCTTGTTCCTGGAGCAACTGATCTGGGCACAAATCCTTGAAACCCAATGTAGTCAGAGCAGTGATGGGGGCTGAGGGGGACACAGCGCCCAGGGAGCTGGGAGGAAGAAAAGCTGTTTTTGTTCAGGGGCCATGAAGATTAACCCAGGTTGTTGTGGCAAACAAGGAGAGGTGGGCATTCCCGCAGGAGAGGCCGGTGTGTGCAAAGGCCTGTGGTGGTGACGGATTGGAAGTTATGATGACACCTCCCAGGAGAGAAGACAGGCTGGGCTTGGAGATTACGCCCATTCTGCAGGTGGTTAGACTGAGCCGGGAGGTAGAAAGCAGTTATTTATTGAGTGCCCCCACCCTCCAGGCGTGGTGCAAGATCACATGCTCTGAGGCAGCCGAGCCACCTTTCTTCATGAGATGAGCAAACTGCGGTTCAGAAAGGTTAGGTGATGCACCCAGGGCCCAGCTGGTCAGGAAGGGGCTGGACTTGACCCCAGGTCTCCCAGTTTTTGGTCCAGAGCTCTGTTCATAAAGGATAGGGGGTGCAAATAGGAGCAGAGGGAGGGGAATGAGGTTTGTGTTTCTGGATGAGAGGGTCCCTGACTCCCATCTCACTCTTGACCTTCCATGGCGAGGCCAAACTCTGGCCCACTGAGTCCCCTCAAGAGTTAGTGTGGCCAGGTTAATGGTCCCCAGGAGCTGCAGCTGAGGGGCCAGTGGTGCAGAGTTGGGGCTTTCCAGGCCTTGCCTGGCAGGCAGCCCCAGCATCTCCTGACAGCAGTGTGGCCTGCCTGGACTGTGACCCCAATCTGGGCAGTCCCTCTGGCCTCAATGTCTTTTGCAAAGACAGCTGCTGCAGCCCCCTCGCTAGACCCCTGCCTCAGGCCTCACCTTTCCCCCATCACAATCAGATGCTCCTTCTCAAACCTCCACCCTGATGCCGTCTCTCCTTGCTCTAAAACCTTCAATGACTCCCTATCACCAGCCCTGTACCATCTAAAGGCACGTGGGTTCACGGCCTCATGAGACTTCCAGCTGCTCTCATTGGCTGACTGACTCTCTTCCCCTTACCCTTTCCTGCTCCTGATCTGAGGCCCATGAGCTCATCTCACTCAGCCCACACTCTGCAGCGTTTTTCTCTGTTCTCTGGAAATCATGTCAGGGTCCTCTTCTCCTTGGAGTCACCCACAGCTCCCTGTGCCCTCATCCTCAGACGACTTGGAGGGCCTTGGATAACAGGCTGGGCAGGGGCTCTGCCTTATCCCCCATCAGGCCTTGCCCCGCCTTGAAGTCCCCCCTCAGGTTTCCCAGACTTTGCTCTGTGAGGGTGGGGAAGGAGGGGGGCACGTGTATTTGGGAACCACCACCTCTCCCATTCCACTCTTGGGGAGTTGCTGTTACCAGCCTGGTGCAGGCTCTGTGAAGCCTGTTGAACTCTTTGTCCCAAACCTCTAACCCCAGAGCCTGGCTGCCCTGCTCCAGCCATGTGGGGAGACTTGCGGTTGCTGTCCCCCACCCCGGCCCTTCCCTACCTTGTTTCTGGGATTGGCTTTTCTCTCCCCTTCTTCCCCATGGTTGCCTGGGAGGCCCTGGGTCTACCTCTTTGGCCCCCGGAGATCTCTTTGAAGCTGAATCAGCTCACAAACCAAGATTCTTACTTGTTCCTAGTAGAGACACAGGCATCCCTGCTGGCCTCAGGTGTGGGATGTACTGGGCTCTTGAAGGCGGATGAAGGAGTCTTCTGGCTTGGGGTGGCCTGTGGTGTACTTAGCAGCCTCGTGGTCTGAGCTAGGGGGTCATCTTTGAGGGAGTATGAGGTTCCTTCAGCTCTGGCTCTGTCAGTGACGTTCTGTGTGCTGCTGAGTGGTCAGTTCTCAATTGGTTTGTCACTGCGTTTGTCCTCGGCAGTGGGACAAGAACCGTAGAGAACCTCCAAGAGCATTGGAGCCTGGGGCCTGGGTTCAAACCCCGGCTCCGGTCACCACTGTGCAACCTCAGACAAGTTGCCTAACCTCTTTGAGCCTCAGTCCTCCCATCCATAAATGGAAGGATTTGTATGTTTGTTGTGAATTTACAATTAGTTCACAAACATGACGTGCCTAATATACGAAAGCTCCTGGCATTTAGTTGGCTGTGCTGGGGGGATATCTGGGTCCCTCTCTCCAAGCTTGCCATGACCCCAGGTGCCAAGGCCAGGCCTGGTGATTGCGTGATTCTGTCCCAGAAAAGCTGTGGTCGTAGCCTCTCCTTTGGGGCTTTGAAGATGAATGTGACCTCTCTGTCCTTTTGCAGAAGAACAAGGCTTTCTAAGAAGATCAGATGATGAGGCTCTGATGCCCTCTCACTGATAACGACCTGTCACGGAGATGCAGGCCGCACTCCACAGCAGACGCTGCCCTGGGAGGGACGAAAGCCCCACCTGGTCAGTGGTCCTGCTTTCAAGCTCCTCCTTTTCGACCCTGTAAAGAGGGTCAGTCCCTGCGATGTGAGGCCCAGCGATCCTGGAGACAGCTGCTACCAGGCCCTGATTCTAGAATTCCTGAGAGCAGTTGTGGAGGCCACCACCTCTCGCTGTGGGGCAGGAAGGGACAGACACTGGGGCCAGTTTTAGACTTTGTTGAAAGGAGAGATGCTCTGTCAATCAGCACCATGGGCAGCACCACAGGATGAGGGAATTTGTGATGGAAGGGGAGCCCTGAGGGGCAGGGCTGGGCGTGAAGACAGCTTAGGGGTGTGAAGACCAGCTTCCTGCCGGAAGACCACAGGGAGGTTTGAGATGGACAGAGCACCTCACTGCCCATCACAGGCCACGGGAGTCCCCGAAGCACACCTATGCTGGTGGCCAGGGGACCAGAGCCCAGGCAAAGCGGGAAAGTGGGTGGGGTGCCCTGGCTCAAGGGCCTGAGAGGGTGTCATCTGTGTGGGGAGAAATAGAAGGGAAAACCCCTCCTTGGCCAAGACCTGTGCCATCTTCTAGGTGGCAACCCCTGGGGACTCCTTGGAGAGGGATTTCTTGACCCTGCCCTGCACACCGATGGCTCCAGCCTCAAGCTCGCCTGCGCCTCTGAGTGCTTCTGTTCAGCTGTCATGGGAGCCCCAGGAGGCGCTCAGGATGCATGGGGGCAGCTGGGAAGATGGGGGCCCCATGCCCCAGGAGCAAAGCTCCACCCGTGAGGGCAGACAATGCCAGCCTCCACATCTCCAGCACGACACTCCTGAGAGGTGTTCAGCTGCCTGTCACAGCCTCCAAGAGGGACCTGAGTCTTCTGTGCCCCAGGTCACTTCTTCTCCTGAACTAGGTCAGCCCCTTACAGCAGGGATGTGGGCCAGATTGACCCGAGCTTACAGGCTGGGTGTGAAGTGCCTCTGCCGGAGGAATCGGGGCCTGCCTTAGCCTCTCTCAGCTTCAAGGCCTGAATTCATAGCCTGACTCCCTGGGCTGAATGTGGATAGAAACCAGGCTTAGTGGGAGCAGTGCCGAGCACGGGGCCGGGGACGGGCTGACCACAGCAGTGCTTGCTCAGCGTTCACCATGTGCTCAGCGTGGTGCCAGGGGTGTTCGTTATGCACGGAGCCCTAGGTGATTTCTCCCAAGAAGCCCGCCATATAGCTAATTCCCCCACCTCCTGGCTGCGTGACTTGCAGCAAGGTACGCTCTGAACCATGGCTTTCTCCTCTAGGAATCCGGCACTAACACTTCCCCCTAAATGAGATTGCACCTCATTGAGAAAGCGCCTTGCACCTGCCTGCTTATCAAAGTCCTCAGGAATGGTTGGTTGGAGGTGGCAGTCTGAGGCTGGACCTGGCCAGGGGGGACCCTGCCTTGTCTTTCTCCTTCTGGCCACAGTCCTGCTGCCCCTGCAGCCTGGTCAGTACTGGAGATTGGCTACCTGGACAGGCGTGGCTCCAGATAGACCTGTCTCAGAGGGGAGGCCTGTTTAGATAGATGACTCGGCCATGCTAGGCTCAAATGGGACCCATGGGGAGACGGAGAGAAGTACGGCCTGCCTGCTTCACAGCAGTGTGCGGTGGCAGTGGGCATCAAACACGCAGGATGTTTATGTGCCCTAATAAGGCAGCAGCTGTAATTTTCTCTCTGTTCCTTAGCAGAACCTTGGGGATCAGTGTGCCCTCTGAGTCACCTCTGGAAGGAACGATTCTCCCAGCATTCCTCCTTGGAGATCCAGGGAGCCCAAGCAGCTGGGAAGCCTGGCTGAGTCATGGTGCTTGCAGTACATGGGAGGGGCTGGGGAGGCCATGAGGAAATGGACAGAATGCTGACTCAAGGAGGGACCAGCGGGAGTGGACGAGGCAGGGTATAGAGGACCGCGGGGAGAATGTGGCTTGCTCAGTGAGGCCAGGGCTGCACCTTGAGAGGGGATGGCAAACTCCTCTCCTGGCTGCACTGTGGCCATGGGCCGGGCCCCTCCTTGAGAAAGGGGCCTAGTGCTCCCAGCCCTGCTGCCAAGCACGGGGTGAGGCCTGGGACGTCAAAGCACTTTATCTGCAGCCTGCAGCACCCATGACCAAGGCCGCTTTGTGCTGAGTCCACCGGTGCAGCTCCCCACCAGACCACTGTTTCTGACCCAACAGGCCTGCCTCATGTTGTCTAGGTCCTGGTAGGGGGTTCTGGGGGCCCCTCACACTCCTGGGGCTCTGGGAGTCTTGTGGGTGCGTGGAGTCTGGGGGTGTCAGGGTTGGACACAGTTGAGCAGGGGCCTCTGCAGCAGGACTTTGACAAGCTTGTGCCCGTGGTGACTCTCCAAGAGCAGAGGCTGTAGGAGGCAGCATTTCCTGAGATCTTTTGGACCTAGAGTCTTTCTTCCGTAGCATCTCCTGGGATTTTGTGTTTTGTGAAACAGGGGTTTTGGGATTGCCGTCTTGGGAATGTGGTGCTGTGCATCCATCCATCTGGTGAAGCAGTAAAAGACTCACATTCCCTGTCCTGCACTGACAGCCACATTGCCCCCACCATGGGACCAGGAGACCCTTGGAAGAGACGGCAGGTGTGGGCTGGGGTGAGGAGGCCTCAACCCTAGGCAAAGCCACCTGAAACACCCAGGCAGAACAAAGGTGAGGAGTGGGGGAGGGCTTCAGGGACAGTGGCCTTGGGACACTCCAGGTGGAGTGGCCTGGAGTCTGCTGGCCTGGTGGAGTGTAGGGAAGAGTGGAGAGGTATTAGGGGGAGAAGCCCCTTCCCTGGATCCAGGTGCTGGCCTGGGTGTGGTTGCTGGGTCAGGGCCCCCAGAAAGAATACGGTTCCCACAAGGAAGAGGGGAGGGCCTCTGGATCCCCCCAGTACCCGTCACAGGCCAGCCTGCGAGTGCCTCGCCCTGGAGCGCCACCTGCATCCCATCCTGCATGAGGCTGAGCAACTTCTCAGGGCTGTGCAGGAAGCTCAGGGATCCCCCAGCCTAGCCTCCTGCACAGACTCGCCCCCAGTAGGCCTGACCCCTTCAGCTTTCAGCTCTCACCAGCTATGTTTCCGGATTCCTTGAAATTCTCTCCTTGCATGAGGCTGGCTTTTTCAGCCCATTCTATCTGTGTGTTTCTAGTTGGGAGAGAAGCTTCTTCAAGTTCATGGGTGCTGATGAGAAAGTGATGCTGAGGCCACACCACCGCTGAGGCCCCTCTGGCGAGTTTGGTGGTGACCTTGGGCCAGTTATGCTCCTTCTCATCTGTAAGGAGGATATTTGGGCTCAGTGGGTGATGAATGATTTGAGTTGGAAAATCCAAGACCTTGGCATGGGGGGAGTTGTGGAGGGAGAGGTGACATGGGATGGCTGGGGCTACTCAGGGCCCACCAAGTCCTGCCTGATTCCTCGGCAGCTGGATGTTTACTGATACCACCTGCTGTATGTGGCCTAGGTAGGGGCAAGGGTGGTAACCTAGAATCACAAACAGGCCCTTCCCCAGCCACTGCGGGCGTCAGGGGGCTGGGATTTGGGGAAAGGTGTTGTTCAGCCAGAAAGTTGGTTCCTTAGTATGCTGTGGTCTGAATTAGAAACCTCCCGGGTGGTCCTGGTTATAAATACTGCATTGTTGATGACACGCTGATGGCTGCACAGGGTGCACAGGAGGGCATGGGTGTGCAGGCCTTACCTGCACCAAGGGCTTCAGGACCTGGGGACAAGGTAGGGGCAAGAGACTGGAGCTTTCTGATGGAGCTCCTACTGTCCGCTGCGCCCTGGCCAAGACCTGGACGGTGGACCTGGTCTCCTTGAACTCTCATGCTTGAGGAGTATCTTAGTCTGTTCTCACACTGCTATGAAAAATACCCGAGACTGGGTAATTTATAAAGGAAAGAGGTTTAATTGACTCACAGTTCAGCATGGCTGGGGAGGCCTCAGGAAACTTACAATCATGGCGGAAGGGGAAGCAAACACATCCTCCTTCATATGGTGTCAGGAGAGAGAAGTGCCAAGCAAAAGGGGGAAAGCCCCTTATAAAACCATCAGATCTCGAGAGAACTCACTCACTATCTCGAGAACAGCAGGAGGGTAACTGCCGCCATGATCCAATTACCTCCCACCGGGTCCCTCCCACGACATGCGGGGATTATAGGAACTACAATTCAAGATGAGACTTGGGTGGGGAACACAGACAAACCTTATTGGGGGCAGGGAGCTGGGTGGGTGCCACCTGGGGGTCATGTCTCAGGTCAGGGACTGAGGGTCCCAGGGGATCCCCAGCCGGGTGGGGGTGCCCCTGAGACCCAGGGCTCGCAGTCATGGTAGGAATACCCAGCAAGCCCCCATCCCCAACCCTACTGGCTTTTGTGTGGGCAGCCAGCCTGTCCCCAGCTCCCATGGCACCTGCCTTGGTTGTCTGCACTGGCAGCCCCATGCAGCACCCAGCAGAGCAGCCTTGGCTCTCCAGGGTGAGGGCTGGACAGTGGCAGTGGGATCCTGTTCACTGGGACGCTTGCCCCAAACACCAGAGATGGGCAGTTCTCACGTTCCGTACCCCACGGGCTTCCTCCACCCAAGCCCAGTCGTCCATGGCCAAATCGGCTTTCCGGTGGGGTGGGGGTGGGTTGGCAGGGGCAAGCTTATGGTCAGCTCTGCTCATGGCTGTGGTTTGGAGCAGGTGTCATCACCCAGCTGGTGGCAGGTGAAGAAATGGAGCCTCCGGCATAGACAGCAGCCCTAGATCTGCAGGAAGCAAAAAGGGGCCCTGGATCTGCCATCATCCAGTCTGCGGCCACCTCTCCTTCCACTGTCCTTTCCCACACTTCCCTCCACGCCCCATGCCCCATGTTCCAGTTTCCTCCTGGGCTGCCTCCTGGAGCCCACGCTCTGCTGTGTCTCTGCCTTCCCACCCATTGTCCATCTGGTGACCCGAAGGAGCCAGACTTGGGCTGCCTGAACCAGGAGCCCCTCCCCGGGAATGTCCCTGGACACTTTCAGCCCTGCTATTGGGACCATGTGGCAGAGGGGGCAGAGTGGCCCAGCCCCAGTCCAGAAGAGCTGCCTGGATGATGAGGGGGTGTCTCCTGGAACCAGATGGAGGGAGCTGCTCAGCCTCAGCGAGGTGACAGAGGAGGAGCTGGGGAAGCAGCCCTCTTCCGCCCACCAGCCATGCTCAAGTCTCAGCTCCCCACTGTCAGGGACTGAAAGTAGCCTCCCAAGAGATGTTCACACTCTGATCACTGGAACCTGTGCACGGGGTGCTATTTGGAAAACGGTTGTTTGCAGATGTGTTTAATTGAAGGATTTTGGGAGGGGAAGAATATCTCACAAAGGGTCCTTGTTAGAGGGAGGGAAGGGCAATTAAGGAGGTGGGTGGGGATGTGTGACCGGGAGCTGAGATTAGAGTGCTGTGGCCATGCACCAGAGATGCCTGGAGCCCCGGAGCTGGCAGACGCAAGGAAGTTTGAAACACTTGGCTGTCTCAGTCTTCTTCCTTGCCCACAGGGATTGGTGCTCCCTTGGGAAACTGACAGGGTCTGATCCCCTGGCCCCCACACCCAGCTCTGAGTGGACTTCCCATGACTATTTGTCAAAAGCTTCAGGAGGGTCCTAGAGGCACAGCCCACCTTCCTGGGAAGCCTCTGGGCACCTGGCTGGGGTGGTCTCATTGCTGGGTCTGTCTCAATGCTAGGGTGAGCCTGAGTCCTCAGTCGGGGGCAGTGAGGCAGAGCAATGTGCAGAAGGGGCTCTGAGGCTGCTGTGGCCTCACCTGCAGATGCCAGAGCTTTTCCTCAAACATCTTCCAGGTGCGACCTTCACGCCTTCTCCAGGGAATGGTCAGTGGGGGTATCTTGAATCACTCTGGGAGGCCGTGACTTACTCTGTCTGCCGATGCACCACCCTCTTGGCTGTACTTTTATGACTGCCAGGGACACTTCGGTGATGAGTGGCTTGCACGGGGCCCGAGAGCAATGCAGCCGTGTGCAGGGCGGGGTGTGAGGCAGGGTGTCGGGGGGGGACGGGGAGGGCAGAGGAGCTATTGGAGTGATTATGATGGGGCTGGCACTGGTCACAAACTTTAATCAACTTAAAACCCGCTTTTGGTATTAAACTTTACCAACCATTTAATACCCCTGGACAGGCCCTGAGTGTGGGAGCAGGTGTCTGTCAGAGCCACCTCCTAGGATGTGTCAGGCCTGAGGCTGGCCTGGGTGCCCGAGGACACCACTGTTTCCCATAGGTGTGCTGGGGTCTGGGCTTGGCTGGCAGGAGACAACCCTGAGCTATGGCCTGAAACAGGATGGGGGAGCTGGTTCTGGGGCTCCCACTGGCCTGTGTGGCCTTGAGCAAGGCTGGTGAGATGGTCTGGTCCTCGGGGTCCCCTGGAGGTGATTCTGAGGCAGGAGAATAGGATCCGGATGCAGGGAACCTAAGGCTGATTCACACCCACTAGATATCAGAGGTTGCTCTTTTTTCTGCACGGCAGCTGAAAAATGAAAGTACCTCTGATTGGTCCCCTCCTGCAACCAATCAGACTGGTCACAGGCCTATGCTTCACTCTGATTGGTCCCCTCCCACAACCAATCAGACTGATTGCAGGGCCACTCTTCATCCTGATTGGTCCCCTCCTGCAACCAGTCAGACTGGTTGTGAGCCACTACTTCATTTGAGTGAACCAATGGGAAAAGCCTAGAGGGTATTTAAACCCCAGAAAATTTTGTAACTGACGGCCGTTGAGCTGCTTGCTTGAGTGTCCTGCCACCTTGTGGGGTGCACTTTCATTTAAAAAAAATCTTTGCTTTTGCTGCTTGCTTTATTTGTGCATTTTGTCCAATTCTTTGTTCAAAACGCCAAGAACCTGGACAACTATCCTCAACTGGTAACAATTCCAGAGGCAGGCAGCAGAGCCGGCAGCCCCCGGGGAGGATGGCCGCAGAGTGACTCCACCTCACATGCTCCTCAGTGACTCCTGCCAGCCTCAGCTGGACCTGGGACTGGAGTCTGCTCGCCTTCACAGATGGGGAAATTGAGGCTCCGAGAGGGTACAAAGTGGTCACAAGTCACACAACCAGGAGCAGCAGATTTGGGGCACTCAGTGGACCCTGGATTGGACAGACTGCAGATTGTCCCCAGAGGGTTCACAGCTTGGGGGAGGGAGCATGGTCCTGTGTCTGGGCAGAGCAGGGAGCTCCTTCCAGAGAGACGGGAAGCAGCACAAGAGTTGGCTTCTTGTGTCTTCCACTGTGCACTCAGGCGCCCTCTGAGCCGGGCGCTTCTGGAGACTACCCCCAGGCTCCTCATTCCCAGGCAGCTGCGGTGAGTCCTTGGGTCACTTGACCTGTCCAGTCCTGAGCGGGGTATCCCCTGCCCATCTCCGCAGCTCTGTCTGGAGTGACCTGGGAGGCCCACGGGGCAGTTTCAAACTCCTGGTGCTGATCAGGCCGGGGAGGAAGCCAAAGAGGCCCCAGTGGGCTCCAGTCCTTCCTTCATTCATGGAGCAAGCATTTATTATGCCACTCCTGTGTGCTAGGACCCATGACAGGTGATGAGTAGGGAACATGCCTTGGCCTGCAGGGGGAGAAGAGCTTCCATAAGCAGTTCCACGCCTGAGTGGGACGTCCTATGGTGGGGGAAGCCCAGGAGCTCATGAAGGACAGAGCATGCTTCCGCGTGCAGGTGAGCGTTGAGTTGGGTATTGGGGGATGAGTAAGAGTTTGTCAGGAAGAGAAGAGGAGGAGAAGACTCTTCAATGCACAGTGAACAGACTGTGCATTAGCAGAAAGGCATACAGCAGCTCCACGAGGCTTCAAATAACCCAGAGGAGGCACTGAAGAGGAGCAGATGTGCTGAGAGAGTCTGGAGGAGAAGAGATGCCGTCCACGGGCGGAAGTCTGCATTAGGGAAGGCTTCCTGGAGGAGGCGGCCCTGCAGTGAGACTCTGAAGCACTGAGGGGACTAGAGGTGGACATTCCAGCTGAGGGAACAGCCTGGCCTTTCCCACCTGCCTTGGCCTTTTCTTTTCTGCGCAGCCACCATGGGTTCTCACCTTCTTTGTCTTTACAGCAAAGCAGAAAGTGGCCCTGGTGTGGCTGCCCTTGAAGCACCTGCAGCCTGTCTGACGTCTCCTGAACTCACAGACATCCTGCTGCAGAGACAGGCCATCCCCAGCCTGAGATGCTAAGACCCTGTGGCTCAGCCCTGTGGGGTCCAGTCTGGGCACAGACCGTGGGAGGGGGCTGTCCCTCAGAGGGATGCAGGGCCCACAGGCAGACATTTGCTCGAATACCAGTTGTGTTTCTAGGGCACTGGCCGAGCCCTAGGCTCTGGGTAATCTGTTGTCCTAGTTATCCCTGATCCTGGGCAGTGGGGGCATCTTTGCAGCTGCATTTCTTGAGTGAAGTGGAGGCTTGGTGAGATCCAGTGACTTGCTGAAGGTGCCAGCCAGCCCCACCACGTGGTGGTGGTAGGACATGAACCCACGTCTCAGGTGGCAAATGCCATGTTGTCTTCAGGGCAGGTGCTGAAGTCCTTCGCTTCTGAGTGGGGCTGGCATTTACACTGTGAGCTCTTTTTTTTTTTTTGTGAGACGGAGTCTCTCTCTGTCACCCAGCCTGCTGGAGGGCAACGGCACGATCTTGGCTCACTGAGTTCTTTGACCATGGGCCAATAGCTGCTCATCCTCAGGTCTCGGTTTCCCCATCTGTCCAGGGAGGGGCTGGCCTAGATGCTCTCTGGGCTCCCTGCCAGCCAGTACTCATCTGCCCCTCATGCCCCGGGTGGTCCCTGCCCTGCCCTGCCCCTCCCAGTGCTGATCCTGCCTGCCTGCCAAGAACCGTGTTGCCCTCGGGGGACAACAATGGTTTCAGGTTCCCTCCAGGAAGCATGCCTGGGGAGAGGAGAAGACTCAGCGCTCACTTCCCAAACCCCCCTTGTGCCCGAGTAGTGGGTGGCAGATGAAAGCTGATGAGTTGAATAAATGAGGGCATGATCAGGTTTTAGCAGACGTCATAGGAAACAGCTCGAGGCCCTGTTAATCAAGCATGCTGGGCTGTGTGTCAGAGAGGAGGGGGTCTCTCCATGACCCAGGGATGGTTCTGAGATGCCAGGCCCTGTTCAAACCCTTCTAGGGGCTGCTTCGGTGCTGCTGCTGGGGTCCCGGCCTGCAGGCCCCCCAGCCCTCAAAGTTCTGGGTACCAGGACTGATGAGGGTGCAGCTCAGAAGGCCCTGGTCCACTGCTGCCCACTCACTGCAGGAGCCAGGTACACCCAGGCAGGGATGACCTGGGATGCAGGGGACCCCTAATCCTAGTCCCCAGCACTATGGCAGGCTGGAGCTTTTTCTAGCTCTGTGACAGCTTTGCTATCTTGGGATGCCTAGAGCTGGGGGCTTGTCTGCTCATTCAAGAAATATTCCCTGAGAGCTTCTGTGAACCAGACACTGTCACAGGTTTTGGGATTCAGCAGTGAACAAGAGAAGGCCCAGCCCTGAGAGCGGCCATGCTGGGAGAGAGTGTTGAAGTTTATATTTCAGATGACAGAAATCCACAGGGCACTTCCTGCACCCAGCCAGGCATTAAGTGCTCCGTGAATCTGACCCCATTCAGTCCCAACCACAGCTCTCAGGGGAGGCCGTGCTTGCCTGTGCTAGAGACACGGACCCTGGGCATGGGGACTGCAAGTCACCTCCAGGGTCACCACTCGGGAGGGACAGAGCCAGCATTGGCACACAGGAGGTCTGGCTCCTGCTCCCAAGCCCTACCGGACGCTGGTAATAAACACACGAGAACACGGCGCCCCATAGTGACGAGCGCCAAGAACACGCGTCTATGAGTGGCTGCTCTGCTGGCTGGGTGGGCAGTCAGGGCGGCCTCTCGGAGGAGGCGGCCTTTGAGCAGAGACTACAGTGGAGAGAAAGGGCGGGCTTGGCTGCAGCATGTGGACTGAGGGGTAAGTATGAGGAGTGTGGCCAGCAGCTGGGCCAGACATGGAGGGTCAGGAGTTTCCCCACCATGGACGGCTGCCAGGGGAGCTCCTAGATGTGGACCTGGTGTGTCCTCTGCAAACTGCCAGCCTCATGATCTCATCACCCTGACCTTGTAGTTCCACCAGCTCAGGCCCTGGCACCCCCAGCCCCCACTGTTTCTTAAGAGGAGAATCCAAGTGCACCCCATGACCCCTTCCCAGGCCTGTCTCACTCCATCTCCTCCCCTGCCCCTCATTCCCTGGTTCCACCCCAAGGCCACCTTCTCCAGGAAGCCTGACGTGATTGCTGCTTTCTTTGGGATCCTACAGCATCTTCACTGGATTACCAGCCTCTGCTGTGAAGTGTCCCTTTTTGGGACCACAGCTCCTCTCTGGCTCTGGAGTGAGTGTTTCTCTAGGGTTGCTGAGGCAATAGTAGGAGCTGGGACTGGCCTTGTATCCCCACAGTGTCCAAATACCCCTCGGTTGGCCCCAGGGTCCAGGGTGTGTGCTCAGAAACCCTCCCCTGGAATTTGGGAACATTGGCGTTCGAATGGAGCTTGAGGCTCTGTCTTCCCCTTGTTTCCCTGCCAAGATACAGCAAAGCAAAACAATCAGAGCCCTGATTTGTGGCTCTGGTGGGTAGAAGTCATAATGAGAAGCCTCCTCTGGGGATTCTCCCCTCTCTCTTCGCAGGTGGAAGGAGCCCTGTGGACAGCTATGAGGTCTCCCCAGCCCTGGGGAGGTGGGGCTGGCCTATGGGAAGTGGTGCTGCCTGTCCCATGCTTGGGCACACGTGGGCTGCAGCCAGATCATTTAGAGAAGGAAGGTGGAGGCTGCTTGGAGGAGGGCACATGGGCAGGCAGGGGCTGGAGATCCCCAGGAGGGAGCTGGGGCAGTGCCCAGGTAAGAGGCCTGAGCAGATATGCTGTGGCTGTGACCTGGACCCATAACAGGAACCCAAAATGCGGGTGAGACTGAGGCAAGCAGACACCATGCTCCAGCAACACGGGCACCACCAGTGCAGCCACCATTTCCCAACAGCCTATGTGTGACCCGCGTCAGCCTGGACACTTGTCATGCATTGTCTCAAATGCCCACAACCACAAAATGCAGCCACTGTTGTTCCCGTTCTGCCTCCAAGGAAGCAAGTTCCGAGAAGCAAAGACATTCCCCAGGGTCAGCCAACGGGAAAGTGGAAGAAATGGGGTTTCAACCCAGGTCAGAACCTGGTTCTGAGCCTAAGCCACTTCCCCTGCCAAGTCATGGGGGGTGACTAGCAAGGCTGGCTGAGAGCTCGGCTTTGGACAGGATAAGGTTGGGGTGCCTGAGGGACCTCCTGGGAGATGGGAGCGCTTGGTCTGGAACCTGTAACCTGGCAACGAGAGCTGGGCTGGAGATGAGGGTCCCAGAGATGGGGCCGGAGGTGAAAATCCCACAGATGGGCTGGAGGTGAGGGTCCCACAGATGGGGCTGGAGGTGAGGGTCCCACAGATGGGGCTGGAGGTGAGGGTCCCACAGATGGGCTGGAGGTGAGGGTCCCACAGATGGGGCTGGAGGTGAGGGTCCCACAGATGGGCTGGAGGTGAGGGTCCCACAGATGGGGTTGGAGGTGAAAATCCCACAGATGAGGCAGGAGGTGAGGATCCCACAGATGGGACCTGAGGTGAAAATCCCACAGATGGGGCTGGGTCATATCAACAGGGAAGAGATGGGCAGCGAAGAGATGGGCAGGGGGGTGCTGGCAGCTCATTTCTCCTTTCCGAGGCCCAAGAGGCAGGTCCTTCCAGGAGGGTGGGAGTGAGGGAGGAGGCCGAGAGTCAGGAGGGCCTGCCGGAAGGGCCGAGCCAGGCTCCTGCTCCTTCAGTGGACATAGAGCAAACACGGCCATTGGAAGGTCCTGCTGGTCCCGAATTTTCTTCCAGTTTTGCAGAAACGTCCCACTCTTGGAAGGGACTGTGGAAACAGCCTTGCCCTTGGTCACACTCTGAGTCCTGGTTCTGGTCACAGACTGAGCCCTGGTCGTAGACTGAACTCTTATCCTGGTTATAGACTGGGCACTGATCCCCTTATATACTGAGCCCTGATACTGGCCACTGACAGAGCCCTGATTCTGGTCACAGCCTGAATCTTGATGCCTTCTTACCAATCCCTCTAAAGAGAGTCCAGTGTATTTGTCCATGGCAAATACAGAGATGAGACGGACATTCCAGACACAGTTAAGTAACAGCATCGGGCTGAGTCCATCTGGGTCCATCTGTGCTCTGGAGGTCCAGGAAGTCAGCTTGGCCACGTGGTCAGGACTATTCAGGCAGGCTGGATGCCGAGGGACTCCAAGAACAGCCGGCTTGGTGGGGAGAGGACTGTGTGGACATGGGGGCAGCACCTAGGAGTTGGGGGGCCGACGGCCCACTAGTCCCAGGTGTGGGAGGCCAGCAGGCCCTAAGGCAGGCATGGCAGACCCCTGTGTCCTTTTCTCTTCTCCACGGGGCATGTGGGGTCCTGGGCTCCTGGAGAGGTTTCTGCACGGGTGATGTGACTCTGGTCTCTCAGGCTGTCACTCAGGTTCTCTGCTCCTGCTTTGCTGCCTCTGGCCATCTTGGGGTCCACATACACGCTTGGAGCAGTGGCCTGGCTGTGCAAGAGCCCACAGGACCTCTGGGCCACATGACAAGATGTGGCTCAGTGCACGGTGACCTGGGCCCACTCCTACTGTCCATGCCGTCGTGTTGCCTGCGGGAAGGAGGAGGGCCAGGAGTAAGGGTGGAAAATGGGAAGGACATTCTGGGATGTGTCCCGCTCCCCTGGAAAAGAGAGCTTAACCACCAGGATACTCTGGCTGTGAGTGGAAGAACATGAAACTCAAAAAGGCTTAAACATGAAAGGGTATTTACTGGCTGGTGCAACTGAAAAGATCGGCGTTCGGTTCCAGTGTTCATTTCCAGCCACACAAACAGTATCTGCAGCACTCAGTCTCTCTCGTTTCCTTTGATCTTCTCTGGGTTGGGTCCATCTGTGGGCTCCCGCGGAGATGGAGTGACAGCCCTCAGCTCCTGGCCGGATTCCTGCCAGGCTGATGTTCATGGCAAATGGGAAACATCTTCATAGCAATTTCCCCTCAGTCCCAGGGGTCCCTCTGTTTGACCACCTGGCGCCGCGGGCCCGGCTCTGAGCTGGCCACTGTGGCCAGGGGCATTGGTGCTCTGACCAGCTCACTCTCTGTCATGTGCCTCCAGGGAGGGGAGGGGGCTCCCCCAAAAGAAATCCAGGTGATTCTTTGCTGTTGGGCAGCGCTTCTCACTCTGGCCACACAGTCCTGTGGATGCCTCCAGGCCTGAGTCAGTCTCTCCTTCCCCGGGAGCCCCCCAGGCCACAGCAGCCCTTCCAAAGTGCTCAGGGCCTGGAAGGAACTAGGTGAGGCTGCAGTCTCTTCACCATCCCCGGGGGCAGGGGAAGAAGATTCTTTACCGAGGATGAAGAAGGGGAGGCCTCAGCCCGACCCACAAAGCAGGCCCATCAGACCGTAACTGAAGAAGACCCTTCCTGCCTGGGGGAGCCCCGAGCCAGGAGTGCCCCTCGGCTGACAACACTGCCTGGGGGAGCCGCCAGCCGGGAGCGCCCCTCAGCTGACAACACTGACACGGGGTGGGACCTCGAGAGTCGAGAGTCAGGGCCCCCAGGGCAGAGCTGTCGCGACTAACAGCGAAAAGACCGAAGGACCCTCCACCCAAAGCCCTGCGGAGGAGCCAGAGCCACAGAGCCGCGGCGGGGCTGGCAGCCTCGGGATTGTGTTCAGTGGACAGGAGGCTCTGCATGGGGCAAAGGGGCTCGGGCACTTCCTGCCTCCTGAGGCCTTCCCCTCATGGCTTTGTGATGAGTGATGGGAGATGCAGCTGGGGCAACACTGTGAAGCTGGACCAGGCCCTTCAGGAGCTGATGGCAGGGCCTGGGCCGCCCACCCCTTGAGAGAGGGTGGGGGACAAAAGGTTGAGTCAGAAAGAGACAAGAAGACAGTGATAGAGACAGAGAGAGCCTGGGAGAGAGACAGAGAGACGGAGAGAGACAGGGAGACAGAGAGAAACAGGTGGAGACTGGGAGAGAGAGACAGACAGAGACAGAGAGAGACAGAGAAAGACTTGGGGAGAGAGAGACAGGGTGATACAGAGAGACAGAGAAAGAGACAGAGACAGGGAGACAGAAACAGAGAGAGAGAGACAGGAACAGAGAGAAACTTGGGGAGAGAGAGACAGGGAGACAGAGAGAGACAGACAGAGGTGGGAAACCCAGGGATGGGGAGACATACAGACGGATGCACAGACAGAGAGACAGACAGAGACAGCCTCAGTGAGGCGGTCACGAGGCTGGGAGGCGGAGCAGGAGCCAGCGCTGAGGAGGGCACAGGGGGAGTGCGGACATGCCGGGCTCCGTCTGGGTGCCAGGCCCAGAGCCGGGCATTTCCCATAGTCATCGGCCCCCTGCCCGCCCCCAGCATGTCGAGGAGGGGAGGAGTATTTTTAGTTCCATCTTGAAGACGAGGCACACGAACGGAGAATAACTGCCTGAAGGCACCGTCCCTGGTCCGAGCAGCCCTTGGAAAGGCTCAGCCTGGGTGAGCCGGAGGCAGGAGGGAGGGAGAGGGCAGGAGAGAAGGGGGAGGGACCAGTGAAGAGAGGGGACGGGCTCAGCAAGGGGCAGGCTGAGATCAGAGGGCAGAGGGCAGAGATGAAAGGGTGAGGCCAAGGAGGGATGTAGAGAGCTCTGCCCTGTGCTGGGTCTTCCCCCAGAGCGTGGTTGGGGTCCCCCAGGGCTCTGCGTTCCCAGGCGGGTCACCCTGTGTCTCTCTCCTCAGCCCAGGCCTTGCTGCTTCCCATAACAGTTACAAGCACTGGCTCTGCCATCGGAGATGAAAGGGTACATGTGGGGTTCTCCAACCTTCCAGCCGTGTGACCTCAGGACTGTGAATGGACCTCTGGGCCTTGGTTTCCAAGTCTTAGCTACCTCATAAGGGGGTGGTTGGGATGAGATGAGTTAATCCATAGAAAGTGCTCAACCAGGGCCCAGTCAGTGCTGGCCATGCTGTTGTGCTCTGGGCCCCAAGATGGGGGTGGGCTGAGGGCAAAGGCCGCCTTCCTGCCAGCACCTGGACGCTCAGCCCCTGCCTGCCAGCAGGTGCCCAGGCTCTTTCTTGGCTGAGCCGAGCAGCTGTCCTAGGTCCTAATCCAGCTGCATTTGACTCCTGTTGTCTTTTTGTCTAACTTTCCGGGGGGAGCAGAGACCTCTGTTTGCTTAGTTCCCTCCACTTGCCTTCCTCGAATGTGGGAACCCTGGATCTGTCCTGGAAAAGACCCGGCCCCGCCCCCGCCCTGGGTTGGGTCCATCTGTGGGCTCCCGCAGAGGCCTGTGGTTGCAGAGACTGGAAGCTGCAGCTTCAGGAGGGTAAGTGACTGTACCCGGGAGCCGTACTGAGCAGCAGCGGGCTCTGTGGGGCCTCCAGGCTCCCCAGGGCGTCAGTGGGTCCTGCCGCCTCCCCCTTCTCTGTGAGCTGGCACTGTGAGGCCGAGGGGCACAGGCTGGGGCAGGAGTCTCGGTTCTTCCCAGCTCTGTGAGAACTGGGAGGTGCTCGAGAACTATCCCATTCCCGGGTCTCAGTTTCCCCACGTAACGGGGCAGCTGGACTCAGGGGTACCCAGTCCCCATACTGGATCCCACCCTCATCTTCCTGTGTGAGGCAGGGGTGGGGTCCTGTGCCCCATCCCCATCCCTGGGCCTGAATTCCCAGCTGCTGTCCTGGTGCCCGGGTCCCTGGGTCCCTCCCACCCCGAGCCACCTCCAGACCAAGCTATTGCCTCAGATCCAAGCAGCCAGGCTGGCTGGGCCTGGGGCGGGATGGGTGGACTGCGGGGTTGGTGGGCCAAGAGGGGAACGGAGTGCCTGCTTCCCCGTGACTGCCTCTTGGAGCGCTAATCACAGAGCTGTCCCAGAGCAGGGGTCCTCACTGAGCCCTTCAATATCGGATCTGTTATGGAAGAGAAATGTTGCATTTTGTGTCTGAGACCTCTCCTTGATCCTATCTTGCAAGAGAGACAGAAAGAAAAAAGAAACAACAGAGGCTGCTGGGAGAGTGAGAGACTCGGGAAGAGCATTTCTGAGGGAACTGTGAGTGTCGGGAAGGGTGGGCCTGGGGTCACGGAGTGCTTTCTGGAAAGCCGTGGCAAAGCATCACCCCGTGCCAGCTGCCTCACTAGCTCTTGCCACAGCAGTGCCGTCAACAAGTGTCCTGCCATTTAGTGGCTCAAAACAACAAGGTGCTGTGGTTTCTCTTGAGCCTCGGGTGGGTCTGATCCGCCTGCTGGGCTCCCTGGCAAGTCTGTGGTTAGCAGTGGGCCGGCTGGGAGGCTCTGCTGGTCTGGCCTGGGCCGTCTCACATGCCTGGGACAGTGGGGCTGGGTGGGCTTGCTCCCCTGTGGGCTTCTCATGGCAGGGGCTGGGTCTGGGGAGGCAGGGGGGGTAGAAGCTCCTGCCGTGTCTTGAGGCCCAGGCTTGGGGTCATCTCTTCTGCCGTATTCTGTAGGCCAAAGCCAGTTCTGGGCCAGTCCTGCTTCCAAAGGTGGAAAGAGGGCTTGGCAGCAGAGTGGCTTTAAATGGTACAATGGACGGAATATTTGTATCCCCCAAACTCACATGTTGAAATCCTAGTCCCGAAGGTGATGGTATGAGGCGGTGGGGCCTATGGGAGGGTAGGGGGGCGTGAGAATATTGTCCTCATGAATGGTACCACGCCCTGATAAAAGGGACCCCAGGGAGCTGCCTAGTTCTGTGTGAGGACTGAGTGAGAAGGTGGGGTCGAAACCTGGAAATGTCCCTCCCCAGACACTGTCAGGGCCCTGATCTCAGCCTCCAGCCTCCAGAACGGCGAGAAATAGATCTCTGTTGTTTCTAGGTCATGCAGTCTGTGGAGCTTGGGTGTAGTAGCCCAAATGGACTGAGCCAATGACAATGGGAGAGGAAAATAAATCTCAGGACCCCACATCACTAAGCTAGAGGGAAAAGTCAAGCTGGGAACTGCATGAGGCAAACCTGTCTCCCATGTAGTCCTAAATAAGACAGCTACGAAGGTAAAAAAGCTACACAGCTCCCTCACCACTTGCCCACAGGGTATTCCCTGTGGACCTCAAGATCTTTACTATGAAGCAGTTCTGTTGAATTTCACCACGGCAATGTAAACTGACAGCTTATCTTCACAGGCGTGGGACAGAAAGTCGTTCCTCTGCTCACCTGAGACAAATGCTTATCTGATTGCTTTCTGATATGATTTGGCTCTGCGTCCCCACCCAAATCTCATCCCGAATTATAATCCCCACGTGGTGGAGGAGGGGCCTGGAGGGAGATGACTGGAACATGGGGAAGATTTCTCCCTTAGCTGTTCTCATGATAGTGAGTGAGTTCTCACAAGAGCTGATGGTTTTCAAGTGCAGCACTTCCCCTGCTCCCCCTCTCCTGCCGCCATGTAAATGTGCCTGCCTCCACTTCCACAATGATGGTGAGTTTCCTGTGGCCTCCCCAGCCCTGCGGAACTGTGAGTCAATGAAACCTCTTTTCTGTATAAATTATCCAGTCTCGGGTAGTTCTTTCTAGCAGTGTGAAAACAGACTAATGCACTTCCTCTGCCCTATTGTTTATGTAAAAATGCAGATTTACTGAGCTACACTAAGGATTCAGTGAAAGGCTAATCAGAGACTCAAAAGAATGCAACTGCTTGTCTCTTATCTACCTGTGACCTGGAAGCCTCTTACTTCGGGTTGCTCTGCCTTACTGGACTGAACCAATGTTCATCTTACATATGTTGACTGATGTCTTACGTCTCCCTAAAATGTATAAAACCCAGCTGTGTCCTGAACACCTTGGGCACATGTTATCAGGACCTCCTGAGGCTGTGTCACAGGTGCGTCCTTAATATTGGCAAAATAAACTTTCTAAATTGACTGAGGGCTGTCTCAGATCCTTTGGGGTCACAGCAATGAGGGAGAGTTGTCTTCCCCAAGCGCCGAGAGACTACAGCAGTCTGAGGCTGGGGACTGTCAGGAGCGAGAGGAGCCGAGGTGTGGACAGAGTGAAAGGCCCACAGAGGGACCTGTCTACGTGATGGATATACCCGAGGGCTCCCCTATCCTGTCTGTAATTCCACGAATGTGGGGGGGACGGTGGGGACATGAGTCCACTTCACACTTACACACCCTGGACCAATACATAGTAGGTGCTTCACACACACTTGCTGAAGGTTCAGCCCAGCCTCCTGTCCCCCAGAAAGCCCTCCCTGGTCATTCACCCTGGACAACACATATTAGGTGCTTCACACACACTTGCTGAAGGTTCAGCCCAGCCTCACGTCCCCCAGAAAGCCCTCGTTGGTCATTCAGTCTGTCATGGAGTGAGGCAGGGCAGTTTCATGGTCCAGGACACAGATGCCACAGCCAGGTTGGGCAGGTTTTCATGCGGCCTGGGCTCTCCCTGGCTGCAGGGTCTGGGGCACGTGTCTTAGTCTCCTTGCATCTTAGTTTTGTTGAAGAAAAGAGTCAAACTCTGTAAAATATTTGAAGAGATTTATTCTGAGCCAGATATGAGTGATCATGGCCCATGACACAGCCTCAGGAGGTTGAGAACATGTGCCCAGGGTGGTCAGGGCACAGCTTGGTTTTGTCCATTTTAGGGAGACATTAGACATCAATCAAATACTTTTAAGATATACACTGCTTTGATTGAGAAAGGTGGAACAACTTGAAACAGGGGCTTCCAGGTCTGTTACGGCCTGGCTCTGTGTCCCCACCCAAATCTCACCTTGTAGCTCCCATAATCCCCACATGCTGTGGGAGGGACCTGGTGGGAGATAATTGAATCATGGGGGTGGATCTTTCCCATGCTATTCTCGTGATAGTGAATAAGTCTCAAGAGATCTGATGGTTTTACAAATGAGAGTTTCCCTACACAAGCTCTCTCTTTGCCTGCTGCCATCCCTGTAAGATGTGACTTGCTCCTCCTTACCTTCCACTATGATCGTGAGGCCTCCCCAGCCGTGTGGAACTGTAAGTCCATTAAACCTCTTTCTTTTGTAAATTGCCCAGTCTTGGGTACATCTTTATCAGCAGCGTGAAAATGGACTAATACAAGGTCATAGGTAGATTTAAATTTTTCGAATTGGCAATTGGTTGGAAGAATTATTTTTTTCATGCAGATGAAGGCTCCAGGTAGCAGGCTTCAGAGAAAAGAGATTGCAAATGTTTCTTATCAGACTCAAGTTCTGTGTTGATGTGAATGCCGGAGAGGTATGATGAGGCGCGTCCACCCCCCTGCTTCCTGTCATGACCTAAGCCAGTCTTTCAGGTTAAATTTTAGAGTGCCCTGGATGAGGAGGAAATCCATGCAGATGGTTGGGGGGCTTATAAATTTATTTTTGGTTTGCAGTTTCCTTGTCTGTAAAATGGGGAGAAAAGGCACAACCCTGCTGTGTTATCTTGGGGCCAGTTCTCCACTGGAGAGCAGAGGGACAGCTGCCCACAGCCAAAGAGGCAGCACCTGGCACGTGGTCAGTGCTTAGGAAGTGTTAGTGAAAGGGGAGGAAGCCAGATGCAAAAGGCCTCACATCCCACCCGGGAGATACCCAGGACGGGTGCATCTGCAGAGACGGGCGCAGTGCAGACAGGGGGTTGCCAGGCACTGCAGGGAGGGCCGTGGGGGACTGACCATGGGTGCAGGCTTTCCCTCTGGGGTGATGAAAATGTTTTAGGAACAGGGAGACGGGGTGGCCGCGCAACATTGTGAATGTGCTTGGTGCTGCTGGATAGGACATTTCAGAATGGTTGGTTTTGTGTGATGTGAGTTTTGCCTCAATTTAAAAAAAGCCTTAGCTGTGATTCTTCACCAGATACTCCAGAGATACCAATCGAGCACCAACACTGTGCTGGGCACAGGCTGGGGACACAGAGGTCGGCAGGGCAGGCGGGTCTCTCGTTCTCACAGTCTGCATCCTGGTGGATTGTTTATTCACTCGACAAACTCCTGCAGGAGGTCATGAAGCCCCATGGCGTGCTGGCTCCCGAGACCAGACTCCCGTGTGGCCGTGGTTGCTTTCAATTTCCTGCTGGCTCGTGGCTCTGCCTGCCTCTTATCCACTCCTGCCCATGTGTTTGTGCCACTGGGTGTGGCTCTAGCCAGACTCCTGGCTGCCTGAACCCTCAGTCCACACCTCTGCCTCGCGTTTCCTGCTCGGTGTGTGGGGCCAGGGCCTCCAGGGTTGCTCAGCAACTTCCTGGGAAGCCTGGGACGTGATGACTTACTGTGAATTTGGGCAGTAGTTCACTTCTTGTCTCTTCATCCAGAAGTTGAAGGTGTCCACTCTGTAACCCCTGCGGTCCTTCTAGATTCAGCCTCCTCTGGGCCTGTCCAGTGGTTTTGTGACCCAACCCCATGGTAATACTTAAGTGCAGTGATTCTCTTCTGGGAGACTCAGATTCTGGTTTGACTACATGACTTGTTTCTGTGATCTCATTATTTTATTCTATGATCCAGGTACAGTCTTCCATTATTAATGTCCATAATTGGATGATTCTCTGGGTCCTCTAGAGATGTGCTTGGAAACTGGGGTGTATGGAAAGCCAGAGGGGGGGACGGCAGGCTCCCACAGTCCCCACAGTCCCCCTATATTCATGTAATTACAGGCAGAATGAGGGAGCCGTCCAACCCTGCCCTGATCAGCGAGCTATGTCCCGCCAAGGACCCCACCAGCAGGACAGCTTCTGGGGCCCTCACACTGTTCTGCCATTGTATCTGCCCCAGGAGGGTGCCAGCCTGGGAGTGGGGCTGGGGGACAAGATGAAGCTTCCCTGATGGACAGAGTGAGCCAGGAGGAGCCCAGGTGGAAGGGGACGTGGGCGAGAGAGCTGGAGGGTGGACAAGAACCTGGAGGGGAGGCACATCTCGGTGGGGATGGAGTGGATGAGAGGCACCACAGCCATGAGGGCAGTGCAATCGGAGGCTGCGGCTAAGAGCCATTGACGATTACAAGAGAGAAATTGACACACTCAGATCTGTTAGTCATCAATTTAACACAAATTGTGGGGGTCGGAGGGCCTCCTTGGAAGCATTGGAAGAGAACTAATTCCCTGCATCGGGGCCAAGCAGGCTTGGGAAGGAGGGGAGCTGAGTTCTCAGAAGCTGGGTCTCCTATCACCACTGGGTCCTGACGGGGAAGGGGTAGACCCTGAGCCTGGGGGCATTTCTGGAGAGATGCAGTGAGAACCCTGAGCCCCCTCCCCACCCTGCCCTGCCCTGGGGTTCTACAGACATGGCCCTAGAGGCACTGAGTAAGGTGGGTACCTGCAGGACAGTGTTGCCCCTTCCTGGATCTGCCAGCTGGACTCACAATAGGGTCAAATCCCAGGAAAATGGGAGGGAGGAGCTGGGCCTGCTAAGGGGGTAGCCGCTAGCCTGGTGGTGGTGCCCTCAGGCCTGGGGTGAGGTGCTGCCGGAGGTGGCAGGGAGGCGGGCACGGAGGGAGAAAAAGGAGCCCGTGGGTCTCGGGGTGCTCTCCCCTGAGGCTGGATTTCGCCGCACCAGGGCCCTGGGCAGCCAGGCTCCTGCTCCTGGGTTCCTGGAAGCTTTCCATGAAATGAAGGAGAGGCCAGCACTTTCACGTCCAGCCCCAGAGGACGGGATCAGGAGGCTTTGAGGAGTGGTCTTGCCAGGGGCATTTCACTGCGTGGAACTGGAGCCCACCAGGTGTTCCCCAAGGTGATCAGGACTGCCCCAACTAGGGCCACCTGTGAGAGGAGAGGCTCAGCGATGCCTGTCCTCTCTAGCTGTCGACAGCAGGAGTTGCTGTTACCGAACTGGGCTCCCCTGGGAGCAACGGGATGAGAAGGTGCCAGACTTGCAGAGGCTGGTGGGGGACTCCACTTCATTGTAGAAGCAAGGTGGGGGGCATTATAGAGGGCCCTAGAACACTGTGCTTCTAGGGGCAAGATGGTTGGGCAGGCACGAAGACATCTGCTAATATATAATCAGAAGAAGTCAAGGATGGACGAGCAGAAGGTCAATGTCAGCTGCCTGGTGCCAGATCCAGGCAAGTTCTCAGACCCAGAGTCCCTCAAGGTAAGGGGTGGTGGGATCCCCATGTCTGGAGACTGAAAAGCTAAGAGGGCCTAGAGTGGTCAGGGAACTAGAGGAATTGTGCAGGGCGGACAGCCAGTGGGGCCGGGAGGCTGGGCACATTCCCGACAATGGCTCTCAACCTTGACATATCAGGGATGTGTGTGCATATGTGCATGTGTGTGTGTGTGTGTGCGTGTGTCTGTATGCATGTGTGTGTGTGCACACATGTGTACAGGCGTGTGTGTGCATGTGTGCGTGCACGTGTGTGTGTGCCAGAGACAGAGAAGGAGAGAATTGAAGAGTAGGAGAGCTTTACTGGACGCCTTGCCTTTGCCTTCTGATAATGCCCAACACAGCTTGTCTCTACCCCTCCAGCGGTCCCCTAGAGTGGGTATTCTTCCCATTTCACAGAAGAGAAAGTAGAGGCTCAGGAAATCAATCAGCCTCTGGAGCTTCCAGGGCCAGGGCCAGGCTTTGACCTCTAGTGTGTTCATCTCTGAAGCCCACACTTTCCCCCGCTGTCCCTACTGGGAGTCAGACTGGACAGGGCCAGTGAGCAAAATTGCTGAAGCCAGCCGGCCAGACCTACGACTGACAGCCTGACCTGGCTGGTTCAGGTTCCCTCTCCTGCAGCCTGCGTGACCCTAGGTGAATGACTCAGCATCTCTGATCTTCAGATTCCTCATCTGCAAGTTGTGCATGCAGGTTCACAGCCCGCATCTGCAACATGAACCCAAAATGTGCTTGAACAAACCAGCCCACTTGAAATTCGTGTGGCGGTGCACCCGACCTCAACAAATGCATTTGGGATCTCTATCTGTCTCACCCAGTGTGAATATGAATGGATTTTGCTGTGAAACTATCGCCCCCAGCCGCCAGAGGGTGGTATATGATAGGCACCTTGTGATAGCACCATACTGCTCTTCTGAAATCCCAAACACTCTGATTCACGCTCCCTCTGGACCCAGGGCTTGGGTCAGGGATCAGGGCTTGCAATGACAGCCATCATCTGCAGGCAGAGGCAGGGCTGCTGTGGGGGCTGCCTGAGTCTGGCAGGGGCAGTGCTGACCGGTACCATCTGTTCCACACCCTCCTCATGCTCCTGCAGGCAGACCCGGCTTTCCAAGGCCCCACAGCTCAGGAACGCCCCAGCCTGGACCTAGGAACCTATGTCCATCCGAGCCCCACGCTCTCGCCACCTCCCCAGCATCTGCAGCACGGGTGACACAGGGGGGCTACCTGCAGGGGCAGGCAGGGAAGGTGCTGTCCCTGCAAGGGAACAACAAGTAATATTCAGCCCTGGAAACCGTCTCAGCCCCATCAGCTTTCCCAGGGGCCACACCTCGGGACAGTGCAGGGAACATCCCTAGAGACCTACAGGGCACTCAGTGCTGTTCTGGATGCTGGCGGCTCTAGCTCCTGCTGCCCTGGAGAGTCCCGGCTCCCTCCCCTTCTGAGTGAAGGTAGGAGAGGTCTCCTCACCCTGGGTGCTGGTGATTAGTGGAGATTGTCCCCCACATTCCCAAGCCCCCATGTTGGAACACTGAAAAGGTTCCCTGGAAGGTGATGTCCCCATTGCGGTGGAGCCTGGTGAGGGGAGATGGCGCACACTTTGCACAACACTGGGGAGAGAACTCTTCGCCTTCACGGAGTCGTGGTGGGGGAGGCCCTGTGCTGTGTGGAAGTGGGTTTGTCTCAGCCCTGCCGTCCATGCTTCTGCCTGGAACGTACGCAGCCTCAGTTTCTTTGTCTGTGAAACAGGGTTGCAGCACTTCTCTCCCACGGAGGTCGTGCAGCCTGAATGAGGCAGCGTCTCAGTGCCTGCCCCGTATGGGACCCCAGGCAGACACAGCTCTTGTTCCTCATCCCTCCTCCTCCCACCCGGGCCGAGGTCCAAGTTCCCTCAGCTTGGGTGTGTGTGGTTCCCTCAGCTTGGGTGTGTGTTGTTCCCTCGGCTTGGGTGTGTGTTGTCCCCTCGGCTTGGGTGTGTGTGTTGTCCCCTCGGCTTGGGTGTGTGTGTGTTGTCCCCTCGGCTTGGGTGTGTGTGTGTTGTTCCCTCAGCTTGGGTGTGTGTTGTTCCCTCGGCTTGGGTGTGTGTTGTCCCTCGCTTGGGTGTGTGTTTCCCTCAGCTTGGGTGTGTTTTTTTGTGTGTTGTCCCCTCGGCTTGGGTGTGTGTTGTCCCTCGCTGGGTGTGTGTTGTCCCCTCGGCTTGGGTGTGTGTGTGTTGTTCCCTCGGCTTGGGTGTGTGTTGTTCCCTCGCTTGGGTGTGTGTTGTTCCCTCGGCTTGGGTGTGTGTGTGTTGTTCCCTCGGCTTGGGTGTGTGTTGTTCCCTCAGCCTGGGTGTGTGTTGTTCCCCTCGGCTTGGGTGGTGTTGGTGTGTGTTGTCCCTCGGCTTGGGTGTGTGTTGTTCCCTCAGCTTGGGTGTGTGTTGTTCCCTCGGCTTGGGTGTGTGTTGTTCCCTTGGCTTGGGTGTGTGTTGTTCCTCGGCTTGGTGTGTGTTGTTGCCTCGCTTGGGTGTGTGTTGTTCCTCGGCTGGGTGTGTGTTGTTCCCTCAGCTTGGGTGTGTGTTGTTCCCTCGGCTTGGGTGTGTGTTGCTCCCTCAGCTTAGGTGTGTGTTTCTTGGTTCAGTTGAGTGTGTTTATCTGTTTTGGGGCCAGTCTTGAGCTCTGAAGCATGTGTTTAAATTCCAGGGATCAAACTGCCCTCCTTCCTCTTTCCATCCCCGCCTTCCCCAGCTCTATTTTCTCCCTGGGAAGTGCTGAGATTGGCTGTTGCCACTGATTCCTTGCAGAGATGGACTTTCCCCCTTTTCATACCAATCTCTTTGGTTGAGAGCTGTGGGACTCACACGTTCTCTAAATCTCCTGCCCCTGGTGTCTTCTTGCCGTTTCATAAATCTCAGCCTCGTTCCCTCCGGCCTGGGAGGCCGCGCCGCCTCCATGGTGACCTCCTCTCGGGAGCTCTGGGTATGGAACACGCCATTCATCATGGAGATGTGGCAGGCGTCACAATTTCTCCTGCCAGGGAACGTGGTCGGGCCCACTGTGGCCACACATCCAGGATGGCCACAGCCGTGGGTGGGCATAGGAGGGGGCATGGAGATCACAGCCACACCTGGCCACGGGGACATGTAGGTGGCATGGCTCCCAGGTGTGGCTGAGGGCACTTGTGTCTGGTTCTCAAGGGGCCCCCATTGTTCTGGGAGACCCAAGCTGGTCCCCAGACAGCTCCCAGGCATGGAGGTACAGGCTGGGAAGGGGCACCCAGGGCCTTCGAGCATGCTGAGGGTGGCACCCTGCCCTGTCCTAGGCATGTGGCAGGACCATGAGGAGGATTTGCACTGTGAGCAGGGAGAAGGCACTGCAGGCTGAGGGACCAGTGTGCAAAGGCAAGGTGGTGGGACAGCGGGACAGTGTGTGTCATCAGCAGAACCCCCAGAGCCATGAGTGACAAAGCAGGCGTGTGGAGCTTACCTTCTGGTGCACATGTGCGTGCGTGTTTTCATGCACATGAGGGTGGGTGCATGTGTGCAGGGGTGTGGATGTGTGACAAATCATATGAAACATTGTAATCAAGGCCTTCTAGTGCAAGCTGGACAAATAGGAGAAAGGAAAAGCTGAGAGGAATGAGGGGGATGTGGAACTGAGGGTGAAGAGGGGTCTGGGTAGCCTCCTTGAGCAGGGAGCTCTGAGCAGAAACGTGAAATAGGTGCGGGGGAGCCCAGTTCCCACGGGGGGAACGGTGCTGCAGGGGCCTCAAGGCATGGTGGGGCAGGGGTCCCAGGAGCAGAACGGAGCCCAGTGTGGCTGGAGCAGAGTGAGCCAGGGGACAGGCACTGTGGTGTGGAATCCGGGTTTACTCTGAGCGGGGCTGGGGCCACACAGGGAGGGACAGGGTGTGACCTGGGCTTTAACAGGACCTATGGCTATGGTGGGGTCCGTGGCTGTGAGAACAGAGAAACTTGGCTGGGACCTGGGTGTGCCTTGATGGAGAAGCCAACAGAATTTGCTGCCAGACCAGATGCTGGGGCTTGTGGTGTGTTGGACAAAGGTGACATGTCAGGGTGGCTGTGACAGGGAGCGGGGGTCCAGATCCTGTGGCTGGATGATGAGGGTTTCTCCCACTCCATCACGTAATGACAGAGACCAGGACCTCTCGTGGATGCTTCTCACTTCCAAATAGGCTGCAACAATCTTTCCCACGCCACATGCTTTTTTTGCCATGTGGCTTTGACATTCCTCCCAGAGAGAGGTAGAGTCTGTGTCCCCATCCCTTGCACCCCAGTGGCCTTGTGATGAGGGCAGAGGTGATGCTAGGTCACTTCTCAGGTTAGGTCACAGAAGGAGGTAAGCTTCTGCCTTGTTCTCAGAGGACACTTACACTTAGGACCCAGCTGCCATGTTGTAAGGAACCCAAGTAGCCCGTGGTGAGGCCCATGTGGAGAAGAGCCAAGGCCCAGGGCCCACAGCCCTGGCTGAGCTGCCAGCCACTTGCGTGAGCCACCTAAAAAGGAAGTCCTCCAGCCCCACTCGAGCTGCTCTCACGGCACAGATGAGCCACCCTTGCAGGGCCCTGCCCATCCTGCAGATTCATGAGCACCTGGTTGTCTTCTGAAGTCACTAGATTCTGGGTAATTTGTTATACGAGGCGAGGGGTCAGCTGAGTGTCCAGAGAAGTCTGAGGTCTGAGGTTTCCCCTTAGTGTTCATCTGCTGTGCTAAGCTCCAGACTTCCCAGTCTGGGCCTCCCTCCTCAGTGTCCCTTTGTCCCCAGAAGTGCCTGGAGGCCATTTAGGAAATACTGGGGGAGTGTGGACAGGCCTCTGGGTGTGTAGCTTGGAGAAGGTCTGTGGAAGAAGAGAGCCCTCGGGCCCCGGAGCTGTTAGCTTTTGCTGACCCTGTTTTCTCACCTCTAAGAGTGCTAACGGCCACCGCAGCTGGCATTTTTGGAGCCTCCCCACCCTGCTGTATACCCTCCTAAACACTTGGCATGCACTCATGAGTGGTTCTTTCTAGTGCTAATGTTCCAGAGCCCAGATCTTACCCCGTCCGCATGGCCACTCTGAGCAGTAAGCACTGCTTTGACCCCATTTTATAGATGAGGACACTGAGGCCCCAGTGAATCACAAGTGGCAGAGCCAGGGCATGGCCTCATGTTATCTCACTGCGAGTCCTGCTCTTGGCCTCCACTCCCTAGAAGAGGCCCCTCGGGTCCTGCACAGTGCCCCCCAACACTGTTCCAGCACGGTGGGATCTACCCCCTGGGGTTCCATCCTGTAGGCCTGTCTGGCTCCGGAGGGGCCTTCAGGCTCCAGAGCAGAGGGGCCCATGGCCCCGAACCCTAGCACATGTGTCTCCCTGGTGCTCTGGCTCCGAGGCGCCTGGGGAACCTCAGAGAGGCAGATCCAAGGCTCCCGCACATCCCCGCATGGGAGCCGAAGACCAGAGACCTGGTTCTAATCTCGGCCCCTGCACATGCTCTTCCTGAAGCATTACTAACTTCCCTAAGCCTCAGTTTTCTCATCTGAGCAATGGGGCTGGAGGCTGAGAGCTGCTTGGTTGTGGGGAGCAGACTCAAGGTGACTAAGCACCCAGCCCAGCACAGGCCCAGAGCAGGCACAGGGCCAGGCCTTCAGGGGTTATCTGAAAACGAGAAGCGCTCTCTCCCTCAGCACCCAGCTCCCTCAGCAGACTCTACATAGAATCATCCTTCCTCCGCTTCTCCGTGGTGACATTTAATCTATGCAGGGGCTGGCGGATGCTTTATTTCTGGAGCTGGCTTTGATTTGGGGAGGGTATTGTTAGCTATGTCCCTTGGGAGTAGATTTAGGAGCAAATATTACTGTTTCTTATCAGAGGCATCTAAGAGCCTCTTGCAGATGCCTCCTTCCAGCAGTGAGATTCTAGACATTGTTTGTTTGGGTCCCTGCCAGAGTGGGGAGCCTGGCTCATTTTCTCTAAGTAGAAGGAAGCAGGGGGTCTAGAAAGCACCTAGCATGGGGGCTTCCTGCCCCGCTCCACCCAGACACGCTGGGTGATCTTAGGGACACCCAACCCTCTCCCTGGCCTCAGTTTCCCCAGCCGTAGGTGTGCGAGGGCAGATGACAAGGTCCTTCCTGGCCCAGCTGCTTGGGCGGAGCTGACCCTCAGGGAGGAGGACAAAGAGCCACACTTCCCTGCAGCTGATCTGGGGGTGGTGTGATTTGCATATTATTTGCATGAATATGCAGGCAGATTTCATAAAGTCCTCAGCTCCAGGCATTTAAGAAAATTCCAACAAATAGATTCCGGCAGAATGCCTGCCATTGTCCTGTCCCCAGAGGCAGCTTTTCTGAGGACTGAATTCCCTGCATCCCCTCACCTGGACCCTCATCTAAGACTCAGGAGGAGGCTGGGGAGGGGGTGTTAGCATCTCCTCGCTTGGTTGGGCTCCAGACAGGCCTCAGGACCTCCCAAGGCTTGTCCAGTGGGAGGAGGAGATTCCTGGACCCAAGGTCAGGGCGCCCTGGGGGAGCCTCCCATTCTGGCAGACCTCCTCTGGTAGCCCAAGAGTTTAGCCCCGTGCCTCCCCGAGAGAAAGAGAGATGGGCCCTTTAATTCGAGTCGAAGCTGCTCTCCTGATCTCCCCCTCCCTCCCTTTCTCTCTCTCCCCTGCTCTCCCTCCAGCTTGGGGAGGGCCCTCCTTCCACGGAGGATCTGAGCCTGGAGTCTGGATTCCCCTCACCCCACCCACCACCCTGCCTTGTCAATTTTTCCCCCTAAATAGCTCTCCCACTTCACATTGTGAAGCTGATCATAGCACACCCCCGCCCGGCAAAAAAAAAAAACCCCAAACCAAAAACCCAGACAAGCAATGGCTTCTCTTTGCTCTTGGAATAAAGACAAAACCCTTTTATGTAGGTCCGCAAGGCTCCTTCCGGCGTCTGCCACCGCTGCGCCCCCAGTTCCAGCTGCGGCCGGTGTCCTCCCTTCCACATGCTCTGTTCCTGCCGAATGGCATGCTGTTCCCAGCCCCTCTCCGCTGCCCAGCTGGGTTAGGCCCCATCAGAGTCGCTCCCAGGGCCTGCTCCCTCCACAGAGGTTTGGCGTTGCTTGGTGAGCAGCTGTGCCTGACCTCTGCAGGACCAACCGTGGCCATGGGGCGGGAGCCAGGCCTGCCTTCTGCTCCTCTCTAGGGCCGGTGCGCAGTAGGTGCTCACTGAATGAATGCGTGTGTGACTGTCTGCACCACCCTTGCTTTTGTGTCAGGCGCCCACATAGACCGTGGGCTCCCTTAGCCAGGGCTGGGTCTCTCCTCCCATGTTGGTCCGGGTGGGGCAGAGTGCACTCTAGGGTGGGCCGGAGGGAGCCTCTCTGGGCTCCCCATATGCCCCAACAGGAACCATGGGCACGGCAGTGGCTTCCTGTCTTCATCAGGATGGGGGCACAGGCTTTCAGAGGCATTTGTTTTAATGGCTGTATTTGGCTGTATGGCGTCCTGTTCCGATGCCGGCAACCCTGGCAAAAGACGCTGCTCCGAAGAGAGCCGAAAACACCCGGCATGGTGGCTGGGTGGGGGAAGGAGGAGGCCTTGTGGGGGTCTTCACCTGTCCATCAATTCCCCCTTTTCTTTCTTAGCTCCTGTAATCCATCACCCCACACCTCTGCGTTCTGGCAGAGTGGGCGAGTGTGGTCTCCCAGCCCTGCTCCAGACTCCCATAACACACTCCCTATCAGGCAGCCGGAGGGCTGGGTCCTGCTGCCCATAGGACAGAGACGGCTCCTTGCTGGGCCAGCGACACCCTGTGTGCTCAGTGCCTACAGCCCTGCAGCCTTGGCTCTCTCCGCCTCCTTCTTTAAAGACAGGTCATGCTCTGTTGCCCAGGCTGGAATGCAGTGGTGCGATCGTAGCTCACTGCAGCCTTGACTTCCTACTCCTGGGCTCCCGAGTAGCTGGGACCATAGGCACAAGCCACTAAACCCAGATAATCAAAAAAAATTTTTTATAGAGACAGAGTGTCACCAGGTTGCCCAGGCTGGTCCCAAGCTCCTGGCCTCAAGGGATCCTCCCGCCTCGGCCTCCCAAAGTGTTGGGATTACAGGCGTGAACCACTGGACCTGGCCTCCTGTTTCTTGACTGTGTTTGCCGTCTCCTGCTTGGGCCTCTACACAGGCTGTTCCTTCAGCCTGGGAGGCTCTTCCCTACCCATCTCTGCCTCCTAATTCAGGCCTGACCTGCCCTCACTTTCCTGGGGGTCTGCTTGCTTCTTCCGGAGCTGGCTAGTTCCATTGACCTCAGCTCCTCAGCTGCAGGCTGCATGAGCCTGGGGCTCTCTGGCAGGCACTGCCTCAGAGGTTGCAGCTCCCACTCACTTAGTGGCTATTCCTGACTCAGAACTCGGAACTCGTACTTCTCACACCTTCCACGGCCTGAGGACTCTCCTCTGAGGCAGGAGCACTGCAGAGCCTCCTTCCTCCTCCCCCTTGGCCTCCGTCCCTTCCATCCCTACAGCAGGAGCTCTCACTGGCCCCGCCGGGCAGGTGAAAGGCCAGTCTTAGAACACAGCACAGGTACGCTGCCACAGCCATGCCCTTGAACTGCGTCCCTCCAGGCTCCCTTGCCCTTAGGTCATGGTTGGGTTTGGTGTTGGGAGGCCCTGGCAGGAGATTGGGGGTGAGAGGAGAAAGGTCTGTGGTTTCTTCCTGCGGCCATGCCAGCTCCAGCTGTGGCTGTGTGGCAGTGGCTTCCTCCACCTGACCCCCAGTCCCTGCCGACCCTGCCCTCTGGCTCTGGCAGAGCCTCAATGCCTGCTCTCTCGCCCAGCCCCTGTGCCACAGGCGGGTCCTGGCTCCTGCCACAGCCACTCTCTAGGTGACTCGGTGTCCCTTGCTGGGGTCCTTAGCCCTGTCCGTCCTCTGTGAGACTCCTCCCTTAGATTCTCCTCAGTGACCCGTGACTGTGTCCTCTCGCTCCCGTCAGGACCCCAGCCCAGGTACCCACCACATTGCTGTGCCACCCGGGGCTTCCTCCCTCTCTGAGCCTGCAGCCTGGAGCTGGGTTTCTGGAAGCTTCCTCTGTCCCCCTCCTTGGGTGCTCTGTGATGAGGCCTGGCTGCCAGGGATTGGGGGTCGCTCCCCCATGGTCAACTCTGGGCTGAGAAAGCCTGCAGAGCGGGAGGTCTCAGGAAATGAGTGGCGCGGTCACACAGCTGAGGCCCGTGAGCTGCTGGTCCTGAAACTGGGACGTGAGAAGAGGCAGGCTTGGGGCTGGGTTTGCTGAGCCCCGGGGGAGTCCACTGGAATGATCGCACTGTCCCCTCCTCTGGATGTCCCGTTTCTGGCTGTCTGTCTCCATGTGAGCTCAGCCTTCAAGTGCAAACATGCAGACCTCCAGGAGGGCTGTTGGGGAGCAGAGTGTGGCCTGGCCTGGGAGAGCTCAGCCTGGGTTCCAGCCTTCTGCCTCCAGGATGTGCTGCTGTGCAGCCCTGGGAGGTCCTCTGACTATTTCTGAACCTTACCTTTCTGCACCAGCTCACGGGGAGGTGCTCACGAGGAGAGCAGTCACTCATGGGGAGTAGTCAAGGTCGAAGGTAGGGGTTGGTAAGCCTTTTCCGGAAAGGCCCAGATAGTAAATATTTCAGGCTTCATGGCTCACATGGTCTCTGTTGCAACTGCTCGACTCTGCCACTGTAGTGCAGAAGCAGTCACAGTCAATATAGAAATGAGTATGCATGACTGTTTCAATAAAGCTTTATTTATAAAAACCGACAGCGGCTGGATGGGATCGGCAGGCTATGGGATGCTGACTGGTGAACAGGAAAGAAAATCCCTTTGTGCACGTTCAGATCCTGGAGAAATGGACATCATCATTAGGTAGTCTTGCCACGACCTTGTCAACAGCACCGATTTCTCTCTCATAAACAAACTCAGCCGTAGAGAGGCGGTCAGGGAGGGCTTCCTAGAGGAGGTGACGTCTGAGGCTACCTTGAAATAGGAGGTGTCACCTAGAGGCTGGTGGGGGAAGGGGATCCCAGCTGAAGAACTTTTCTCTGTTAAAGGGGGAGTGGTGGCAGAGGGGAAGGTGCTGCAATTTGTAACCTCGAGAGTGAACAGGCTGTCAAAGTCCCAAAACCATGATAAATGCCCTGAGCTTCCAGCGTGGGCCCACGTGCTCCTGAGTGATGGTGATTTATGATGGCTGAGATTTTTCTTAAGCAAGTGGTTTTCTGAGGAAAAAGAAAGGTCACAGCACGTCAGGCCTTACACATCTTATCTTGTTCTCCACCAGCCGTAAATTCCCTTCGAATGCAGCAGAGCCCGACGAGGGTGTTGGCTGCCAGGGGAGGGACATTAATATCAAATAAACAACGGCAGCGATCGCATACCTGGCTGAGCAGGGAACGCCGTTATGTTATTATTCCGGGGGTTGGCTGCAGGGGCGGGCCCGTGAGGGTGGCAGCCAGTGGAGCCCAAGAGCGAGATGAGAAATCTCAAGCTGAGCTGGAGGAAGTGGCTGTGCTGGGGGCTCTGGGGCACATGTGGGGAAAAGGCAGGTGAGGCTGGCTGGCCTGAGGAGGGAGGGCAGCCTGGCCTGGCGTCTGCAGGTGGTGAAGACTTGGTCCTGGTCCTGGCTGCAGCCAGGCACCCTCTACACATGCAGGTGTGAGCAGGCCTGCTCTACTGCTTCTGGGCTGTGTGCTTCTGGACAGCTTGCACACCCTCTCTGGGCCTCCTATTCCTTAACCATCTACCCCTCACTGCCACCGGAAGTTCACTGCTACAGAAGGGCAGAGACAGCACACCTGGACCTCAGGGCCCTGGCCCCGGGACACCTGCACCAGTGACCCCTGGCCCCGGGACACCTGCACCAGTGACCCCTAGCCTAACGATACCTGCACCAGTGACCTTTGGCCCTGTTGCTTGCCCTTTGCCCCTCCTTCCTGAGGTGGAGCCTGGAGCCAGGGCCTGGATGCGGGTTGCACTGGGGGACTTGGTCTCTCTGTGCCTGTTTCCTTGGCTGTAATGTGGAGTTGTGATGGCACTGACCTGGTAGGCTGTATGAACTGAGATCATACGTGCCTGGAGCCCAGGACGCACATATGTGTTAGCTGTTTAGCTGTTGTTTTTGTCAAGCGATGTGTTTGTTTTCACTTAATGACTTGGTGAAGACGAAAAATTTAATTCTTCAGAGCAGATACTCATTGAGTGTCCTTCTGAAAAAAGGACCGCTGTTGGAATTATTCGGGTCTGTTTGGATACAAACACGGTCTTTCTCTGCCTTTCCCTACCCTCCTTCTGAGGTAGGAGGCGGGACTCAACTCCAGAAGCAGGACCACACTGAGGACTAGCTAAAACAGGGAGCGGGTGGAAGCTGCTTTCTCTGAGACACGCCCACCAGTGCGCCTGTCAGTTTACCATTGCCACGGCAGTGCCTGGGAGTGACCGCCCCTTTCCATGGCGATGACCCAAGACCCAAAAGTTCCCACCCTTTTCCTAGACATTTCCGCAGAAACCGTCCTTTAATCTGCATGCGGTTAAAAGTGGGTATAAATGTGACTGCGGAACTGCCCTGGGCTGCTGCTCTCTGCCTTCGGGGAGCCTGCTCTGCAGGAGCCGCCTCGGAGCTGTGACCTGAGCTGCCGCATGAGGAAAGCTCTTCCCTTCTACCTCTGGCTGGCCCTTGGATTCTTTCCTGGGTGAAGCCAAGACCCCTTGCTGGCTAAGCCGCACTTTGGGGCTAACTTGCCTTGTGTCACTTCCACCATCAACACAGCCTGTGCAGACAAACTCCCAGCTATTACTTGCCAGTTGTCCCTAAGATGTCATACAGAGTATGTGACTGTATGTACGTGTACAGATATTATATAACATTATCTACATATCTACACGTAGCTTCTTCATGCGGTATTTTGATACCCAGCTGATGTTGGCACTTATGCTGAAGGTAGGGAGGAGAGAGGAGGAGGAGGGAGGGAGGAGGGAAGAAAGAGGATGACAGGGCGCAGGAGTGAGAGTGAGAGCGTGTGAGCTGAGGGAGGTGCTGGGGAACGTAGGACCTTTCCTGTGTGTGTTACACTGGGGTTTAATCAGATTTTGCTTCCTCAACACCCAGAAGGAGTGAAGGGCAACTCCAGCGGTGTTAATGGTGGAGACGATTTGGGAACACAGGGCCCTGGTGTTGCCTTATAGATCTCCATGCCTAGAGGGCCCTGTGACGGCCTTGGGGCAGCCAGAGGGCAGCTTGGGAGGTCCTGCCCTGCTGGGCTGGTCGGTGGACAGGCTGTGTGCGGAGGCCACCGTGGGCCCGCCTGAAGGAATTTCAGAGACAGTCTGGTTTGACTCGGCCACGTTGGACACACCCCCATTCTGAATGGTGGCTTACTGGAAGGCAGCTGTCTCCTCAGGGTGACCGTCAGCTCCTGAAAGAATTGGTCCATGGCATAGCTTCTCATGCCCGAAGTCTCAGCCTCAGCAGGCGGGTTTGGAGCCTTAGGGAACATGGGACAAACCACAGTGAGATGAGCGAGAACCTAAGGGCTGTCAGAGGCTCGCGGCTCCCGGGTGTGAAATGGAGACATTATCTCTGTCTTCTCATCCCCTCCAATCCCCCGACCCCTGGGAAAACGATCGATCCCTCTCTTGGTCCGGTTGTGCCTTCAGTTCCCCGGTCCTCACCATTTTCAGTGAATAAAACCCCAAGCCTTCAAGGCTACAGTCCCTAGAGGGCCCCCAGACCTGGTATGATGCCTGGCACATCGCAGGCTCTCATACGAGTTTCCTGGAGAAGGAGAAGAGGCGTGAGAGATGACGGGGAGGGGGCCTTGGCCTCTCTGGAGGCCGTAGGAATGTGTGTGGTTTCCCCAGCCAAGCCCGGCACACAGCAGGCCCCCAATAAACGTGTGTCAGCGTGAGCTGGTGATGCGGCCAGACAGTACCGATCTCTTCTGACAGAGAGGGTGGGGGTTCCCCAGGTCGGGCAGCTAGGGGTGAGCAGAGTCTCCGGGGTTCCGAACTCGCTTCTCCGCAGGCTGCGGGCTGGGTCGGCCCTCCCAGATCCAGGGCCTCCACAGCTGTCTTTCCTCTTCGGCGGGTCTGAGGCACATTCTCCAGGGGAGTTGGGCGTGGCGGTCTCTGTGAAAGTCCCGCTCAGGCCAGGAGGAACCAGCTGCTATCAATGTCTGGCTTTGGGTTTTTGGAAAGGTAGCAGGTATTAGGGAAAGAAAGGGACTCTGTGGCCACTCAGGCGTGGATTCAAGTCTTAGTTGTCTCCCTTAACAGCTGGGTGTCCTTGGGCAAGTCTGCTGGCCTCTCTGAGCCTCAGTTTTCTTCTCCCCAGAAAGCAGCTCACACAGCCTGCTGGGCCGGTTAGAGGAGACGGCCCAAATCACCCTCTGCCTCTCCTGCAGTTAAGGACGCTTGTCCTTGGATTTAGGGCCCACTCGGATAATCCACAACGATTTCCTTATCTCAAGATCCTGAAATTAATTACATCTGCAAAGGCCCCTTTTCAAAATAAGGTTTTTCACAGGCTCCAGGGGTTAGGGTTTTGCCATATCTTTTCTTAGGGCCACGCTTCAGCCTTCCCAAAGGAGCCAGATCTGCATCAGACCACCTTTTCCTGTCCATGGGGGTGGGCGGCGCAGAGGCTCAAGGGGCCTGGCTCCCTCAAAGCTGGGCAGAGACCCTAGGACGGGTCAAGGGTCTGGAAGAAGCAGCCTCTGCTGGGCCCCAAGAGGGACGGGATGAGCCCAGGTGAGGCTCAGAAGCAGAGTGTGGGCTGGGTCTTGGTGAGCGACGTTAGACATGGCTGGAGAAGAGAAAACCCAGTGTCCAAATCCCTGCTTAGCGTGACCACGGTGCGACCCTTAATCTCAAAGCCACAGCGGCCCCATTAAAAAAGGGTGCCTGGTACTGTCTTCCTGTAAGGCTGCAATGAGGGTTGGTATTGATCGCACACTGTGTTATCTTTTTTTTATTTTATCCTTTCTTATGTTGCTGGATCCCCATCTCATTCCCAAGAAGCTGAAGGCATGCGGCAATGCGCAGAGCTCAAGGACCGCAACTGTCATTCATACCAGGGCCTCTACTTTGCCCTCCAGAAGGTTCCCCCTTTCCCCAAGAACAGCGGGCCTCTCCTGTCTAAGGCCCTCGGGGGCCATGCAGACAGGGACCCCGACCTCGCTGCCCTGTGCATGGGTGTATGGGGGTGCACCCTGCTTGGGGAGGGCTCATGGTGTCCTGTCGGGGTGACTATGTTGTGGGGCCCTAGGGCAGGCCCCGGCTGTCCTTCCCGTGGAGGGCAGGGTAATTCCTGAGTGGCTGCCATCCGCATGGGAGGCAGGAATGAGCCCAGAGGCTGGGGTGGGTGTTGCTTGGACCTCGCTGGCCCAGCCTGACCATGGCCAGTGCCCCTGTGGCAGATGCCTTTGTGGCAGGGCCGAGTTGGCAGCGTTGTGCACAGGCAGGTGGGCAGGGGGACCTCACACCTACCCAGAAAGGCCGCCAGAGGGTCTGGAGTGAGGAGGGGGCAGAAGCACCGGGCTCTTGGCTGTGTGCTCCGTGGGGCACCTGAGTGATGTGGTGAAGAGCTCTGGGCAGCCAGGTGGCAGGTGAGCCCAGGCTGGTGTCCTGAAGCTTGAGGGAGTGAGTGGGGACCTGTGGGCAGCCAGTCCTGAGGCCAAAGTTTCCATAGGCTGGATCCGGGGCTGCCCTGTCCCCTGCACTCGGGGCACCCTGGAAGCCTGGTGGTTGAACAGTGTGGGTTTGAAGGACACCGATGCCGGCCCTGCCCTCTGGAATTACATCCTAATGGGGTTAGAGAGAGAAGTAAATAGGGGCAGCAAGCCCGAGTCAGGGGGCCAGAAGGGCCTGGAGAAAGCCAGAGCCTGGAGGCGCAGGGAGGCTGGGGCGGTTTCTAGGAGGTAGGCAGGGGAGGCCTCCCTCACTTGGGACCTTTGAGCAGGTGGGGTGAGGGGTGCCCTGGAGGGGAGCAGAAGGGGTGTGACTGGGGCGCCTCGGGCTGGGGAGCAGGGTGGCAGGCTTGTGTATGTTCAGATCCTTCTCCACCCTTACCTCACCCCCGTAGGTGGGCAGCCCTGTCCCTAAGCCATGGAGTCATCCTCTGTAAAGTGGGTCCGCGGAGGCCTGGCTTACCTGGAGCTGATCACAGCAGTGAGGCTTCCCTCAGCAAACAGGGCTTTTCATTGTCCCCTTGTTATGATCATCGTAATGCCCGTCACCTCCCCCGCCATTGCCTCAAGGTGGGCAGGCTTCTGAGATGGCAGCTTCTAAACACTGGGCTTCCAGGATCCACATCCGGGCTCCTCTCCACCCTCTTTCCTGGCAGCAGTGGAGGCTGGAGGCTCATGTGGGTTCCTGCCTGGCTGAGCGCCGGCTCCTGCCCCATCCCTCCCGCCCCACCCTCCTCTTCCCTACCTGCCCCTGCAGGGTGATAGGGTTGGGGATGGAGTGGGCAGAAGCAACTGCACAACTGATAGTTTTCCAGATGCTTCTTAATTTCAATGTTTGTCCATTTCCTGCTGGGAGGCTGTGGGCATCAGGGCAGGTGGTGACCTCAGCAAAAGCCTCGGATGCTTGGAAGGGCACCTAGGATTGTGTGTGCTTCCACATGGGAGCGGATGCTTGTCTTGAAGAGGGTCAAGTGGGCCTGGGCCCCTCATGTCCGAGTGCAGGTGAGCTGCAGATTCGAGGGGCTTCTAGGCGGGGGCCCGGTTCCTCTGCCTCCTGGCCCTGCAGGATGATGGAGGTCCGTGTGGAGCTGAGGCACAGAAAGGCTGGCAGGGCTGCTGGGGTCAGCCTGGTGCCCACCCTGGTCTCCAGCCTCCCAGCAGACAACTGGATCTGAGAAAAAGGAGGGTCCCATGAGCTGGTTTGGCCCAACCTCCATTTATGCTAGGGAGGCATTTTGGCCCAATGAGACTTTAGCTCAGAGAGGGGAGAGGTCATTGCCTAAGTCCCCCCAGACAGGTGGCAGCAGGGCCAGGACATGGGCTCGGCTGTCATCCTCCAGGGCTCTGCTCTTTCCTGGAGTCACGCGTGGAGTCCACAGGGCAGGGTTCCTTCCTTTCCTGAGGGGGTCCAGGCTTCACATCTGCCCTTACTGCCAGATAGGTGGGGAGACACCTTCGTGAAGCTCCCGGGCCCTTAGGGAAGACAAGAGGAGCAAAGAGAAGGTTGATAAGGTGTAGGCACTGTCAGCCGAAGAGAGGGAGCATGGAGGAGGGCACACATTCATCCCGCATTCATCCTGATGATCAGGGGGATCTGGGATGTTGGGGTGCTCAGGGCTGCTCCTGGGGCCTCCTTGACCACCCCCGTCTCTCCCTTCCGTTTCCCGCCTGCCCTGGCCTCCCGAGGCTGCAGCTTCAGAGGCACTGGAGCCATGTGAGGTTACTCTATCTGTGGTTTAGTTGTTGCCCAGTTGGGGGTAGGTGAGGATTTTGCTGACTTCTGTAAGCCGTGCGTGTCTTCCTGGTGGACTTGGAGACCACTGTGCACCCACCTCAGAGGGCCTGGAGCTGTGAGCTGTGGCCCCGAGTGCGGAGACCCCGTTCCCACAGGGGCTTGGGTGGCAGCTGCCAGGTCCTGCCCGGCTTTGGTTTGCCCACCCTGGTTGTGTAGTCTGGGACAAGACAGCAGGTGCCGCATCGCCATAAAAATATCTAAACAGACCGACTGCAGATCCCAGAATTAAGTTTAAAACTGCAGCTATTGATGTTTTCGAAAAATAGCGTGTGCTAAGAGGCAGGAAGATGTTCTGCCCAGTAGGCTCCTTTTCCATGTTTTTTTGGGTGTATTTTATTGATTTCTGCCCTGAAATAGTGCTTTTGACATTTTAAAATAGAATCCTAGGCGAAGGTATCCCAGGCTCGGGATTTAAGTGAAAATGGACATGGCTTTTCATAAACGCACCTTTAAGACAAAGCACTGAGGTGCTGGCTTCCTGGGCTGGCTCAGAGGTCTTCTACGCCCTCCACTCTGCAACCCCCTTCCTCCATCCAGGCTTTTGGACTAAAAAAAAAAGCCACTGGGACGACTGCTCATTGCTGCTTTATCGTTCTGCTGTGGATTATTTTCTCTTTTCCACTGCTAGATGGGGCGGGAGAGAGCGGTGCTGCAGGTCAAACACGGAGTCGCCTGTGTAAGCCTGGGGCTAAGCTGCTGCCCTCAGCCTCAGGGCCCTGGGCCCGAGGCCATCCAGGCCCAGTATCCGGTGCTGGCTGCTTCTTCCTTCCTCCCTCTCACTGGACAGCCCCTGCTTCAGGCCAGGAGGGCCCTGGGACTGTAGGAAAACTTGACGAAGTCCCCAGTCTTTGGAAAGACAACCTAGAAAAGGGCAATTCTGATAACAGAATGCAGGTCCTGTCCTTGGGCCACAGGCCAGTGGCTGGGCTCTCTGAGGCTGGGCTTCCTTTCCAGGAGTCCCAAACACCCGCTGTCCTGCCGGCAGTATGGGCTGCTGCAGGGGGCAGGGCATGGTGGGAATAAGACGGAGGCCCTGGTGGGGTCTCGCCCGCAGCTTCTGCCTCGGCTGCACTCCTCCCTGGCCTGTGGCAGTGGCCGGGCACTAACGGCTGAATGTTTCTGTCCCTCCAGTCTTCCATGTGGAAATCCTAACCCCCAGGGTGATGGGATGGGCAGGTGGGCCCTTCAGGAGGCGAGGAGGTCCTGAGGGTGGAGTCTCATGATGGATCAGCGCCCTTAAGCAATGAGAGTCCAGAGAGATGCTTTGTCCCATCTGCCATGTGAGGCCACAGCAAAAAGACAGCCATCTATGGACCAGGAGGCAGCCTTCACCAGACGCCAAATCTGCTGGTGCCGTGATCTTAGATTTCCAGCTCCAGAACTCTGTGAAATAAATTTCTCTTGTTGATAAGCTTGCTTCCCTTCCCACAGTTGTCCAGGCTCCATATCTGTCCCCATTGCCAGGCAGGCCGCCAGGCTTCGACATTCTGTTATGGCAGCTTCCATGGGCTCAGACACCAGGCCTTCAAGGGGTCCAGCCCCCAGGTGCGCGTCGTAGGAGAGGAGGCACTTCATTGCTGTCAGCTGCTTGGCTATTGTTCCATGTCCCCAGAGACACCCATGGGGCTCAGTCCCAGCCCCATGTTGGTGCAAAGTGGCTTCCACATGCCCAAGGGCTGGTTTTCAGTCATCGGAGGCACTGCTGGCCCCCAGGGTCATGAGCCATGGCTGAGGATGAGCTCCCAGGTTGGCTGGATTAGAGGGGCTGAGGGGAATTTGTCCCTGGGCATCTGGGGACACCAGGGCTGCAGGACCCATGTCCAGTGGCTGCAGGAACAGGTACTTCAGGGCAGGGACAGCTAGGCGGCCAGGGCTGTGGGAGCTGCATGAGGAGCGGGGACCAGTGCTGGTGTCCTCTGATCCACCCGCAGTGTTGGGGCTCGTGCTGCGGGGGGTGGGGGAGTGATGGTAATAATGGCGGAGGGCTACTGAGCACATCCTCTGAGCAGGTGGGATGCTAGGATTTTTCCTGCATTTCCCCATCTGACCCTTCTAGAAATTCTGGTGGCAGGTACCTCTCCACTGTCCAGGTGAAGACAGGTGAAGCAGAGAGAGTGATCTGCGTCTCTGAGGTTCAGCAGCTGAAGCCCGAGAACCTAGTGCCAGGCATCTCCGGGCGGCTTCCATGGACTGCTGCCTGCTGGGACCAGTGGCAGGGGGTAGGGGCTGGGGGCAAGCCGGGCTGTGCTGGGGGGATGCGGGGAGGTGGTGGTGGAGTTAATAGAGCCTGGGAGCTCCAGCTTCCTTCCCAAGGTGGGGCTGCCCCGGAGGAGGCCGTACAGAGCGGCCACAGCATGGGGTCCGTTAGTCACCACACTATTGCTTAGGCGCCTGCAGAATCCTATACCTAGGGTGACGGCCGGGGGCCCTGCCCTGCCACCGCCACCAGCAGGCCCATTTCTCCAGCTGTCTTGTGCTGGTAGGGTAATTAGCTCCAGCAGCTGGGACTACATTTTCTGAGCAGATGCCAGTGAGAAGTTAGTTGTTCCGGAGTTGTAAATTATGTCATCTCTTTTGTTTTTATTTAAAATGTCCCTGCCTTCCCCTACCAGCTCCTTTTTTTCTAGCCGAGGGCCAGGGGAAGGTGGTTTCAAGACATGCTGTAGTGACCAGGATCCCTGGTGGCTCCCGATGGGCAGCCACGAGTCTCCAGGTTGCCAGTGGCTCTGAGTCCAGCGTGAGGGGGCTGGAGGCCAGGTCAGGCTCCGAGAGGGGGTCTAAGCCGGAACCACACCATCCTGCAAGGAGCAACAAAGATGCCGAGCGGCACGCCAGCCAGGCTCTGCACAGCTTTGCCAGGCTTCAGAGCCAGGATTCATCTATCTTTAATTCACTCAATAACTCACAAATGATTAGCTTGTGACAACTGTAATTTTCAAACATGAAAGAGTTTTGTGATGCTGCTGAAGGTCATGGTGCGAACAGACCCACTGGCGGGTCCTGGACATCTGGCCCCACCCCTCTTAGCCCAGGACGCTGGCAGTGCCCACCTCCTCCCTCTGCTCCTGCCGTGGGCCAGGCTCTGCTCCTGCAGAAGAGAAGAGGTGGCCCCAGTAAGCCCAGGGACCCTGGTTGAGATATGGTGAGACTCTCCCGGTGCCCTGCAGGACCTGTCCCTGGGGCCTGCCTTCCTCTCCCCAGATATCATTCATTTGATGCCTCAACACAGTGCCAAGTCATGCCACGGTCCCCCAGACATATATTAAACAGTGTCTCCAAATCTTGCCCTGCCATCTCCTGGCCGTGTGGCCTTGGTGAGCTCCTTCACCACTCTGACCTTTTGTTTCTTCTTCCACAGGTTGAACCTACGCAGCTGACCTCATGGTTGGCATGCAGCTTAGTCTTGTGTCTGGCTCCGTGGGGCACGTGGTGCCCTGTGCACACATGCCCCCTTCGCCCTGTTGGCCCCTCTAGGCACAACCAACTTTGGGATAGGGACCAGAGCCTGAACTGTCCTGGGGGCCCAATGTCATTGGTGATCCCCTAGTTGGAGAATGCTCTCTGGTAGGGAGCAGGAGAGGAAGAGAGACCGAAGCCAGAGGAGGATGCAGTGCGCGTGGCTGACTGGCAGGCAGAGGGGTCACCCAAGGAGGAATGGGGGCCCTAGGGCAGAGATCAATCTCCGTGGATGCCAGCAAGGAAACAGGGGTGTCAGCCTTGCAACCTCAAGGACCCGGATTCTGCCAGTGCCCGAGTGAGGCTGGGCAAAGATTCCTCCTGGAGCCTCCAGGCTGGAGTCCAGCCCCACCACACCTTGACTTTGGCCCAGGGGATCCTGAGTAGAGAGCCCAGCTGAACTCACGTGGCAAGAAAGACCAGAGCTAAAAAGGATGTTGTTTTAAGATACTAAGTATAGGGCGATCTGCTACACAGCAATAGAAAACCATGGCAGAACCCATGTGGGTGAAGACACTGGCTTTGGGTTTGGACATGTTGAGCTTGGGACGCTTTAGGACTTCTGGGTGGAGGAGTCCAGAAGGCATTGGTTGCCCATCCATGGTGCCCTGAAGAAACCAAGAGGCTCAAGTCAGAGGGTGGTCCCAGAGAGGCTGAGCATGTGACAGCCGAAAAATTCCTTGGTGTCTAGACCCACCCTCCTTCTCTGCACGAGGAAGTGGCACCAGAAAATTGGCAGAGTCTTTTCCTAGCCTGAAGCACCGCAGTGTGCACCAACCAGTGCTTGCCATCACTGGCCTCACTCCGAGTCCGGCTCCTGTGGCAGGACAGCCGAGCTCTGTAGAGGGGCCTGGGGCTGTGTCCGCCAGGCGCTTCCCTGTCTCCTTGTGCTCCAGGGGCAGTTGGCTCTGGGGCATGCAGGGGTCCCAGTGGTGCCTGTCTCTCATCCTGCATCTCTATCGTGCTGGCACACAGTAGGGCCCCTCATGCTCCTGATGTCACATGCTGACTGCTCGCTGCCTTCCGAGAGCCCGTTCTGTTAATCCAGGGGCCCCAGCAAGTGATGCCATTTTAACACGAACTTCAAGAGCAAAGTTTGTGAATGGGTTGCTTTGAGCCCAGGAGCTGTGTCTTGCCTGTGCCTGGTCTGCTTCCTAAATTCCAGGGATGCCTCCTGACCTCCAAGCCCACTCCTCCGCCCCCATCGTCTCTGCTTCCTTTTCAGGTTGCATTCAACTTAGCCGTAAAGTAGACCAGGGCTGCCGGATCCCCGCTGCTCAGAACATGAGGTTTTCTCCCTGGCAGTGGGAGGCCTGACAGCTTATTAAAAACAGAGCAAATGGCGTTGGTGGAAAGGTAACTCAGGGCTCCCAGTGATTCGTGCTTCTGGGTAGGGACTTTAGCTTCCCGGTGGGTGGCCCCTCAGCCCAGCAGGAAGAGAGGTGGGCTCCACTGTCACAGGGAAGGTGTCCCACTGGCGTGGAGGTGTCATGGAAGGCTGAGCAGGGAGCGGCACTGTCAGCCACATCTGGGGGGCTCACCCTGCTGGAGGGAAGCAAGGAGAGAGTGGGGAGGCCTGTGAGAACTGCTGGGTGCCGTCCCCAATGCCCCATCCCTGCTGTCCCCAGCTGGAGCCCTCCAGCCTGCACTTGCTCAGCGCTGGCCTGGCTAAGAGAGCCGTGGCTCACCCCTGAGGGTCCCACATCAGCCTTGGTGCTGCCCCAGGCTCCACCGGCATCTGACCACCTGCAAGTGCTGCCCGGGGCCGTGGCATCGCTGCCACCCTCCCAGCCTCAGATCGGCCCCTGGTGGGTATCTCTACTCTGTAGCCAACCTGTGGCCCTGTCTGGGCTGGAGATGCCCAGCCTCCCTCATCACCCCAGCAGGGGCCAGGGGAGAGCTGGAGGGCTGCAGCTTTTGGACGCCCCGGGGGCACTTGTTGGGGAGGATGGAGAGAAGTGGAGAAGACAGCTGGTGTCTGGGGTGCAGAAGCCTGGCCCCTGATGTGCTGTCCTCACTCCTTCCCCTCTGAGCTCCTCCTGGTGCACATTGGCAGGGAACCGTCAGCAAGGAGAGGTCAGGCATCACCACGGTGAGCAACGCTGGTGCCCACACCCAGGGCCACGGGCTAACTGGGGAACTGAGGGGCTGGCTGTGCCCAGGGTCCAGGACAGCCTCCCTGTTCCTGGCCAGCTCTCAGCTTCACAGCTAGCTGGGTTCTGGCATCTGACTCTTCATCCGCTCAACCCAACGGGTAGTAACTGAGTACCTGCTATGTGCCTGGGGATGTCTTCTGAGCTGGGACTGGAAAGAGGAGAGGAAGGAGAGGCTGAGCTGTGAGTAAGGTGTCTCCAGCCAAGCACAAGGCAGCCCAGCCTCCTCAGCAGCCAGGAGGCAGGGAGCAGAACGCAGCAGTCCCAGCCTTTTTGGCACCAGGGACCAGTTTCATGGAAGAGAATTATGCCATGGACGGGGTGGGGGATGGTTTCGGAATGAAACTGTTTCAGCTTAGATCATCAGGCATTAGATCTTCACAAGGAGCGCGCAACCTAGATCCCTCACACACACAGTTCAAGACAGGGTTCAAGCTCCAGTGGGAATCTAATGCTGCTGATCTGACAGGAGGCGGAGCTCAGGCAGTAATGCTCACTTGCCCACTGCTCACTGCCTACTGTGTGGCCCAGTTCCTAACAGGCCACTGGCAGCTCCAGGCCTGTGGTGTGGCCTGGGGGCTGGGGACCCTGGGAGAAGGGAGAGCTCACCCCATGGGCAGGGCTCTGGGGACCATGGCAGTCCTGGGAGTGGCCTGGAATTAGCCACAAACACCCCAGTGCCCCTTCTAGAGTTGCAGGTAAAATGAGGGATGCTTGGTCACGTTAGAATTTCAGATAATTAATGAATATTTTTTCAGCATAAGTATATCCCATCCAGTATTTGAGACATACTTATACTAAATAATTCATTGTTTTCTCTGAAATTCAAAAATCTAAATTCCAGTAATTTTAGTTGATGAATCTGGCAAGCCTAGATCTTGCCTGTGGGGGGAAACTCAGAACAGGGGCCTTCCCTCTCCCGACCCACAGGCCATGGGGAGAGTGGGCTGGGAGGAGAAGGTGGAGAGCCATGGAGTTTGGTGGCCACGCTGGGACCACCACCCATTTGGTGGCTCAGCTGGGACCCGTGGAGTTTGGTGGCCACGCTGAACGAGTGTTGTCTTCACAACATCTGTAGTTCCTTGGCCAGGGCTGGGGGGTCTGGGCCCCCATACTACATGCGTATTCCCCACAGAAAACTTCATAATAAGACCCCAAATCTCTGCAGCTGAACAAATGAATGCATTTTCCATCTGATTTGGCTGAGTCACTCCTCCACGTTCTTCTAGGAATTGAATAACTCTAAGTGTGTTTGGTCACTGATTTTGGCCACTTGACTTAGCCAAGTGTTGCTTCCTGTCTGGAACAGAGCCTTGCCATCTTGACACCGCAGGCCTGAGTGACCTCAGCTCCCACATCTGTCCCCGTCTGTCTCTCGGTTGCCTCGAGTGCTCCCTGCTTCCAGATGGAAGGAAGGCGCCTGCTGGTTCCAGTGGTGGAGGCGTGGTGTGCACAGTCGAAGGGGACGGATGTGTCCCCCATGAGCTGTGTGATCATGGGCTAGTGGCTGCCCCTCTCTGGGCCTCCTTTCCATCTGCGGGTCATGGGAACTCCTCTTGTAAGCACCGTGGTGATGTAGCAGTCCCCAGCCACATGCTGCAGGACCTGAGATGGGCTGAAGTTTGCTTTGTTGAGCCAGCAATCTCAGGCCTTCTTCCTTGGAGCAGGGGGAGGGAGGTGTTATATTTTAGTCAAACCAGTTTGGGGCCCTGAAGTCTGATCAAGAACTAAACAGCTGTTTTAGTGGCAGTAGGTTGAGAGGCCGAGATGACTCAACATCAGAGAGGCCAGGGAGGAGCGACAGGAAAGGCCTCCTGCTCCCCCCTCACCCCCCGCCCAGGGGCTGTATTCATCATGGGAGCTGCTCTCCTCCCCCTCCCCGGGGCCCAGGGTGGCCCGTGAGCTCCCCGCTGTGACCATGGTACAGCCAGAGTGGACAAGGACAGAGGATGGGGGATCCAGCCTTTTCTGGGAAACAGCTGGTATCGGAGTCAGGAGCAGGTGATCATCAGAGAGAAGCCGTGAAGTGGGAGAGAAGACCCTGCTCCTGACCACATTGGCTTCCAGGCCCTGGGGTGGGACAGGCCTGCGAGGCTCATGGAATGGGTCTGAGGACCTCCACGGGCTCCAGGAAGGGCAGAGAATTGGGAGGACATTGTAGGAGGACCTCCAGGTTTTCAAAACTGGTTGTCATGGTTTCCAACAATCTTGATGTGGGGTAAAGAGATTCCTCATTGTTTTGTAGTCAATCCTGTATACTAACAATGAATGACTTCATAAAACTGCAATGCTTGCTGTTCTGCCGTGGATCAAATAGTTCCTGATGAATTCATTTCTTCTGTTATAATGCCCTGAGTTGTAAGAAACTCTTCAGGTGGCTAGAAACAAACATTGGGAATGCATGCCTCTGTGACATCCCAACTCCAGCTGAGATCCTGGGCAGGTGAGGTGGGGGCACCTCCCGCAGAATCAGGCGTGGTCCAGCCTGGGGGTGCCGCTCGGTCCAGAAATGCTTTGGGGAGAGGCCCTCCTCCTCCGAGGGCAGGGCAGTGGTTTGTTAGTAAGAGCTGGGCTGCAACAAAGCCCAGCTCTCTGTGTCCCCAACACCCACCAGGTCTCCCATCCTCCTGTCCCCCAAGGAAAGGCTGGTTATAGACAGGCTTTATTCCTGCTGCCCCAGTGGCCTCACAGCCCCGCTCTGTGAACGCCCAGGCAGAAAGCATTACACACTGTTTGCTGGTCACTGCCCACGTCCTCCGAGATGCTCGGACGGCTCAGCATCCACTATGTCCCTGGTTTCTGGACTCTCATTTAATTGGATGAAGAGGTATTGACCAGGCAACGGGCAGGGGGCTGGCGGGAGCCATTAGGTATGGCCCCTTGGGAATGGCTGCTCGAAGGATTCCTGGCAGCCTCAGTTGGAGGTGTGTCCCCCTGACTCACTGCCTGGCTCCCACAGTGGGTGTGGCCCCCTCTTGGGGAGCAGTGGTCTTCAAGTGGGTTGCATGGTCCTGGGGATGTGCAGGATCTCCCATCGGAGAGCAGGGAGCAGGTGAGAGCTTCTGCGTAGGGTGGTTTTTCTGTGCACTGTGGAACTGCAGTGATAGCATTGAGGCAGGGAGTGCCCTGGCCCTCGCTCCTGCCTGATGTCAGAGGGGTGTGCACTGTGGACCCCACGGCACCCTTGAGTGGGGTCCACAGTGCGGAGGAATGGACAGCACCCACTCTCTCCTTCCCTTCCAGTGTACTGCGCCTTTTGCAGTTTATGAGTGCCCAGTGCTGTGGATTTATTCGCCAGCTTCTCCAGCCATATTTCATATCACCCTCACAGAATGGACAGACGCCCTGGAACGTGTCCCTGGAGGTCGCCAGGGCTGCTTAGAGGAACTTTAAGTGCCTCCCCTCCCAGGCACGTGGCTCCCAGGCTCCCTCTCCCCTCCCCCATCCATGGCAGCATTGGAGATGTGGCTGCTCTTTCCGCTGGGTTCCTGGATGACCACAGGGAGGGGAGACTGCGCTAGGCTCCTGCGGCCCTTGGTGGGCACACAGTGTGTGTGAGAAACTGAGCTTTGTTGCTGAAACTCCTGAGGCCTGGGGGTGCCGTTTGTTCCTGCCACGTAAACCAGCCTGCCTGACTACTGCACCTCCAGAGACCGTGGCTGAAGAGGGTCAAGTCCCCCACAAGCCCGGGAGCAGTGGGGGTGACGCTCCTCTCAATCCCGACACCAGAGCTCTGCCAGCAGATACCATCCAAAACGTCACAACTGACCAGCTCCCAGGAAAAATGGGCAAAGTGATTCCAAATAATTAAAAAATCATTTGAGATATGAGCTCCATGCACTGTCAGTAACAACGGATCTTTTCCTCAGCACGCATGCGCCTTTAGTTAGAAGCTAATGCTGGCACGACGTTATGTGACCTGCACACAAATACATATGCATAGGTTGGGTGTGCACCTACATATTTGGGGGAGCACAAGGAAAATGCTTGGAGAGCAAGGCTGCGGCAGCTCAGGTGGTCTGGGAATGAGATGAGAGCCTCCCATTAGCCTGTAGAAGGGGCACCCCAGGTCTGCGAACCAGGGACCTGCGGGGGGTGGGGTGTGTTTGGCCCTTGCTGTTTCGGCATTTCCTAGGTGTCACGAACCCTGGGCTCTTGGTTTCCTGTGTTGCTTGGAAACATCTCATTGTTCCACCTCAGGCTGCTGTGAGGTGGCTGTGCCCTGTGTCCCGTGCCCCATGTTCAGGAATAAAGTGCTCTCTGCCACATGGACCCTCCCACTATGCTCCTTGCCCTCCCTCTTCCCCATCAGAGGAATTCCTTGCCCCCTGCTCTGTGGGTTTAGAGTCATTCTTTAAATGCTTATCTACCCAGTACACGGCTTCTGAGCACCTACTGAGTGCCAAGCCATGGGGACGGAGGACTCCAACAGGGTCCCTCTGATCCCTCGCCACGGCAGCCTCTGTCCTCCCACGGGTGCGACAAGGCCAGCATCTTTCATCCGCGTTGTCCCAGCCATTTTATCCGCCTTATCTATTTTATCCCATGTGTCTACACAGATCCATGGTTTCTTTAACTTTTTTATAGAGCAGTGCAAATCTTTTTCTGGAAGAAAATCTTGCATGAGACTCCAACATATAAGAGGTGCTAAGCAAAGCCGCTCGGGGAAGCGGCAAGGGCAGGCGCGTCAGAGGCCCCCGGGCAGAGGTGCCTGCCTCCATCTGCGCCTTTGTCTCCACACCCTAGGATTCCCGAAGGGCGCTGTGGTCGGAACCCCCTGGAAGTCTCTGGAGGCCAGAGGCTGTGTGGTCTGCCAAGTACCTGCGTCCTGCAAGCAGCTGGCACCAAGCAGGCTCAACACATGTGGCTCACGGCAAACACAACCAGATGGTGCAAGGGGAGGCTTCCAAGACTCCAGGGTGCTCACTTTGGGATGCCTTAAATTTGGGTAGGGACAGGTGCTGCATCTTTGAGAACCACACGAAAAGGCTGTCGGGCAATGAAACATTCACACCCGCAGCTCATACCAGTTCCTGACCATGCTCCAGGAACCGTGGGATTCCCTGCCAAAATGTCCCCAAGCCTGCCCCATGGCCTGAATGGGTTCCCATTGGGTTTGAGTTCTGGAAGGCAGACCAGGCTGCTGATGTGTGTGTCCCTGGGGTGATGGAGGTGGACCAGGCTGCAGGTGTGTGTCCCTGTGGTGACAGAGGCAGACCAGGCTGTAGGTGTGTGTGTCCCTGGGGTGATGAAGGCAGACTAGGCTGCAGGTGTATGTTCCTGGGTTGATGGAGGCGGGTCAGGCTCCCTGCTCCAGAGGTCAGAACAAATGAATAAGTCAAGTATAGCGTCACGTGTAACAACAATTGAGAAAGTAGCAAATCACTTTCACAGCAATCATTGTATTGAAGCCCCACCTCACGGGCACTAACCCTGCAGAGAAGTGAGTGGCAGCAGCCTCTGTTCATAGACGGGGAGGATGGAGCACAGATGGCATGGTCAGTGGCTTGCTAAAGGTCATGGCCACAGGGCAGAGCCAGGCTTGAAGCCACGCCATCTCCACTTTCCCCACAACCAGACAGTGCTTTATTTGGGTGCGAGAGACAGGGAGCCCAACTCATGAAGGGCCCGTGTGCTGCCAATGTGGATGTGGGATTTAGGTATGGCTGGATCTAGGGGCCTAATGATGCCATCAGGACTAGGCCTCTGCTTGCCTTCTGGCTGGCTTCTTTCCCAGACTCCACGTGGCCCCATCCACTTCATCCCACATCTTCCCAGTGCCAACTCCAGAGACAAAGAGCTCCCTGCAACCAGGGAGCCAGGAAGCTCTCTCTAATTGGCCCAAGCTGGGTGGCATGTCCACACCTGAACCAATCACAATGGTCTGGGACATGAGGGACTCTGATAAGGCAGGCAGCGTGCTCACCATGTCCTCCTGTGTGGCCTGTGCTAAGGAGGTGCTCCCCATCCCAGGCCATCCTTCCATCCACCTTCCTCCCACAGCCCTGTACTGCTTTGCTGCATGCTTTTCTAATACTTCAAAATCCAAGCCATGTGGCATCTCTCAGGGTGTCTGCCAGGGCTCCGAGCAGGATTCCTCACCCCTCTCTCCTCTGCGGCTCCCTGCGTGGGGTGTTGCATGGTGCTCATCCTGGAAGCCTGCACTGTGACACTTCATGTGGTCATGGGCTTCCCCCACCAGCTCCTGCACCGTGAACTACCGAGGGCGGGCAGCAGGCCTTGCCATATCCCTTTCCCCAGGTGCAGCTAGCACAGGATGGGGCCCTGAGCAAGAGTTCTTCCATGCCTGAACACAAAAATAGGGCTCCCTGGGAGTCAGGCCCAGGGTGGGTGCCCTTTAATGCCTGCCTCTGGGTTGCTTCAGTGCAGATACTGAAATACAGAGTGTGCTCTTCTCTCACTGCAAGCGGGGAGCTTGGCATTTGCTGAGAAGCTTCTGGCTTCAAGGAGCTTTACCCACGTGGATGCAAGTCTGTGCAGCTGAGCCCCGAGGCCGCACTGGCACCCTGTTTGACACAAGGGACCCTGAGGCGCAGGGCATGGAAGTGACTGGCCTGAGGCCATCAGCAAGAGGGGACAGAGCCGGGATGGCTGGGTCTCTGGCGTGGGCCTAATGATGGTTCTTCAGGGCCTTGCTTACCCGATATCCCTGCCCCTCCAAGCGAGGATGATGTGCACGAGGCTGTCCATCAGCGGAGAGGCTGGGTGTCTCACGGAGGCCTCTCCACACTGCAGTGGTGACCCGGGGCTCCCCAGCCTCCCAGATGCTTCTCATACAGGAGCCAATATCAGATAAATTGGCTAATCAAAGAGTAATTCCCAGGGGGTGGGGAGCAGACCCTCTGCTGGGCTCAGAGGCTCCTTGCTATTAGTTTGACAAACTGGGATGTGTGGGCACCATCGGCTTTTGGGCACTAGGACAGGGAGGCAGGAGTTTGGAGAAGCCAGCTGGAAGCCACATGCCCAGGGGAGGACAAGGGAGAGCGGCTGGCAGGGAAAATGGACATGGGCATCTCCCTCAGGGTCCTGGCGCTGTGCGGTGCAGGGAGCGCCAGGCTGCTGTTGTGTGCTGACGCTGCAGAGAGGATGCCATGGTGCTGTGGTGGGTGTGCCTGTCCCCTTGTCTCCTCCACGACCCCTTCCCAAGAGAGGGCCAGAGCCACCTGGCAGCCACCGTGGCGCCACGGAAGGAGCACTGCGTGGCGAGTCCCCACTGAGGGGCAGTTGCTGAGCCAAGACTTGGAGTGGATGAGGCGTGGGGACTGGGGGGCCAGGAGGCATCTGGGTTATGTCCTTTCTGGCAAAAGTCATTCAGTTGACGTTTCTCTCCTAGACCCCCACTGAGAAAAGCAATCCTGGGCAAAGACGTCATCACGAGGGCTGTGGAAGGAGGCGAGGGCCTTCAGGTGCCAAGGGTGGTGCGCACCCTGGGGTGCTGGTGGGGGGTGTTCACCTTTGTTGCCAGAAGCGTTTGCTCATCCGAGATAGAGTGCTGGGGGTGGCACCTGCGGGTACCGGCTCTGCATGTTCCTGGCTGGCACACCAGTGTGGGGCTCACTCCAGGAACTGTTTTCCTGTCTGGGAAGTGAGGGGGAATCTTAAAGAGTCCCCTGTCACCATGATGCCCCACGCAGTCTTTGCAGCAAAGACATGCCACCATGACAGCTGCCCACCTGGGAGACCCTTGGTAGGGCCTCTCCTGTAGGAGCTGCCTCCCAGGGGCGAGCTAGAGAATGCATAGATGGGGTCGGGAGAGCGTGGTTTGGGCCCAGCCCTGTCTCTCTCTGTGTGACCTTGAGCAAGTCAATTCATGTCTTTGAACCTGAAATGTCCTCAACTGCAAAGTGGAGGTCAGAGACAGCCCAGCCAGGGAAGGACTGAGCAGAGGAAGACATCCTGAGGCCCTGTACATTTGTTAGGGGCAGGCAGGTTGGTACCGAGTTCCCTGGCAGCCAATCACAGAGGAGGCATGGGGTCAGGTCATGGGGTACGGGGACCACAGGTGACCCCACAGCCATCCTAAGGAGATGAGGACTAAGGGGAGAAACACGGCGACTCCTGGGGGCTGAGAAGGATGTCTGAGGCTCCTCTGAGGGGCTGGGTGGACGCTGGCCCTCCTGGAGCCCCTCTGGTCAAGGCTGGACAGTGCGGCTGTAAGCTGCCTCCCAGCTTCATCTGGACGATCCTCGAGGGGCAGAAGGGCTAACTCAAGCACATGGCGGCCCAACCGTCCACCCAGGCTCCTGCAGGGGCCCAGAGCTCCTGGACGGCCTCTGGACAGAGCACTCTCCACTGCCAGCCCTCACTGGGCTGGGGCAGTGGCAAGTCCAGGTGGAGTTTCTGAAACAGACCCGGATGCTGACCAAGACAGGGCAGCCGCTGCCCGTGGAGAGCTGGGTTGAACGCTGCAGCTTGGTTGGAGTCCCTGCCAGCCCCTCACCCCTCAGTGGCCTCAGGCTCAGACCTGGTTTTTCTAGGTGTGGGGTGGGGATTAGGGCCTTTGCCTTTTGAGGTTGTTGGGGAGAAAGCGCAAATGGATGTCGGTGTCTAGTGCAGAGTGGCTGCCTCAAGACCCCTCTCAAAGACAGTCCAAGGCACCGAAAATCCGCCCTCGAGTGTCCACAGCAGCGACTCACACTGCCGACCCCGGGGTCACTCTTCCTCCAGGCTTGGGCTCTCAAGGCCGCCCCTCTATTGAGAGGCCCACAGCCACCTGAACACCGTGCTCAGCCTTGCCCAGCAGCCTCCCACCGCACGCCCGTGGTCTGGTGCATCGCCCCTTGGAACCTCAGTTTCCCCTCCTACTCCTGGCCTCCCGGCGTCTCTGCGAGGCTGTGGGCGGTGGGTGGTGCTGGGCCAGCTTCCTCCTGGCCTAGGCGGGTCTCTGCTCCACCGGAGACCCTATGCCATCTGGAAACTAAGGCTCTGAAGTAAGAATAAGGAAGATTAGAGACATTAATTTAATTTAGTTGGAGTTCTAATTGTCTGGAGAAACTTCATATGCACTAACATTAATTTATTTCCACTTAGGGCCAGTTATGCTAATTCAAATCCACTTTAAGTATTAAAACACTGATATTGTGAATTAGATAATAAAACCGATTAAGGGAAGCAGGGGAGGTGAGAACGGAACTGCGGAGGCAGCGGCAGGAGCCGCATCTGTCCGGGGCGGGGCTCCTCCCACTTCCTCCCAGCCCTCGCTGCTGCCAGAGGGTCAGGGGCACCTCCCTCCTCCGCAGGCCATGGGGAGCCCTGCTACTGTGAGCACCACCCACGCCGTCCCCACTGCCACCACCCCTCGGTCTCTGGCAGGGCCCCGATCTTCACTGCAACCTCACTATCACCTCATCTCCACCACTGTCACTCTTGTCTTCACCATCGATGTCCTCATTGCAGTCCCCATCACTGCCTCCATGATCGTTACCACCATTGTCATCAGATCACCATGTCACCCTTGCCATCACCGCATCTCCATCACCGTCACCACTCCATTGTCATCGGCTGTCACTGAGTGGCCACCACTCCCATCACCTGGTCAGTCTTGGTGCTCACTGTCCTTACGACTGTCATTCGGGTGGTGATGGAACCTCTGTGGTGCCACGGCTCACACCGATCTGCTCTTAGGTCCCAGCCTGAGGGGCTTGTGCAGGGCCCTGTGAAGGTCTATCTGGAGGCCCGTGGTCCAAGGGCTGATGCGGCCATTCTGACCTGGGGTTCTTTGGGGAGGATTTGGGTCCTAGTGCCTTGGGGTCTGGGCATTGTGCTGGCCCATCACATATGAGCCTTAAGTCCAGGCCCAGAGGAGGTGGGGCCAATGAGAGCCCACCCAAGGGAGGCTGCTGATGGGAGGGCTGGGCACCGAGGCCGCTGGGGCTGCTGCAGCTGTGAAGGCCCCACCAGGAGCACACGTGGCCCGGTTCTGCAGGTACTGGGTCCAAGCTCTCAGCTTGTGGATGCCACATCCTGGGGACTGTGTGTGCGTGGGCCTGGGCCACGGGCCTGGCTGTGTGCACATTGCTGCAGCCTGAGAAGGGCCAGTTCCCAGCTGGCACTCCTGCCTCACTCACCTGACTCTGCCCGGCATCCTCAGCTGGGCCAGTGCTGCCCTTCCCCAAGGTCCCATTGTTCCATCTTTGCTCACCCAGCACCACGGGGCCTCTGCAAACACTGTTCCATCTTTGCTCACCCAGCACCAACAGGCCTAACTGGCCCGCTGCAAGTTGGCTCCCTGGCGGGGGTCGTGGATGGGTTCTCTCAGCAGCGGCCAGGTGCTGACTGGTGGACAGGCATCTACAGAGCTCAAAGGTCCCAAGAGCAGGCCCTGGATTCCGAGGCCTCGTAGCAGCTGGCACTCCTACACCGTCTCACACCATGTCCACAGCTGCCAGGCCCTGAAACCTGCTCTCCACGTGGCCGTGAGCTCCTGGGTGACGGTGCCCAGGTCATGGCCTGACCCTCTGTCCCCAGTAGGCAGAGCAAATCCTGGAATGGACAAGGTGCTGTGTTTCTCCATGCTGCTGGTGGCAGGGGTGCCCTTTCTACTACCCGGGGGAGTGAGCACCATCCCTGGAGATGCCCAAGCAGGCCTGGCTGCCGTTCTTGGCATCGCTATGGGGCCGCAGGGGCCTGGTGAGATTCTGAGTTCTGGTCTCAAGTCTGAACACCCACAAAGTGCTGTTTGGATTCCCCAATCCCCAGGCTGTTTGAGGACAGCTCCTGCAGGCCCCTGGCCCCCACCTTCCCTCCCAGCTTGCTGTCAGATCTTCTCACTCCAGCCCCTGCTGTTCCCTCGGCCACAGCCTGGCTTCCGCGAGCTCCCAGAACAAGGCCTCTCCACGTGCTCTAAGGAGGCGTCTCCCGCGTCTCCTGTGGGACACGGCCTTGCCGTCCTTGTCTCTGTTCCCTAGCATAGGGTGCACGCTCTGCTTGCGGGGTCCTAGGTGGGTCTGGTGAAATGACAGGAACAGATTCCCAATGCTTCATTCCTACTCTCATGCGCTCAGCTGCGCTGGCCAAGCGCCTGCCGTGAGGCTGGCCCTACTCCTGGTCACAGGAGTGGGCTGGATCGCGGCGGGCAGTCAGGTGGTGCTGAGGGTACCTGCCGGAGGTGTGGACAGGGCCCAGACAGGGCTCACAGCCGGGAGGGCCCAGGTTGGGGTGGGGTCAGAGGCAGTCCGATAGGCTTCCTGGTAGTTGAGGATGGGGGACCCCTCATTCTGTGGCCTGTAGGGTCTGGGAGAGTGGACATGTGGTCCTCTCCCCCAAGCCCTAGTGCTCAGACAGGGTAGGTGCTTACTAGACACTTGCTGCGTGAATGAGTGAATGAGGGTGAGCTGTGCAGATGGCCGTGCTTAGGGCCCTGTCCCATCCAGAGGCCACAAAAAAATCGACAGCATCTCAGTGCCCCTCGGGCCTTCAAACTGGAGCCCCGCGTGCTCCAGAGCAGAGCACCGCCATGGGAGCAGTGGGTGCTGGGGGCAGACGGACCTACTGGCTCTCAATGCGGCTACATCAGTTCCTATCCTAAGATCTTGGGCAAGTGATTGGAATCTCTCAGAACCTTGGCTCCCCTGGCCGGGGCAGCGACACACCCTCATGGGGAGTGGCTGGGCCCTGAACCTGCATGGGCAGAGCCTCTTCTCTTCTGGGGAGGGTGAGGAGGGGACCAAGAGCCTGAGGTGGGCATGAGTGTGGCCAGGACACGGGCCTTTGCCCCACCTTGAGCTCTGGTGGCGTGAGCCCCACATGGTGGGAGGGAACAGAGCAGGCAGAGTCAGGAGGCACGCCGAGGTCCCACGCTCACTGCCCCTGGTGAGCTGTGTGGCTTTGGGCAAGTTAGTGCCCCTCTCAGGGTCGCGGTGGCCTCGCTGTCAAAAACGTCGAGGATGGGCTTCTCCAGGCCTTGGCTCCAGAGCCCCTCAGAGCAGAGCCCCACCTGCCTCCTCCTCCAGGGCTTCTCTCTCTGGCGGGGGCGGTGATCACTCAGGCTGTGCCTGGCCTGGGCTGAGTCCTCAGTGTGGGGGCAGCTGGAGCAGGGCCCCTTGTCGCCAGCAGTGTGACTCATCAGGTGTTGATGCAGTGAGTCATCAGGGGGAGCTGGGGAACAGTCTTCAGGGTCTGAGATGCTGGCTCAGAGCAGCGCTGACTGACAGCACAGCCTGGGAGGCCGACCCTATGCCAGCCCCGTGCACCCATCGTGGCCTCACCCCCACCTCATGCTTCTGGTCCCCTTCCTGGGCTGCCCTGGTGAGTCAGGACACCCTGGGTCCTGGAACCTGTCTGGTCCTAGTGTTACCTTGCACAGGTGGGCAGACTGAGGTCCAGAGAGGGGTCATGGCAGGGACAGGGTGAGGACCCAGACACAGCACGTGTGTGGCCCATGGTGTCCAGACCAGGAGGCAGGTGTGCGGGTGAGGACCTGACTTACCTGTCTGCTCCTTAGGGTCTTGTTAGGCATGGAAGGCATAGCCAGGGCCACTTGGTTTTGGCTACAGCCTAAGGTAGGGGAGGAAGTAAAGGTCCAGGGCTTGCACCTCACCCTGGTGGGTAAAATGGTGGTGGGGTGGGGAAATGGGACGTGTGCAATTTGGCAAGTGCAGGCTGCTTGTCCAGGGTAGAGCGACAGGGAGAGGAGCTTGGAGAGGGTGGCGGAATGGGAGTGGCAGGAATGTCATTGTTTTTAAGAATGATTTGTTCCATCTTATTTTCTGGTCCCTCCTAATCCTGCTACCCCATATGCATAAAGGGCAGATGAGTTTTGGGGTCTTTTCCTGTTATAATGGCATATTGCTCTTGTCGAGTGCACAGCCAGGAGCATATAGACACATGCTCAGCAAATGTTGGATGAATAGATGGCTCTGAGAGACAGTGGATGAGTGGTGGATGGATGGAGGGGTGGATGAATTGGTGGGTGGGTGGGTAAATGATGAAGGAGTGGATGGATGGATGGATGGGTGGATGGGTGGGTGGATAAATGGGTGGATGGATGGGTACATGTATAGATGGATAGGTGTCAGGATGGATGGGTGGGTAGATGAATGGATGGGTGGATGGATGGGAGGATGGATGTGTGGGTGGATGGATGAGTGGGTGGATGGATTGGAGGGTGGTTGGATGGGTGGGTGGGCACATGAGGAAGGGGTGGATGGATGGATGAGGTGGGTGGCCAGATAAATGGGTAGATGGGTGAATGGGTGGGTGGCTGGGTAGATGGATGCATGAATAGATTGAGTCGTGGATGGATGGATGGATGGGTGGGTGGATGGGCGGATGAATTGACAGCTGAGTGGGTGGGAGGGTAGATATAGATGCATACGTGGATGGATATGAGTGGGTGGGAGGATAGAGGAATGGATGGATGAATAGATGGGTGGTGAGTGGTGGATGCATAGGTGGATGGGAGGATGGATGGATGGATGAGTTGGTGGGAGGATGGATATAGATGCATGTGTGGATGGAGGAATGGATGGATGAATAGATGGGGGGATGCGTGGCGGGACAGGAAGATGTCTGGATGAATCGATTTTGGGGAAGGGGATGGATGATACCTGCAACCTTTCTAGTAGTAAAACTTTGGGCTTTCTCTCCTATTAGCAATTAGATAGTGGGGGAGCTAAGTGCCCATCAAAAGCACTGGTCTGGTGGATGGAACCTCTGGGCATAATTTTCACTCTGTCACTGTGTGACCTTGGGTAAGTCATTTGCCCTCTCTGAAGTTCCCGTTCTCATTTGCAGAATGAAGGGTTGGGAGTCATTGCCTCCAAGTTTCCTTGCTTTGTAAGGGGGGCAGCCAGGGGTCTCCTGCCCTCTCTGCCCTCTGCCCCTTCTCTCACCTTCCCTTCTGGGCAGGGGTCCACTCTCCGCTCCCTCCGGCATACCTGGGATTCAGGGCCTTCCCGGGGATGGCAGCTCAGCTGACCTGTGGTGAAGGACGGGCAGGTGGTCCTGCTGCGACACCTTCCGGAGAAGGGACTGCTGATGCCAGCTCCTGGCCAGATTTGGGCAGGTGCCCAGCCGGCTTCAGGTTGTCATTTAAGGGCTGCGGGGGGCTGTCTGTCTGTGCGACCTCCCTGGCTGAGGACACAGCCCCCTCTGTGGTCCCAGACAGCTGCCATCTGGCAGTGGTGGTCTGTGGTGGGGAATCATATTGTTTTTGTTATGATTACTTTTTTGGTGAAGTTGAAGTGTAAGTATGCATCTGGAAACACTGCAGGTTGCCTCCCCAACCCGCACCCTTCCATCATTCTATCAACCACCTGATGTTGCCCCGATGGCAGGGTGTCCATGGGACAAGTGAGAAAAGGAAGAGAAGAACTGACATTTTCTTCAGGATGATTACAGAGTTAGAACTGGAATAATAGTGACAACGCATGCTGCGCCTGGGAGGGCTTGTGTGGTTCTGAGCATGCACATTGGCGTGTGTCAGCGTGGGGAACCTGAGTGGTAACGGTTTAGGTTTCTGGGCCCTGCCAGCCAGAGTCCCCTCCCCACCTCTGCTCCCTGTGGATGGGGGATGGGTGGCCTCGGGCCTGCCTCTTCCTGTAGTGGGGAGCACATCCCGCCTCCTAGGCTGTGAGTGACAGCACAGTGCCTGCCATGGTTGTCAGTGATGAGGTCCTTGTCTCCTCTTTCCTGTCTGTATAGCTGCTGTTGGTGGGACACGCGGCCCTGCCGGCTGGATCCACAGAGCCCCAGCCCTCACGCTGGACCCCCAGCCCGCTCTGGCCTCCCTGGGACCCAGGGCAGAGCACAGACCATCACAGACCCAGGGACCTGTGTATTTGATGAAAGGAGGCTCCAGGAGACAGGGATGCACCACAGCTGTGTCTCGAGCACCAGGCCCTGTCCCCTCTCTGGGTCTCCATTTCCCATTTGATGAACGCATGTGACAGGCATTTCCATCCCCGGCGTTTCTCAGGTCCCTTTCAGCCTGGCTTTCTTGGCTCTGAGACCGCAGCAGGGAGGAAACTTTGCACCAAGTACTTCCTCTGTGCCAGGGCCTGTGTAGGGCTCGGGACCCGCAGTCATGGCCCCAGATCCCCTCCCATGGAGCTGTGCAAGGAGGCGGCCCCAGTGGCTCCCCCCGGGTGGTAACTTCCATCATTTTACAGTTGAGGACGAGGCTCTGTGGGGCGCTGGGCACAGCTGAGGCCCACGGCTGGGAGATGAGGAATCCCGGGTGACAGTCCTGGTCATTGAGCCTGGAAGCAGGTCGGGGGCTGCGGTGGGAGAGGGCACTCCAGTCCGGAGTGTGGCCTGGAGGGGTGGAAGCTGCAGGGGACATCCTCAGTCACGGTTCCTCCTCCCAGGTGATGCCTGGGCCGGACACCTGCCTCTGAAGGGCAGTGGTGGTAGTAACCAGGCCACATCCTGTGGCAGAGCCTGGGAGGGAGCCCCAGGGAGCTGCCCATTGCTCCCCTCCCCATGCTGGATGCCGTCTTCTGTGGGCTTGGCCTGGGCACTTGGTCACTTTCCCTCACAGGCCTCAATGTTGTCCTCTTTGAAGCTGTTGGGGTGTGGTTGAAAGCAGGTAGCCTCACTGGAGACGGGTGGGACTGGATGTGCTGGTGTTCCCGGGAGGTTTTTGAGCGGCAGGTCTCACTGGGCTGCAGCGCTGGGGACCTTTTGAGAGGTTTGTAGGGCGCGGGAGAGCCGGTGAGAGGGTATCCAGAGCAGCCACGGGTCTTGAGGGGCTCAGCTCCTGTGTGGGAGACAACTTTTCCCTCACACTTGTCTGTCCCATCCAGCCCATGCTTTAGGGGCTGGGTTATGCTTTTGTTTTTATGACTTTTTAAAGGTTTTTTTTAGACAAGGTCTCTGTCTCCCAGGCAGGAGTGGTGCAGAGCGGCGTGATCATATCTCGCTGCAGCCTCAACCTCCTGGGCTCAAGCGATTCTCCTGCCTCAGCCTCCCTAGTAGCTGGGACTACAGGTGCACAGCACCACACCCTGATAATTTTTAATTTTTTTGTAGAGAAAGTGGGTTGGTGGTCTCGCTATATTGCTCAGTCTGGTCTGAACTCCTGGCCTCAAGCGATCCTCCCATCTCGGCCTTCCAAAGCACTGAGATTACAGGCATGGGCCACTGTGCCTGGCCTGTTTTATGATGTTATTATTATTATTATTATTATTATCCTGGGGAAAAGCAACTAACAGGCCAGGCTGGGCCTTGGTGCGGGTCTGGGAGGCAGCTGGTGTCACCTGGCAGGCAGTCTGCTGGATGTGACCAGGAAGCCCAGGTCTGAGGAGAGAACCACGTGCAAGCCTGGGATGATGGGGGATGATGGAGGGAGCTGGGGCCCGGCATGGCCTGACATGGCTGGGGAGCCTCCTAGGATCCTGGTCCCCTTCCTGACTGAGGCTGTGAGTCCTGGGAGGGGCACCTGTGAGCTCGGAGGAGTGGGCAAAGGCTCAGGAGCCTGTGCTGCCTGCCGCTGGCTCTCGGGGTCCTTGGACATCTCTGTGCCCTCTCTGGGCCTCAGGGAGTGACCTGAAAACTCCCTGGGCCTGTGGAGGGAATTGCTGGGCTCAGGCACACGCCTTCTCTGCAGGGCCTGCCGGACTGGGTGGCTGGTTCTAGGGCCTTCCCTGAGCCGGCGGCCTGGCTCCCAGCCAGCCTCTGGGTGGCAGTGGTGGTCCAGCTTCCTCCCTCCAGAGGCCAGGGCTCTGCCCCAGGGTCCTTTTTAGGGTATTGCCAGCAGCCAGAGGCCAGGGACATTATGGCAGCCAGAGGCCAGGGACATTTATTACCCTGTCTCCAGGTAGAGGGGCTGAGGTGGGCTGACGGGGCCTCAGCAGTGAACCCCTCATCTGCCAGGGCTTGTTGCGGGCCTCAGCCGCTCACCAGATGGGGCCACACAACCGCTCCGTGACCTGCTTTGTGCACACAGCCTCAGCACTTGGCCCTCTGCCCTGACAGAGCTTTCTGAGCACCCCTGCTCCACGTCTCTTTGTCCTTCTGCCTGTCCCCGATGCTGAGTGATACCATTTGCACCTCAGAGGTCCTTTGAAAGCTGAGAATCTTGGAGAACATCCCATGACATCCCTGCCATGTGCACCTGCAGCTTGGCAGCTTCTTGTGTTGGGGGTCTCACTACCACCTGTTTCAAGGCAGCCCACTCCATATAGGGAAAGTTCCAGCCTCCGTTTATCGAACTGAGGGTCTGCAAAAAATCATGCTCACTGGCTTCACCCTGTGCGGAGGGTCTGGGGGCTGGATGAGGCCGCCGTGAGAGGTGCCTGGCACACACTTGTCCCCTTCCTCCACTTGCGAGCTTCCCCACAAGACCGAGCCAGGGTTCCCAACAGGCCCTACCTCTCTCTTCTGGCTCCACGGAAGCAACCTGCACCTCTGGCCTCATGCCAGCCCTTCAGGGCTGTGAACAGCAACCTGTCCTGCCCCATCAGGCAAAGGGAGACATGTCTATCAGTGCCCCAGTGCAGTGACACTGCAGACGTGGGGCAGCCACCAGGGTGTGGGGTGGGGCAGGACAAACTTCTTTCCCTCTGGGAGTCAGGGCAGGCCTTGAAGGAAAGGTAACATTTAAGGAAATGTGAAGACTAGGCAGCCACTCTGCAGGCAACATGGCGCAGGTGCCTGGAACTGTGTGGGTGAAGGCCTAGAACAGTGTGGACACAGCTACCTGGACCAGCATAAACACACACACCTGGAATAGTGCAGGAAAGGTCCTGGAACAGTGTGGACATGGCTGCCTGGAACACCATGGGCACAGGTACCTGGAACACTATTGGCAAAGGCCTTGGAACAGGATGCATGAAGGTCCTGGAACAGCATGGGTGAAGGTCCTGGAACAGCATGGGTGAAGGGCCTGGAACAGCATGGGTGAAGGTCCTGGAACAGCATAGGTGAAGATCCAGGAACAGCATGGGAAATGTACTGGAACAGCATGGGTGAAGGCCCTGGAACAACATGGGTGAAGGTTCTGGAACAGCATGGGAAAGGCCCTGGAACAGCGTGGGTGAAGATCCTGGAACAGCGTGGGTGAAGGTCCTGGAACAGCGTTGGAAATGTCCTGGAACAGGATGGGCGAAGGTCTGGGAACAGTGTGGGTGAAGGTCCTTGAACAGCATGAGAAGGTCCTGGAGCAGCATGGGTCAAGGTTCTGGAACAGCATGGGAAAGGCCTGGAACAGCATTAGAAATGTCCTGGAACAGGATGGGAGAAGGTCTGGGAACAGGGTGGGTGAAGGCCCTGGAACAGCATGGGAAAGGTTCTGGAAAAGTGTGGGCAAAGGCCTGGAACAGCATGGGTGAAGGTCCTGGAACAGCATGGGTGAAGGTCCTGGAACAGCATGGGTGAAGGTCCTGGAACAGCGTGGGGTGAAGGTCCTGGAACAGCATGGGTGAAGGTCCTGGAACAGCGTGGGGGAAGGTCCTGGAACAGTGGGGAAGGTCCTGGAACAGCATGGGTGAAGGTCTGGAACAGTGGGGAGGTCTGGAAGGGGGGGGGGGGGGGGGGGAACAGTGGGGTGAAGGTCCTGGACGGAGAGGTCTGGAACAGCGTGGGTGAAGGTTCTGGAACAGCGTGGGTGAAGGTTCTGGACAGCGTGGGTGAAGGTTCTGGAACAGCGTGGGTGAGGTCTGGAACAGTGGGGTGAAGGTCTGGACAGTGTGGGTGAAGGTCTGGAACAGCACGAGAAGGTCCTGGAACAGCATGGGTGAAGGTCTGGAACAGCGTGGGTGAAGGTTCTGGAACAGCGTGGGTGAAGGTTCTGGAACAGCGTGGGTGAGGTCTGGAACAGTGTGGGTGAAGGTCCTGGAACAGGTGGGTGAAGGTCCTGGAACAGCATGAAGGTCCTGGAACAGCATGGGTGAAGGTCCTGGAACAGCATGGGTGAAGGTCCTGGACAGCACGAGAAGGTCTGGAACGCGTGGGTGAAGGTCTGGAACAGTGTGGGTGAGGTCCTGGAACAGCACGAGAAGGTCTGGAACAGCGTGGGTGAAGGTCTGGAACAGCATGGGTGAAGGTCCTGGAACAGCACGAGAAGGTTCTGGAACAGCATGGGTGAAGGTCCTGGAACAGCATGGGTGAAGGTCCTGGAACAGCACGAGAAGGTCTGGAACAGCACGAGAAGGTCCTGGAACAGCATGGGTGAAGGTCTGGAAGATGGGTGAAGGTCTGGAACAGCACGAGAAGGTGGAAGATGGGTGAGGTCTGGAACAGCATGGGTGAAGGTCCTGGAACAGCAGAAGTCTGAAGATGGTGAAGGTCTGGAACAGTGGGGAAGGTCCTGGAACAGCACGAGAAGGTAACAGCTGGTGAAGGTCCTGGAACAGTGGGTGAAGGTCTGGAAGTGGAAGGTCCTGGAACAGCATGGGTGAAGGTCCTGGAACAGCATGGGTGAAGGTCTGGAACAGCGTGGGGAGGTCTGGAAGGTGGGGAAGGCCTGGAACAGCAGGGAGTGGGTGGGAAGGCCTGGAACAGGATGGGAAGGTCTGGAACAGCAGGTGAAGGTTCTGGAACAGGATTGGTGAAGGTCCTGGAACAGCACAGGTGAAGGTTCTGGAACAGGATTGGTGAAGGTCCTGGAACAGCACAGGTGAAGGTTCTGGAACAGCATGGGAAAGGTCTTGGAACAGTGTGGGAGAAGACCCTGGAATAGTGTGGGCAAAGGCCTTGAGGCAGGAAGAAGGGACAGGTTTCAGAAGTTGAAAGCCATGCATGCATTGTGGCTGGGATGTGGCAGCAGTAGGCAGAACTCTGAGCTCAGGGCCCTGCAGGCATTTTCAGGAGTTTGGGCTTCATCCTGAGTACACAGGTGGACACTTGTGAGGGTCAGTCATTGTTGGGTCTCTCCAGGGTCCACCTTTCTGTGGAGACCTTCTCCCACAGCCAGCACTATAGCTCAGGGCAGTTGCCAGCTGCTCGACACTGTTGAAGGTTCAGCCGCAGAGCGTGGGACGAGAGTCAGGGTACTTCTCTCTGCCCATCTGCTGGTGCTGGCAGGCTGTCCTCAGCCTCCAGTGCCTGCCAGGTACCCTTGCTACCTCCATGTCCCAGTTCCTGAGGGCAGCCCCCATCACATGGGGCGGGGTGGCCTGGAGGCTCTGGAAACCTGCCTCACTCAGCTGGGCCGGGTTGCTGCAGGTACTGATCCCTGGGCAGCCTCTGTGCTCCCTGGTCGGCTCTCAGGTCCCTGCGTGGACACGCGTGGGCTCATGTTCCCTCTCTTTGGAGGCCTTGGAGGGTTTTCTGTCCTGGCTGGATCCAGACTGATGCCTTCCCTTTCCCTTAAGCTAGTTTGAGTTGGGTTCATGTCACTCAAAGCTGAAAAAATCGTGACTCTGCCTCTTAGGAACTTACGAAGAGGGTGATGGGAGTTGATTTGAACTTTTGAGGAGCTCCCAAATGTTGGGGAGTTGGAGGTGGGGGCATTCCTGGCAAAGGGAACTGTAGATGCAAAGTCATTAAGTGCAAAACAGCCAGAGCAGGGTCCTGCTCCCCAGGGGACATTGGCTATATCTGCTCTGTCAAAGTCCTGGGACATGTTTTATTGTCACAACTGCAGTTGGGGTGCTACTGTCACCTTGTGGGTTGAGGCACGGATGTGGCTGAGCACCCAACTGTGGGCAGGGTGGCCTCATTCTGGGCAACTGCTTGCCCAGGTGTCACTGGTGTGGAGGGTGAGACACCTGCTATTCACCAGTAGGGACACAGGGACGCTCCCGTCCTAGGCATTGCCCTCTGAGAGGCGGGCAGCAAGGGGTGCCAGGAGGTAGAGGCTGCACAAGGGGCTGCCTTACTCTGGGGAGCACCCAGCCTGGCTGCCGCATGGGCAAGGCGGAATGAGTAGGTGTGATAAGGGCTCGCGGAGCCTGTGCTGGAGTTGGGGCTAGGCAGGGGCACTGTGCCTGTGAGGGGGCACTCGTGTATGCATCAGTGGTCGGCGTGCTCAGGGCCACTAGGCAGGTCCCTGGGTGGTACCTGTCAGGGAGCAAGCAGGAGTGGCAACTGCCGGGACCCTCGAATGCTAGGCCCCGGACTCTGGACCAACACCAAAGGCCACTGATGGAGGAAGGACCCTGCTCCCAGGCCGGGTGCACGGACTCACTCCTCCAGCTGCGAGCTACAGCCAGGCATGAAGGGACTTTGCTGAACATATGCAATCCCTGCTGCAGCTGCTGCCGGGATGGCAAAGTGACAGGTGAGAATCCTGTGCGCTCCTAGCACCGAGCCCAGCACCCTTCCTCCCTCCTTTAGGGAGGAGCTGCTTGCCTCAGTGACAGTGGAAAACGCTCTCATTTAAAGAACGAGATAGGATCTGGGGCGCCCTGAGAAAAGACACTTCCTGCATTCGGTGGCTTCCAACATTCATCAAGAAATCACACAACAGAGGGGTTCAGAAGAGGCGTTCCCCGGCGGTCAGGGCCGTAGGAAGACCAGGTGAGAAAAGATGTCCCCCAGTATTCAGGGTCATAGAAAGACCAGGTGCTGCAGTGGCGCTGGCTGCGGGGAGTTTCTGAGGCACCAGCCAAAGGCTCTCGGCTCAGGGCAGCTCAGCTGTGTGCAGGCCTTGCTTTGGTCCACTGGCATGCATTTGTCATGAGACCTGAGAGCTGTCCTCGGCTGAGCCTCTTCCACCGGTGCTGCCCTCTGTGGCCCTGTTGGGAGGGTGGAGGGCAGGTTTTTTGGAAGGAGAATGACAGGTCTCACTTGGGGAGCGAGAAGGGGTCAGTGGTCAGTGGAACGCCCCTGCGTGGTGCTGGCCTCCGAGAGGGTGAGAGTGGGCACTGCCAGGCCCTTGCTGCCCGGGCTTGGAGCTTGCAGTGCCAGCCCTGCCACATTCTGTGGGCCGCGGAGGGCTGCAGACTCAGGGCCGGGCAGTTGATGCCACCGTTTTCTTTTTCTTTTTTGAGACAGGGCTTTGTTCTGTCACCCATGCTGGAGTGCAGTAGTGCAATCATAGCTCACTGCAGCCTCAACCTCTAGTGCTCAAGCAATTCTCCTGCTTCGGCCCCCGAGTAGCTGAGAACACAGGTGCATGCCACCATGCCTGGCCAATTGTTCGATTTTTATAGAGAGGGGAGTCTCATTATGTTGCCCAGGCTGGTCTCTAACTCCTGCGCTCGAGTGATTCTCCTGCCTTGACCTTCCAAACTACTGGAATTACAGGAATGAGCTACTGACGCTACCTCTTAATGAAAGTGGGTGCAAAATGCTGTGTCCGTGATTCTCAACCCCCCGCAGTGGGGACAGGCGAGGGCTAGCACACTGACTGGGTGGGCCACTGAGGGAGGTGACAGGTGCCCCTGGGGGGGACCCCATGTCCCCCGCCAGCCTGTGATGGCTTTGACCTGGCAGGCGTGGAAGGCTCAGCAGGAAGACGCCTGTGACATGTGCACAGCAGGTGGCTGTGACCAGGGAGAGCATGTGGAGGCAGGGGGGTTGCAGGGGCCTCCTCATTTATCCAGCACTTATTTATGAGGCACCTACAACGGGCCAGACCGTGGGGCACAAGAAACTCACCCCTGCCCTCGTGGAGTTGATATTCTTGTTGGCAGGGGGAGGCAGACTGACTCAAGTGACAAGCTCAAGTGTGTTGTCCCTGGCGAGGGAAAGGAGTAGGGCCTGGGGCGGAGCACTCGGGTGGGGCAGTCTGCGAGGGCTGCCTGGAGGAAGAGGAAGGGAGTCAAGACTTAAGAGAGGAAAAGGAGCCAGCTTCCCTATGAAGAGTGCAGGGATAAGCATTCTGGCAGAGGAACAGTGTGTGGGGAGGCCTGAGTGCCAGATGCTGGCGATAGCGAACTTTCTAGAGGGAGAGTGAGAGGGAAGGAGTTGCAGCTGCTCCAAGGTCACTGGTCACCTCTAAAAATGTTTCCAGACGTGAGTTTGTGTCTTTCAAGTCTGCTTTTGCATGGAAGTTGAGGTTAAATACAAGCCTGTTATCTGAGGGACGTGGCCTTATCTGGGCCTTTGCCCCAGGTGGGTAAGGCTCACCCAGTCCCTTGTGTTCAGGACGACTGGAACAGTAGAAGGTGTGACACCTGCCTGGGCTCAGGCCAACACTTCCTGCAGCCCAGGAGCTGGACACGTGAGGACCACATCGGCATGGGACTGGATGGACTAGTGGCCAGATAAGCCCTGGCTGGGCTCCTGCAGCAAGAACACGACACTCCCAGGAGGTGACTCAGGCTGTGGCTCACTCTGTGGTGTGCACTGGGTGGGCCATGGGCTGGGAGCAGCTGTGGGGAGGGGTCCAGCACTGCCATGGAGGAGCCTGCTCAGGGCAGCCTGCGGGATTGGTGTGGCAGCTGGTGCGCAGCGGGTTCATGCCCCGAGGAGCTCCTGAAAGCTTCTGGGGAGTGTGGGGTGGTGGTGCTGGGGTTTCCTGCCTAGGGCAGGGCCTTGCTGCCCCCACCAGATGAATTGCCTGAGTGTGGCTACGTCTCTGCCGTCAGACCAGGGCCTTCCTCCAGGAGCTATGCCTCCCCACTGAGATTACAGGCTTCCAAAGGCTAGGCCATGCCTCTACTCGAAATTTTCAGCTACCTACATGGAGGCTGGGGCTTTGCCATCTCTATTCAGCCACGAGATGCTGTTTCCATGTTTCTGGAACAAGCTCTGCCCATCCCCTGCCTTCCTTTTTTCTTAAACTTTCCATTTTCTTTGCGCAAATCCTCCTCTCGCCGCTGGTCTCTTGGTTTGATTAGAGCAGTCACTTCTAAGCTTGAAAATACCCAAGTTGAGAGAAGAAGAAAAAAAAAAAGAAAGAAAGAAAGAAAAAAGGGACGCAGACTCCATCCCGCAGTCATTCGACGGAGATTTCCTTATCTCCTGGCCACAGTCTGCGAGTCCGTGTGTGCTTAATAACCCAGCAAATCTTGTCCTTTGCAGAGAACATGACAGCCTGTCAGCCAGCAAAGCCCTTCCCGGTGGGACTGTCCTCCCTCGCAGCCTCCACCCGGGAGCAGCAGTGCTGACTGGTGCAGGGAAACAGGCCCGGCCCCAGGCTAGGCTCCTTGGAAGCGGGGGTTGGAGAGGTGCGGTGGGGAGGTTGGAGGGCATTGTCATAGACTCGGAGCCTGGGTGGCCAGCGTGGGCCTCCCCTGCGGCTCTTGGGCAGGGGGAGGGCCTAGAGACCCATGCTACAGATGGGGAAACTGAGACCCAGAGAGGGAGCAGAGTATCCAAGGTGGGGCATGAGGCTCACCAAGCAGGATGAGGAGTGGAGTTAGGAAGCTTGGGCTTGGTCTTCACTTTGTCCCTGGACTAAATGTCCCCACCTGTAAGATAAGATGAGCAGGTAGAGTAAGGCGTTCTGCAAGACTCTGAGGGGCCTAGTCTGAGGACACAGCCAGGGAGGCCTGGACTCTAGGCTCCAGACTCGGCATTTCCTGTAAGCGCCCCGTGGGAGGAGGGGGGTTTGCACAGGGAGCAGGTGGGGTGTGCTCGATGGAGCCTCCCTACCTGGGTGAGCTGTCGTTGCACTTTTAGGAGCCTCTATCCGTCTACCACCTGCTTAGGCAGTCACTGAATCTCTCTAAGCCTCACCTTCCTCATCTGCAAGAGCCATCAGGTGGCCTTGCCAGGGTTAACCGAGGCTGGCATGCCCAGCACACGGGAACGAGTGCTATCTCTCACTCCCCTCCCACTTGCAGAGTTCAATTAAAAAAGAAAATCCCTGCCATTCTGGGTGGCTTTCACAAGGGAGATTGCAGAGTGCAGATGTGTGGAGAGGTAATTTTCCCCTCTCCTTTCTCCTCGCCGGGTCATTATCTGAGCTGGAGAATCTGGACTTGAAGTGGAGTATGGAGAACTTAAGAGAGGCTGGAGGGGTCTCTCCGGAATGAGCCCCAAATTGGAAAGCTTCTCGTGAGGACGGGCTGAATAAAGTGCAATGTTTTCGTGCAAGGATGAGAGCAATGAAGGGGGACTCAGCCACGAGCTGGAGGCACTTGGAGAGCCCCAGAGAGCCTGCAGAGGAGGCTGGGCATGGCTGTCCCCTTCTCCAGGGGTCATGGGCCAGAAAGCAGGTGGGGCCAGCTGGCGGAGAAGCAGGGGGATGGGGACGGACCGTGTGGGAAGGGCAAGAAGGAGCAGCGTGCTCTGTGGGGCGTGGGTGTAGGCATTGAAGAGAGTGGCCGTGGGCACCACATTGCGGGGCCTCCACTGTCGCCTGGTGGTGCAACATTCTCACTCCAACCAGATCTTCCTCCTGGGGGTGCACTAGACACAGAGTGGCTCCCAGGCCCCCTCGGGCTAGTGGGGAGCAGTGCTGGGCAGGTGGACACAGCACTATGGAGTGATAAATGCCGTGATGGGGAAGGCAGGACCCCACGGGTCATGTCACAGGGACTCGGACTCCGAACCTGCAGACCTCCTGCAGGTGGGCTTCCTGGAGCTGGAGAGTCGCCATCATCCTCATTGCCTTCTTCTCCCTCCTCCTCCGTCTCCTCCCCATCCTCTCCCTCCCGCTCCTCCCCCACTCTACCTACACAGCAGCTGCATCGCCACCTACCAGGTAGATTTGAGAAGAAATTCTTGCCGGGATGGGCGATGGGACCAGGACCCACCAGAGCTGCTTGAAGTCCATCTGACTGGCAGCCCCCCAGTGGCAGCCCCAGGCAGGGGACTGTGCCACTTGCTCATCGTGGCTACTTGCTCTGGTGTCACTGCTCCTGGAGCTGGAGGATGTCTGCATTTCCATAGACGATTAATTAAAAAAAGGCTACAAGTTGAGAAAATCGCCCTGGCCACAGGCCTCAGACTCATCTAGCGGAAACCAAATGGCTCTCCCGTTTTCCCTGGAGCACCTCTGGTCTCCGGAGACTAAGTCCCAGTGATGGTGACACTCTGGCCCCCGTGTGCATGGCCAGGGCAGCTGAACTAATGCTGACTGAGCATTGTCTAAGGGGCCTGGCCTGGGTGAGCTGAGTGCCCAGAGCACAGAGCCTGACATAGGGCCGCCTGCTGTGGCCTCAGCGGGAGGTGCAGCCCCACGGCACCGGAAGGGAGGGTTAGGGGAAGCGAGGGCAGGGAGTGGGGGAGAGACACAGAGGGGGCATTCCTGAGCTAGCAGCAGCTGCACGGGAAGGTACAGCTGTGTCTCCGTCATGTAGACCATGTCCTGAGCACCCCCCAAGTGGGAATGTGGTGCTGGGGAGGAAGGCATGGAGGGCGCCTGCCAGCACCTGCCCCAACTAGTACTGAGACTCCCCCAGCTCTTACCCGCCCCTCTGGGGAGATTCCAGCCCCACAACAGTGCCCCCATGGAGTCCAGAGGCGGGGTAGGGGCGGGCCCTGGGCTGTGGCTGTGACAGGCCTGGCCCTCGCCCTGGGGCAGACAGGGACAGTTGAGTATTAGGAGATGGGGCCCTGGGGGCAACGGCCAGGACTCCCCGCTGGGCAAGGCAGGAAGCACAGGGGCAGGCGGGCTGTGACTCAGGAGGGCTCCGTGACCACGTCTGTGGGAGCACCAGGGGCTGGCACTGGGAGAGACGCTCAGTCCAGCTGGAGGGGGAGCAAGGGGGCTTCCTGGAGGTGGGGGTGCCAGAGCTACACCTGCAGGAAGAGGATTCAGGCGGGAGAAGAAGGTGAAGGACTCTAGGTTGATTTGGAATTTTTTCCTTGACAGTAATGACCTGCTTCCTAATTAGGGAGAGAAATGGGGTGGGGAGAGGATGTGGATGGAGGCGGATAAAGCCCCAGCTTTTCCCGCAAAGAGAGTGCTCCTCATGGCAGGGCAAGAAGGGGGCCGCAGGACCAGGCTTTCCTGTTCGGAGGCGCCATCTCCAGCCCCGGAACCACCACCTTCTCAGGCTTCCCTGGGCCGCGTACACCAGGCAGACAGCGCAGCCTGGGCCACACCTCAGAGGACCCGCGAGGCCCAGGGACCGCAGGGGACCGTGAGTGGGTGAACTCTGGAGTTCAGGGTCCTGGGAGGGGTGCAGGGTGGAGGGTCCCCTGCTGGCCTCTGTCGTACAGGTGAAAAAAAGGGATGACCGGGGCCTGCCCCGGCCACTCCACCTCTCTCCAAAACTCACATGGGGTCACACCGCCCTGAGACACCTGTCCCTTTCAGAGCTGTCCTGGCTCATGGAGGGGCCACTTGATTTCTCAGCTGTCATGAGTTACCCCAAGTACATAACCTTGCTTTTATCTCCTCAGACAAAGGGGCCTCCATGGCTGCGCTGACAGTCTCCAGCGCAAGGGAGGAGAAACAGCATCAGAGGAGACAACAGTCTCCCTACGTGTGCAAGACACGGTGCGGAAGTCATCTCCCCAGCACCTCAGCCCCTGCCCACTGCTGCTCGGGACAAGGTCAGACTGCCCCAGGCAGAGAAACAGGGGACTCCACACAGGGCTGGCCAGATGGACGCAGGCCGGCAGGACACCACGTGGCGGGGTCGGGTGCTTGCTGTGGACACATGGGCTGGCAGCCTCTCTCGTGTGATGTTGGTGACAGCTGTTGATGGTCAACACCCCGTCCGTTAGCTCACTGGAGGCCGCAGAATGACGACATCATTTTACTTTTCTCCATAAATAAGGATTTCCCTGCAAGGAAGAAATGAGGGCTCACCTCACCCTCCTTGTGGTCGGGCTCCTCAGGGATGCCCAGTGCCAACACTCTGCGTGGTCCTTCTGGATCTTTCTCTGAGTGTGATGCCTCATAGACAGCTCTCTCTGTTCCTTTCTTTACAAAACAAATTGGATGGCATTCAATGCATTGATCTGTGGCATGCTCCATTCACTCCAGGTTATAAATTATGAACATTTTCCATGTCACTGCATAGAGAGCTGCTCAGTCTTTATCCATAAACATTTCAGAGTGCATCCCTGAAAGAGGAGGGCTCTTAAAAATATACAACTGCTGCACCCATCTCCCACCTAAAGGGAAGAATGGTATTTTTTTTATAATGTCCTCCGCCAGCCAGGCTTCCAATTTTTCCGATTATATCATGAGTGCTTTTTAAACAGGATTTTTATTAAAATTATTTTCGAAATGAGGCCTGCACACATCCACAAGAGGCCCCTCAGATCTCCTAGTTCACAGGTATCCCCTTCATCCCTCCCTGCGTGCTCTTTTCTCTTTGCAGGTAACCTGTGGAGGAGGCAGCCCGTGTCCTGGGAGCTTCCAGCTGGGACCCTGATGACACATCCCTGTGCAGTCCCAGTCCTTGGTGGTGAGTTCTGAGCCACTGCAGCATTGAGCGCTGGTGTTCCTCCGTGAGGAGGTGCAGGGTGGCTGCCTGTCCCTCTCCTCCGGGACATTATCCACCATTGCCTGCCACATCCCCCAGTTATCAGGGAATCGCAGGATGATGATGACAGTTTGTCAGCCTTCTGCACTCATTGGCTGGAATGCTTCCCTATGAAGGAGCGTTCCCTCATCAGCTGTCGGTGACGTGGATGTGTGGTTGTGTAGGATGGACCGTCCGGAGACACACTGGATTCTCTGCCTTTATTCGCTAGCTTCCAAAACAACAAGCTGGAGGTCTTGCCTCCTCCAACGCTTGCCCATGAGGGTTTTCATCATTCTGAATGTGTGAAGTTGCATGTATTTGATGGGTTTCAACTCACTGGGGTTAGGATCTGCGTTGATATGTAATTCCTCCCGTCTTCGGCTTGTGGAAAGCTCTTCGACTCGATTCCTGATGGTTTGGACACGATTCCATAAAGCTTTGGCGGCTTCCTTGCTTTGGGGATGACAAGAAGCTCCAGGCTCCTCTTGGACATTTCCTGGCCCGGCCTGGTGATCGGCCATTTCTCCAAGGAGCTTGACATGGGGACGTGGTCTCAGTCCCTGGGCACCGGGAGCTGAGCACTCACTGCTCCTGGGCTGGTTTGCTCCCAGGAAGGCTAGGAAAATTACTTTCTTAAAGATTAAAAAAATCACAAATTTATGCAGATACTACCCGATCCAACATAGGCTTGCAGGATCTTATGCAATTTCTTCACTTTATGCTTGTACCTCCTTTCTCTCATGCTGACAAACTGGTTTCCCCAGACTTGGAGAGGTCAATCGTGTTATTATTTTATCTTTGTGTAAATGCAGTCTTAGAATAGCCACCGATATTATTAGTCACAATATAATTCCTGGGAATTAAGTTCTCTATTTTTATTTTTGGTTTTGCATTTCTTTCTGTCCTTAGAGTCTAACCCGCAGGAATATCCTGTAAAATTGCTGTGTTTGAAGCTTACATCAAATGATTCCCTCCGTGTGGTCATGCTACCCACTCCATATATGGTTCTATTTTGCTTTTAATTTTTAGGGATTGTTTTTTCAAAAATGTAATTTTGTTGTGTAATTACACGAGCGCTGGCTGGGGAGATTCAGAGAATCCTGGCTCTGGTCCCAATTCCCTCCGTCCTGTCCCGTCCCTCGTCCCTCTTCTTTTTTTTTTTTTTTTTATTATTATACTTTAAGTTCCCTCTTCTTACATGTTTTCTCCTTCAGCCTTTGCTCAGGCCCTCCATTGTGTTTTAAATATATGCAAATGACTCTCCTTTCCATGGCCCTCCTATTTGTGGGCACCCCAGCTCACTCAGCTCCTGCACACTTTCCCCTCCCTGTTTTGCCTCTTTCTTTCTTTCTTTCTTTCTTTCTTTCTTTCTTTTCTTTCTTTCTTTCTTTCTTTCTTTCTTTCTTTCTTTCTTTCTTCTTTCTTTCTTCTTTCTTTCTTTCTTTTTTTCTTTCTTTCCTTCCTTCCTTCCTTCCTTCCTTCTTTCTTTCTTTCTTCTTTCTTTCTCTTTCTTTCTTTCTTTCTTTCCTTTCTTTCTCTCTCTCTCTCTCTTTCTTTCTCTCTCTCTCTTTCTTTCTTCTTTCTTTTTTTTTTTTTTTTTTTGAGACAGAGTCTCTCTCTGTCACCCAGGCTGGAGTACAGTGGTGCTATCTTGGCTCACTGCAAGCTCCGCCTCTTGGGTTCACACCATTCTCCTGCCTCAACCTCCAGAGTAGCTGGGACTACAGGCGTCCGCCGCCATGCCCAGCTAAATTTTTTGTATTTTTAGTAGATGCAATTTCGCCTCGTTAGCCAGGATGGTCTCAATCTCCTGACCTCATGATCCGCCTGCCTTGTCCTCCCAAAGTGCTGGGATTACAGGCGTGAGCCACTGCGCCCGACCCTCCTCCCTGTTTTTCTTACTAGCAGCATCCTAGAGATCACTCCCCACAGTCACCCCATCACCTCTTGGTGCTGCCAGGTCTTTAGCACAAGGAGGAAGTCCTGCAGGAAGTCTCCCTTCCTTCCCACTCCCTCCCTGCAGCCTACAGGCTGTGGTAAAAGGAACCCTGGAGGGTCCAGGTGGCCCCCGCTGTCTTGGCCTCAGCTCAGCTCCTGCTGTTGCCTCTGGCTGGGGTCCCCTCATTGTCCTCATTTGTGGGCCCTGGTGCATCCGACACCCAGGGCTGACCTCTTTGGGTTGCAATCCTTGCTCCCCTGTGTCCCCACTCCAGAGGAAACTCAAGGTGACCAGTGTATCTTGTGTCCCTGTCCCCTGGTCCCTCAGTGACCAAGGTTGTCCCCAGGGCTGAGTTACACTGAGAGCCACAGCAGCCCAGGTGGCCTCTGAGACGGCCGTGGAGAAGTCTCCTGAAGCTGGGGCATCTAAAGGCCTGGGTCTCCCGTCCCTGGTGGCAGGGAGACCTTGGCCCTGCCCGCTCGAACTGTAACCTCTGTGGCCCCAGGACAACTGCACCCAGTGGCTCTGGCTTCCCAGGCTGTGCTTCCTGAGTCCTCTGGCCACCTCCTACTTCCGAGGCCTCAGACTCACTCAGGTCGCCTCACTCAATCTCAGCAGACGTGGTAGGCAGCATCCGACCCATCCCCAACTGCCTGTCCCACATTTGCAGAGCAGATGGACTCCCCATGCCTCTGCCCCTGACCTCCCCCACCCATCCCACAGGCGTGTCCTAGGGCGAGCCAGGTGCTGTGCACTGCAGGAAACTGCGGAGAAGCAGGCACTGCACGCACCTGCAGCGATCGCATGCCTGCCCTGCCATGCCGCCTGCCCGGTCCCCGGAGCCCAGCCTCCCCTCCCCGCAGTGCAAAGCCTTTTTGCCATCTGATCCCTCACTCCAGGCCCCCCTGCCTCTCGGCAGCACCCCCGCCCCAGCCACCCTTGCCTTCCTCGCCTCTGGATCCTAGCTCCCTGGAGACAGATCTGACACCCACAGCCGCCTCCAGCCCTGGCCCCTGGCTGAGGCTCCTGGGGCTCATCTGGCCGCCCCTCCCCTCTGACAGAACAGGCAGAACCCGGGCCCCAACCCAAGCATCTGGGCCTCCTGCAGCTCCCTCTTGGTGATGGCTCTCCTCGCACCCCCCTCACTCCAGAAACTCCCTCTTGGTGGTGGCTCTCCCCACACCCCCCTCACTCCAGAAACTCCCTCTTGGTGGTGGCTCTCCCCACACCCCCCTCACTCCAGAAATGGGTGGATTTCTGGCAGCTCTTCTCCCTCACCCCTGAGCCCAGCCACTACAACCCTGCACATCCCTCCACTCCGTAATATGCCTGGAATCCATCCTCTTTCCCCCTCCATGCCACCCACCTCCCCATGGAATCCAGGCCATCTCTGATCTGAACCACTGCCGAAGCCTCCCCAGGGGCCTCTGGTGCCCCGGTGGCCTCCCTAATATCCATCCCACACCAGTGACTGGGGGATCCAATCATGCCCCCTGACTGACGTCCCCCACGGCCTCCAGGGCACCTGAGATAAATCCCCAAAGGCCTTATGGGCCAGCAAGCCTGGGGGATGTGGCCCTCGACTTACCCTCTCCTTTCACTCCCGCCTCACCCTCCATGGCCCTCCCTCACTTCCCTTGGTCAACAGCTGCAGCCATGTGGGTTTCAATATTTCCTGCTGTCCACATTCTTCTCTGCACAGGAACTTGGCACATGCTTCCTGGTGCCCTGTGCTGGCAAACTTCTTGGGGGCCCCTTGATCTTACTTTAAATATCTTTCCCTGGTCCCCAGTATAGCTCAGGACCAGTTCTTATATTTTCTCCTGTGTCCTGTTCCCTTCTTCAGAGGGCTCTCATAGCACAGTGGTTGGGAGCAAGACTGAGGCTGTGGTACCAGGTGCCTGGCTTCAAATCCTTGCTCCATGCCTCACCTGCTGTGTGACCCTGGGCATGTTACTTAACCTCTCTGTGCTCAGTTTCATCACGCAAAGAGTGAGAGTGGTGATAATAATGGCACCAATAGTTATGAGGTGCCAACCTAAATAACACAGAGGGAGGCTCTCTAAAATAAGACGACGTTTATTTGGGAAGAGGCATTATTGGGAATCCCCGTGCACAGTAAACTATGTGTATCTTCAGGGAGGTAATGGAAGACGAAAGTTTGTAAAGGAAAAGTGAGGAGGATTACATAATCGTTTTGGGACAATTATCCTTGGTTACCAAAATCAATAACAAGGGTGGCGTCAGTCTTGAGTTTGGACAGGAAGTTGCTGGGCAGATGTCCTTGCAGAAGTGTTTGATGAGACCCTGAGATTGAACATCAGCAGGCGAGGGAGTCCCTCTCCCCTGCTCTGTTCTGGTCTCAGAGGCTTGCTGGGTCTGCCGGGACAATGTGACTTCTGACATGTGGGGTTCTACCCATGCACCAGGCATGCTCTAGCTGCTTCGAGGGTCTTATCCCACTGAGCCTCATGGCAACCCTGTGAGAGGGCCAAAGCACAGAGAGGGTAAGGAATCTGCCCAAGGTCACACAGCATATTAGTGGCAGAGTCGAGCTTTGAACCAGGATCCTGGCCATGCTTCCTGTCTCTTTTTTTGCTCCCTTGAGCTCAGACATGCGTGACGTCTTGAATCCTGCCCTCCTGGCCTGCAGCCCATGCCCACCTGAGCCAGGAGAGCCATCTCTCCATAATAGAAACTTTATCCCAACTGTCAAGGCTTCCTAGCCTGCCCTCTGACCTACTTTTCCAGACCCATCTACTGTTATCCTTTCCTCTCTCTCCCCCTAGAACTCAGTGTTGATCTCTTGTCCTAAAAGATACCACCACCATCCTATGCCTATGTAAGGGCAATGTCCTCCCAATCCTCACTGTGGCAACTCCTATACATCCTTCAAAACCCAGCTCGACAACGCTTCCTCTTCAATCTCCCTCTGATGCTCACCTGCTTCAGCATCATGCTGCCCAGAGCATAGCCTGTGCCTCAGCCTGCAGCCTGCACCTCTACACAGCTGTGTGGCCACGGGCCAGGCGTGAGTCTTCCTGAGCCTCACTGTCCCTCATCTGGAAAACAGGGGTGATAATAGTAACACCCGCCACAGGGAGGGTGGCTGTGAGGCGGTTCTGCAGCATCTGGAACAGGGCTTACTCCTAGGGGCTGGTTATGGCAACAATAGCAATCACTGTGAGTGGTCTCAGGTCCCTCAAGCTCCCCCAGGCAGCAGGCATCATGGGGACAGCAATGGCCTCTTCTTTGCTGCACCCAAGGAGTTGGTGACTTGGGGGTCATCACAGGCTCCGCTTGCTTCACTTTTCTCCAGGCCACCAACCCGAGGGGCTGGAAGTCCATGGCAGCTGGCGTGGGGCACCCGGGAAATCTGGAAGTCTCGAATGGCCTGCGGATAGCTGGCATGCTTTGTGCAGCGTGGGAAGCCCAAGGGAGATTTTAAGCACCTATGGGGGGCGGAGTTGCCCATGGGCCCCGGCCTCTCAGCTGGCGCGCTGCTGAGTCCCGCGGGACTCGCCCGCCTGCCACACCTGCAGCTGGGCTTGATGGTGTGTACAAACACCCCATTATGCCTGATTACCAGCCATTAGTGCAATTAGGGTAGCCCCTCCGAATCCCGGGGCTCCAGCCAGCTGTGCCGGGGACCTGGGGCAGAATAGCAAACAGCCTCCTCCAGAGCCTGCGCAGTGGCTGGCGGGGCCAGGGAACCATGGGCTGAGGAGTCCCCCGAGCCTGCTTCGAAGGCTGGGGCTCTGGAGCATGGGGGCCACCCAGTGGCTGGCTTCTCCTCCCCCCCATTCTTTGCGCTGCTTTTGTGAGGCCTGATGCTGTCCTTTCCCTCCCAGCTTGTCACCCTGAGCCCTCCTGATGTGTGGGGCAGGGAGTCTTTTCTAGGGCACCCCATGACCTGTAGGGTGTCAGCTCCATCCGTGACCTCCACCTGCTGGAGGCCAGCAGCATCCGCTTCCCACAGTTGTGTCGACCACAGATGCTTCCAGACATGACCAGTGTCCCCTAGGGGCAGGACCAGCCCTGGCTGAGACCCACCGTCCTGGGTCTCAGCTGCTCTTTCTGGCCATCGCTGCCTCGTGCTCGGCTTCTGTATTTGTGTGTTGCTTTGCCAGCGCTGCACTGGCTCCTCTGCCTGTTCCCATCCTCCCTCCCTCTCTTTCATCCCTCCAGAAGAAGCCTTTCAAGCCCAAACTCACAGTCCCCTCTGACCTGTCGCCCCCAGGGATGCCCAAGTCAGAGAGGCCCCACATTGTTGCTCCCCTGACCACGCATGCTAGCATGCAGCCCCAGCCTCCGGGACTTCAAAGGGCCATTTGAGGTATGCACTTGACCAGGGAGGAAGAAAAGAGGCCAGTGGCTGTTTGTTCTGGGACTTGGGAGTGAGCTGTGGCTCTTCAGAGCTCGGCTGGTGGGCATCCTCTGTGCCCAGCCCTGCAGCCCTGGCCCTGGCCCCACCCCTGTGTGCTGATCACTTCCCACTCCCTGCTCATAGTGCGGCCGATGCGTCACTGTCCTGTGCTTTAACCGCTGTATTTCACCAATTCTAAGATAATCACTTTCTCACATTTTAACTGGCAGGAAGTTGGGATGCATCGTATGGGAGTTGGGGTCTGACAGGTGCTGTCCTCTGGTGGGAGTCAGGACTCAGCTGCCGTGGCCTGTGTGTGTGTGAACTTGAGCTTACGAGGTGTTGATTGCAAACATGCACGTGTGCACGCGAGTCTTCACCCCGTCTCCATGTATTTTGTGGCATACAATGCTGATGCTTCTCTCATAAAGAGGTGGCATCAGTTCCCAAGGTTTCCCTGAGACAGGGGGCTTTTAGGAGACAAGGGACTTTCAGAAGTAAAACTGGGAAAACTCGAGCAAATTGAGGCAAGCTGGTTCTATTTGTCCTCCATTCCTCGAACGGGGGTTGGCCCTGTGACTGAGTTTTGCCTGTAGACCGTGGCTGACCAGTTGTGTGCTGGTGAACTGAGTTCCCGCCCCTGAGAAGCCCAGCCCCTGACTAGTAGCATATTTCCGTGGTGCCAACACCCCCACTGCAGCTGCTTGCCAGCCACCAATGTGATGCCAGAGAACTCATGAGGTGCTGGCAGGTGAGGTGCACACCACTGTCTGGCTCCACGCTACATGTGGCAGGAGTGGCCCTTGTGAGTTGAGTTACATTGTGGGCTTCTGCTCCCAGGACCCTGCAACTGCCCTGTGGAAAACCGGGGCAGCTACTGGAGGATGAGACCACGCAGGCCAGGCCACGCTGCCCCAGCCAGGACCCTGTGCACCGGCCCATAGCCAGCCTGCCCCCAAACACATGGGAGGCCAGAGCTGCCCACTCAATTCACAGCTGAACTCAGATGCAGGATGAGCCCTGCTGACAGCAGAACCACACGCGGATCTGTACATTCTTGAACTCGTTGTTCAATTTTGTTGTTTTAAGCAATGATGTTGCCTTAATTGTATTGTATGATGCAATTCTTCATTTCAGGGTGGTTTGTTATGCTGCAGTAGCCGGCCGAGGCATCGCTGTTCATGCTGCCTTCCCTCCAGTTGAGTTCCCTGTGCTGTTGACATTGCCCCGGTCGGGTCTAATTGCCGCTTTAAATTACTTTAAAGGCGACACTCTGATTCTGCATAGAACAGGACTTATCACACAGTAGCAAGGACAGAGCAGCAGGGATCCCTCTTATATCAGGGAAGCAAGTGTTCATCCTGGAGGAGATGACCATGGCTCCATAATTTTTTTTTGTAAAGCAACAGCCAGGCGCTTTATGTGCCTGGGGAGCTCTGTTTAGTACAAAGATGTATACAAAGGCTGCCTAGAGCAGGATGAGCAGAGCAGCTGGAGGCAGGAGAAATTGCCAAGCACCTCAGAAGAAATGGAAGCAATTATCCAGCCAGGAAAGGATGCCGTGACCCTGAGTGTGCTGGGGCAGGACTGTCGCAGGCCTCATGGCATCATTTCACTGGCAGTGTCTGAGTGTCACACAAAATCATGGCATCTTAGAATCAACGGTATTTTCAATTTGACAGAATAGAGTATCAATGACTTATGTCCTGTGCCTTTGCCATAGGCCACCAACCCCACATGGGCGAGGACCTGGGTGAGGACCTTGGCACAGGGGGTAGAGCCAGAACATGTGACCAAGCAGACACAATGGATTCTAGCAGCGGGGATGTCAGATGACGAGCCACAGCCTGGACCCTTGCTCCTCCTGCCCCTGGGGGAGCCAGGTCACACTGCCCATCTTTCTGTTCCTTTGTTTCTCAGTCGTCTCACCCTCAGAGCAGCCCCGAGACAGGGCAGGGCGGTCACCAACACCACCTGTTTTGCAGCTGAGGAAGCAGAGGACATGTGGCAGAGGGGCCGGCTTTGCAGGGGTGGCCTGGGCAGTCCCAGGGGCTACATGCAGAGGGACTGCATGCTCGGTTTAATCCTCTGCCGTTGCCTCGGTTTTAAACCGGGACCCCGTATTTTTATTTTGCACTGGCCCTTGCAAGTTGCATAACTGACCTTCGGGACTAGGCTTCCTGAGGGCTCATCGCAGAGCCAGGGTTAGAGCCCAAGGCTCTGGCCCTAACCCAAGCATATGGCACATTGGACTCATCGTAGCACCGGGACTCAGGGCCACCGCCAACTGCGTGGCCTTGCCCAGGCCTGGCAGATAGTATGGGTGGTCACGTTCCTCCACCCATGGCCTCTTCCTAGCAGGACTGAATGAGCCCATGCCAGCTTTGTTTGTGCTTCAGCATCTGGCTGGTGTTTGCAGGATCCCCGCCTTTGCTGTCGGCATCGTGTGAGCTGTGGCAGTGCACGGCAGCCGAGGAACCCAAAGAAGGGGCCAGACTTGGCTGCGGGTCCCACTCTGCCTCCCTCTAACCCTGAGGTGGGCGTCAGTGACCGCTAACAGCCTACGACCCTAAGGGGCTTCTCCACCTCAGCCCTCAGCATCCAGACACCGACTTCAGAGGGGCAGAGGTGAAGGGATGACCTTGAGTCAAGCTGGAAGGTGACCAGCGCTAATAGATGCTTATTTCTAAAATAGCACTGACTCTCCAGCAACTGGTTATTAACTTGGGGAAAGGGAGTGCTATTTCAGGCCCAGCAGCAGAAAACCATTTTCCTTTAAGAGCTTTTCCTGAACTTTTCACACAGGTGCCCCATGAGCAGCAGGGATGGAGAGCTCAGCCCCCTCCTCAGGGTCCCGGGAGAGCAGCCACGACTGACGGGGTGAGCCACGAGCACAGGGGCAAGGGGACAACCTGCCTTCAGTGAGTGGCTCTGAGGCTTCAGCACGTGGATCTAGCATCTCAGCCTGTGGCCAAAAAGACAAGGGCTGCACCTGGCCATCCATATCCCCTCCCTCTGCTCTGAGTACCTACCTGTTCTTCAAGTGGCTGGCAGTTAGGATTTGTGTTTATAGCTGGGGTCAGGGCCTAATTTAGGATTAGAGTCAGGGTTCAGCCTGTGTTCAAGGTCAGGACTTAGCCTGTAACCAGGATCAGGGCTCAGCATGTGACCAGAATCAGGGCTTAGCATGGGTCAGGATCAGGGCCCAGCACGGGTCAGGATCAGGGTTCAGCATGGGTCAGGATCGGGGTTCAGCATGGGTCGGGATCAGGGCTCAGTGTGACCAGGATCAGGGCCCAGCATGGGTCAGGATCAGGGTTCAGCATGGGTCAGGATCAGGGTTCAGCATGGGTCAGGATCAGGGCTCAGTGTGACCAGGATCAGGGCTCAACATGTGATCAGAATCAGGGCTCAGCATGGGTCAGGATCGGGCTCAGTGTGACTCTCTGAGGGGTAGGAGTGGGATCAGGTATCTATCTGAGGCTGGAAACTGGGGTGTGCATCCCCTCTGGGGGTCACTTTGGTCACTGTGTTGAGTCTGCCCCCGAAGAGCTGTGCAGTTCTCAGGTCCCTGCAGCCCAGGCAGCTCTGGAAGAATCGTGGCCTGGGAGGTTTCCCAGGCATCAGGGGAGTAAACGGTGTCTGCAGCGTGGTTTCCTCTCTGGCTAATCCCATCCCCAACCCCAGCCGATGGTCCTGGTAGGGTTGGTCAGATTGGGGGGAGGCCTGCACCTTAAGTGGGTGCTGGAGCCAGACCCAAGTGAGTCTGTGGGTTCCCCTATGCACCAGGCCCTGACTGCAAAGTCTAGACCCTCAGAGGGAGCATCCAGACCCCAGGGGTCTGGATGGGGAGAGCTGAAACCAGCTCCTTCAGGGGAGTTTGTGTGCACATCCCTCCCCTCCTTCAGGTGTTTGCTGCGAAGGAGGCAATAGGCCTCTATTAAAACTGTTCATCAAAGGAAAATGCAAAACCAGCAACAGGAGGGAAGGTAGGCACATGCAGGGCAAGCTCACCTGGCATTTCCTGCAGACTGGACCTGGGGGGTCGGAAAGGCCTCCTTTCATACATGGCGGCTTTCAGCCTCAGTTTCTGCACAGTGCTCAGTTTAGGAAGGCCCAGGGCCAGGCGCTTCTGGATAATGGTGAACACATTCACAGTACTTACAGAAATGCAGGCACTTGTCCCTTCACCAGTTTATTCTCACAATAACCTCTGAGGCAGGAACTATGATTCTCATTTTACAGATGAGGAAATTAAAGTGCAGGGAGGCTAAGCGGGTTGCTCAAGATCCCACAGCCAGTAAGAGGAAGGGCTGCATTTTGAACCCAAACAGTCCAACTCCAGGGGTCACGCAATGAACCCCCAGTTTCCCTGCCAGGCCACATCGATGGCATCTGCTGGCTCTGGGGATGGGTCACAGACCCTCAAAGTGTACCTGGACCTTCGTGCCAGCTGAATGCACGCGGGGATGATACAGCTGAGAGTCATCTTCAGGCCTTCCCTGGTCAATTCTGGGGTCTCTTCCCGGTTTCGAGTCCCATTCCAGCCTGAGCAGAGGAAGGGACTCCAATCTGAGAAAAACACAAGGCCTGATACCCTGCCCCAGCCGCACCACATCTACTGAGAGCAAGAGTGGGGCCAAGGGTCGGCCAGGCTGTGTTCTGATCATCAGCTTGCTCCTCACCACTGGGTGATCTTGTCGCAAAGCACACAGCTCCCTCTAGCTCTTATTCCCTCAGTGCTAAAGTGGCCATCGGCATCTTGTCCACAACCTAGAGTTTTCCTAGATGATTCAATGAGGCAGTGGACTCCGGGGTGCGCTGAAGACTGGAGGTGCCGCCTGGGGATGGGCTTCCCTCTGAAACAGTGGGAGGGGAGTGAAGAGGAGGAAACTGTCGTCCACCATGTTAGGGATCTGTCAATTTTATTGATCATTTCAAATAACTAGCTTTTTGTTTCATTGATTTTCTCTGTTGTTTTTCTGTTTTCAACTTTATTGACTTCACAGCTTACCTTTATTCTTTCCTTCCTCCTGTTTGCTTTGGGTTTATTTACTCTTCTTTTTCTAGTTTTTGAGGTAGGAGCTTAGACTATTGATTGGGATGTTTCTTCTTTTCTAAGGTAAGTATTTAGTGCTGTAAAATTCCCCCTAAGCACTGCTTCAACTGTGTCCCACAAATTTTGATGTGTTGTATTTTCATTTTTATTTGGTTCAGTGTAGTTTTAAAAACTTCCCTCCAGGCTTGCTCTTTGACTCATGGATTAAGTCATTTCCAAGTGTCTGGAGATTTTCCTGTTGTCTTTCTGCCATTGATTTCTAGTTGGATTCCATTTTGCTGGAGAACACACTCTATGATTTCAATTATTTTTAATTTGTTGAGGTTTGTTTTATGGCCTGAGGCAGGTTCTGTCTTGGTGTATGTTCTGTGGGCACTCAAAGAGAATGTGTATTCCATTGTTGTTGGGTGGAGTGCTCTACCCATTGTTGATTAGATCCTGTTGGTTGATGGCATTGTTCAGTTTTTCTATATCCTTGCTGATTTTTTGTTTAGTTGTTCTATTACCATCATAGGAGTACGGAAGTCTCCAACTGTAATTGTAGATTTGCCTATTTTTCCTTTCAGTTGTATCAGGTTTTGCTTCATATATTTTCCACCTCTGTTGTTTGGCCCATGTGCATTTAGGATTGCTAGGTCTTCTCAGTGGATTGACACTTTTATCATTATATATTGTCCCTCTCTTTGTCTCTTCCTCTCATTCTTTCCCTTGGCCTATTTCATCTGACATTAACACAAACAATCCTGCTTTCTTATAACTGTTTGCATAGTATATCATTTCCCATCCTTTTCAAACTGTCTATATTACCATATTGAAAGCAAATTTCTTGTGGGCAGTTTATGATTGGGGCATGTTGTTTAATCCACTCTGTTATCCTGTCTTTTAACTGATGTATTTAGATAATTTACATTTAATGTAATTATTGATATGTTAGGTCTACCATTTTATTTTTGTTTTATGTTTATTCTTTTTTTTCGTTTCTGTCTTTTCTTTTCTCTGTCTTGCTGTTGGTTACTTGAATAGTATTATTAAAAATGTCATGTTTCATCTATTTGTAATGTTTTTGAGTGTATCTCTGTATTTGAGTGCTTACTCTAGGTATTACATTATACACATATACGATCACAGTATACCAGTGTCATTATATTACCAGCTCAACTAAAGTGAGGAAAATGTACCTCCTGATATGCTGCTTTACCTTCCCCTATTTGTACTATAATAGTTTAAAATATTTTCTGTACATAAATTTCAAACCTCAGACACAGTGTTATAATATTTGCTTCAACTTTCAAATATGATTTAGAAAATGTAAGAGAAGGCAAATTTATTGCATTTAGCCATATTTTCAGTCTTTCTCTTGTTCCTTCTTCCTTCCTTGTCTCACAATTTCTTCTTTTACTGTTTCCTTTCTGCTTAGAGAATCTCCTTTAGCCATTTTTTAAGGATATATCTGCTGGTGACATTCTTCACCTGAGAATATATTGATTTCCTTTCATTCTTGAAGAATGTTTTGCTGGATATATGATTCTGAGTTGACAGTTTTTTCTCTTCTTTCTTTTTTTTAGTTTATTTTTGTTTTATTATATTTTTATTTTTATTTATTTATTTATTTATTTATTTATTTATTTATTTATTTTTTGAGATGGATTCTCACTCTGTTGCCCAGGCTGGAGTGCAGTGGCGCCATCTCGGCTCACTGCAAGCTCCACCTTCTGGGTTCATGCCATTCTTCTGCCTCAGCCTCCCGATTAGCTGGGACTACAGGTGCCTGCCACCACGCCCGGCTAATTTTTTTTGTATTTTTAGTAGAGACAGGGTTTTGCCATGTTAGCCAGGATGGTCTCGATATCCTGACCTCATAATCCACCCACCTCGGCCTCCCAAAGTGCTGGGATTACAGGCCTGAGCCACTGCACCCAGCTTCTTCTTTCAGTATTTGAAAAATGTGTCACTTCTATCCAACATCCATGATTTCTGATGAAAAATTTGCTGTCATTCTACTTGTTTTTCCCCTGTAGATAAGATGTCACTCTTCTCTGGCTGGTTTCAATATTTCTTTCTCTCTCCCTTTAGTTTTCGGAAGTTTGACTATGGTGTGTCTTTATATGAATTTCTTTTCTTTTTTTTCAATCATCCTGTTTGGGGCTTATACACCTTGAATCTGTATGTTTATGTCTCGAGAAGTTTTTAGTCATTATTTCTTCAAGTACAATTTTTCAGCACCTCTCTCTTTCTCCTGTCCTTCCAGAACTCGGATGACAGAAATCTTTTGTTATTGTCCACAGGTACCCAAGGCTCTATTAATTTTTTTCGTATATGGTCCTTCTGTTGCTCAGATTGGGTCAGCACTATTGTTCTGTCCTTAAGTTTTGGACTCTTCTCTCTATCCTCCTGATCTGCTGTTGAGCCCATCCACTGAGTGCTAAAATTTCAGTTATTGAATTTTTCAGTTCTAAAATTTTAATTTGATTCTTCTTTATATCTCCTTCTTCTTTGCTGAAACTTTCTATTTCTCTGCTGATACTTTTTATTTTTTCATTTGTTACTTGTGCGTAGTTGTTCACTGAAGCATTGTATGATGTCTGCTTTAAACTCTGTCAGACGATTCTAACATCTTTGTTAACTCAGTATTGGCATCTACTGCCTGTTATTTATCATTTAATTTGAGATCTTCCTGGTTCTTGGTATGATGAGTACTTTTTGATTGAAACTTGGACATTTCAGAGATTATGAGACTCTGGATCTTATTGAAACCTTCTCCACTGACACCCTGCATGGGCTTTGTTACCACCTGGCAGGGATGAAAATCTTGGCTTTCCACTTGGCCTTCTCTGAGACTACCCTGATAGGAGAGGGAAAGGAAGATATGGCAAAGGACACTCAGGAAGAAGATACCAGAAGAGCAAGAAGAAAATGGAAGAGACAACAATAAGGGATATAGAAATTAGAGCCACTACCTCACATATTGAGAGGGAGATTTCCAGAGAGAGATAGAGAGTGAAATCAAGGCATAGATTCATAGAGATAAGACTTAGTGAGACAGAGAGACAACCCCACATCAGCAGAGATGGGGGCAGGAGAATGCAGGGCCACACATACAGCCTGGGGGCTGTAAGTGAGCCAGAGACCTTCCTTCCACCCCAAGAGAAAATAAGGTGCTTGTCTCAGAGAGAGGCCCCAAAGACCTGGCTGGTGAGTCCTGAGATAACCTGGAGTTCTTCTCCTAGAGAAGAAAGCCTTTCTGCCTCATCATCCCTTCCCCACCCACTCATCTGTTTGCTCAGCCACAGGTCTGAGGTGGACCCTTCTTTGGTGTCTGACTCTGAGGGGTGAGTGACAGTGGCAGGCTCTCTGTCTCCTCAAGGGAGTGGATTACGCAGAAGGTGTGGGTTATGAGGCCTGGTGGCTCCAGCAGTGCCCCCTGGCTAGACCTTTCACTATGCCAGGCCTCTCATCAGGGATTGCAGCTACTGGCTACCATTTTCCTGGTGCACCTAACTTGTTGCAGTGAGAAGGAACTTGACTGAACTAATTCCAGCCCAGCCCAATTCAAATCACTAATCTTCAGAAGCCTCCCAGACAATTCTTCCTCTCAGATGTAGGAACTATAGTGTCACAGGAAAGGGAACACCATGACCTTGAAAGATATTACCAAAAGTAGACAGGTGAGAGACACCCACTTTCCTCCTCTTCCTAAACTTGAACTGGATCCCACATCTCAGGGGGTCTGGGAGAAACAGTGTGCTTTTCCTTAAGCCATCATCACCATCACCATCACCATCATCACCACCACCATCACCATCACTGTCATCATCACCATCATCACCATCACCACCACCATCACCATCACTGTCATCATCACCATCATCACCATCACCACCACCTCACCATCACTGTCATCATCACCATCACAATCATCACCATCATCACCATCATCATCACCATCATCACTATCACCATCATCACCATCATCATCAGCAGCATCACCATCACCATCACCATCATCACCATCATCACCACCATCATCATCATCACCACACCATCATCACCATCGCCATCCTCACAACGTCAACACATAACAATGATACCAACAAACATTTGTTGAGCACTTATTATGCACTAGATGCTATGCTAATCATTGTATTTACATTATTTCATTTTCTTTTCACTATAACCCTATAAGAGAGAAAATGTTATTTTATTTTTTTCATATGAAAAAACTCAAACTCAGAAAGGCTAGGTAACTTGCCTGACCTCACACAGGTAGCTTGTAGTGGAGCCAGGATTCAAACTCTAGTCTGTCTGATACCAAAGACTTGGCCCAGCAGGAGCTGGTAATCACAGACCCTTCTCTGCACTCTACATAAGCATGCGCCTGCAGAGGTTGGGGGAGCCTGTTATTCAGGACAGGTTGGCCTGAGCTCAGCCTTGGGTCCCCTGCCTGACCTGCACCCCTGCCCCCATCACTGGCCCATCCACGTGAATGTTCTTTCTTTGGACATCGTGCAGCCAAATGTGGATGGAGCTCTTCTCCCTTCCCTCAGCTCCTCTTGTTTTCTTCCCTTTTCCTCATTGAATGTTGTACAGTGTTCAGCACCTAATGAGCACCAAGATCCCCTCGTGGACAGTGTAAGATTGTCCTCAAACCTTTCTCATAGATAATAGAAGATGGAGCTGATCCAAGGAACTTGAGCCAGCCCATTCGAAGAATGTGTCTTTAGCTCCACGCCCACGCTGGAAAGAAAGTGAGGCTCCTTTGTCTCAGTGTCCTTGTGTGAGGCCTCAGGGAAGAGGTCTGACTGGCCTGCACGGGCTCATGTCCTAGCAGGGGTGGGGCACCATGATCACTAGCCCCATCTGGACCCTAAGGAGAGGGGACACCTGGGCCCCACAGCACAGGCAGCCCTGGACTCAGGTCCTGGCTCAATGATTTATGACAATTGGGTGAGTGTCTGCACATGTTTAAACTTCAGTCTCTCCATTTTCAAAGTGAAAATCCTAGGGACCGTGTCACAAAGCTATTGAGGTGATGCAGTGCCTGGTGCAATGTAGATCCCTGCTACCTACAAGTCACCCTCCTGTCTCTGGCCAGCTGTGTCTTCACTGGTGCATGAGGCTGGCACGTGGCTGTCCCTCAGGCCTTCTTACAAAGGGCAGATGGGAACCCACTCATCCATGTTACTAAAATCAGATTCTAGCAAAGGCCGCTGAGGGCTGCTGCCATCTTTCCTTGTCACCCAGCAGCTCCCTGGGAAGCCAGAATGCCCCGTTCAGAGAGGCCTGGCCGGGGGACCTCTGCATGTTTCACTGTGAGACCCTGGAGGACAGCTGCCCTGCAGGTGGCATTGCCCGGGATCATCCCGTCGCAGGGCTTGCGTCTCTGCCCTCTCTCTCCCCGCTTGTCAACAGCAGGCATGCCAAGGAGCCCTTCACTGCTAAGTAGCTCGCAGTGGCAGGGTGAGAAAATAGCAGCAGCTGACATTTTTCCCATGTGTCCCCAAGCAACATTAACCCCACTGAGTCACTCAACAACACAGAGATGTAGGGACGGTGAGGACCCGTGTTTTACAGATGAGGAGATGAAGGTCTGGATGGTCCCCAGAACTCTCCACCTCACCCCAGATGACTTCTCTCCGTACGGAGTGAGGACGCCTCAGAGGCACCCCACGCCTGGGCTAATCCCTGGTGCAAGTCCTCTGGGGCTCCCCCAGCAGCCTCCTGCCAGACAGCCCCCGCCGGCTCTGGCCTGTGATCAGATCCCCGCTCTGTCCTCAGCAGCGTTGCTCCTGGTAATTTCTTTGCCTCTCTGTGCTACGGTTTCCTAACTTGGACAATCTGGCTGGTGGGTTTCCTCTGTGAGGTCTGGTGAGGAGGCTTGTGGGTGAGGAATGAGCAGAGGTCTCCCCTTCCAGAACCCCAGCCGCTTTCCATGCCGGGTGCTTTATGCTGTCGGCTCACTGGATTGTGCCCTCAACTCCACAATGAAGGGGTTGTCCCCGTTTTTAGATGGGACAGTTTTCCCCTGAGGTTTTGGAGGTGCGGGCCAGGCTGGCTCTGGAGCCCGGCAGTCAGAGGCTCCTGCTCCCGTTGTGCCGCTGAGGTTCTCGGCAGCAGTGCTTGCCCAGAGCCCATCAGGCCAAGCCCCGGGAGGTCCTGGGAGGAAGTGGTGCTCAGGCCAGCTCGAGGGAGGCGGGGAGCTTGGCAGAAGAAAGGCTCAAGAGGCTCCAGGTAACCCTCGTGCGGGGAGAGCTGCAACAGGCCTTACTGGCTATGCCTGTCTCTGGCCCCAGTGTCCAGAGCAGAGCAGCCTGCCTTCGGCTGCTTCCAGGCATCCTGCTCCTGGGAGGCCTTGTCAGCTCCAAGAGGCTCTTAGAGCAGCCTCATGCAGGGAATCACCAAACCTGTGCCTGCTTCTGGGGCCCGAGTTCCAGGGCCCTGGATAAAGGGTTAAGTGTCACTGTTTGGTGCCCTGACCTTGGGTGGGGGACAAGCTGAGCTTGTCAAGGTTTGGGGAGTGCAGTCCCATGTGTGGGTGCGTGGCAGAGGCAGCAGCAGATCGGAGGTTCTGGGGTGCTGATGCTGATCTTGTAGAGTCACGTGCTGTGAAGTCAAACCAACCCACTTCAGGTCCCAACCCCAGTCGTACCCCTTCCCAGCTCTATGTCCTTCGGGCAGCTCTCATTACTGAATGGTGACAGGACCTGAGCAGAGGCTGAGGTATCAAAGGAGGGGGGTGCGGGGGCTGCAGGGGACCTGGGGGCTGCCTTCTTGGAGCCTGAAGTCTGCAGCAGAAAGCAGGTTATGTGGTTGTGGTTCCGTTCTCTGCTTATTACCCCCACAGTGCTTTGCACTCTCTCCATTCCTTAGTTTACTTATTTGTGTGCTTGTGTGCATGTGCGTGTGTGCGTGTGTGTGCATACATGTGCATTCAAGTGCATGTGCAAATGCTTATTGTCCACCTTTCTTCTGAGAGGGTGACCTCCAGGACAGTTCCAGCTCAGGATGGCTTCCTTCCGAGGCATCCCCGTGCCTGTCACAAAGCGAGCTCTCCAAATACCAGTAAATGAACAAACTCCAAGAGAAAAAGGACCAAATCCACGAACAAGTCAATCACCAAGAAAGAACTGAAAACAGCCGGGAGACCGCCCGTGGACCCTGCCTCTCACATGAGATTCAAGCAACGACACGGCGTCTGCTGTGACTGGTGGGGGTGCAGGTGCTGGTGGTGTGGGGACCAGCACAGGGGCAGCAGTGACCCCAACCCCAGATTCCTGGAAGGCAGCTTGGCCCCTGCCGTAGAAGGCTTTACAACACTCGCTCCCTTTGACCCAGCAATTTTCTTCTGGGAAAGCCTCATAAGGAAGTAGCTGGACGGGAGCCTTCGGCTGTGGATGCAGCTGTGATGGGCTCTGTAAATTATTAGCCACTGTCTGGTGCAAAGCTGGAAATGAACAAATTGTCCATGGGCAGAAGGGTAGTGAAGAGAGGATGGAGCAGCCACAGGAGGTACACCAGGCAGCCATTCTGACAGTGTGGATTCGGGTTTATCGCTGTGGAAAAATGTCCGTGGTGTATATTATCGTGTGTGAGGCAGACCAGGGACAGCGCGTCCCAAATGGGGCCGCTTTGTAAATTCTCTCTCTTTCTCCATCACTCCAGCTCTCTAGCTGTGCATAAGAATAATGCAGAATATGATGCTTAAAAACCTATTTACCAACATTGTAATAGCTCCAGAGGCGGGCGATGCCAGTGATTTTCCTTCATTTCATCATTCCTTCAGGTGTCGTCTTCTTTTTTTATTTTATGTTTTTTTGCAGTCAATGCTTATTACTTTAATAACCGTAAAACTGTTATTTTTTATTTTTAAGTGGCTCTTCTGTGCTCATTGCTGAAGGCAGGGATCTTGTCTCCAGAATGCACCCTTGATTCACCTTAAAGGGACAAAGAATCCATCTATGACATTTCTTGAGCACCTATCGGGCTGGGCGCTGAGCCGGTAGTGTGCACGTGGGCAATCTCAAGGGCCCCGGGCCCCCGCTCTGTGAAGTTACAGTTACCACTCACATTTTACAGAAAAGAAAAATGCAATTTAGAGAGGCTAGGCGGCCTGCCCAGGGTCACACAGCAGGGACCTCGCCCAGGTGGGAAGAAGGGTCTTCTTTCATGTTCCTTTCCCAGAACAGGAGAGAGTCGGTCAATGAAGGATGCATCGCCGTTGAGGGATAGAGGCCTCTGGCCTGGGCCAAGACGGGGTGGCTGGGGAGGTCGTGCTGGGTGTGGGGGATGGGATAGGAGGGGGGCTGTCTGAGCCTGGGGCTAGGGAAGGGAGGGAGGTGGAGGCATGGCTGGGGGCAGCGTGGGACCGTGGGAGTGAGCTCTGTGTCCTGGAGGTGAGTCGCCTACACCCCGGGCTGCAGTTTCCTCAGCAGGAACGTGGGACACAGCCCTGCCAGCCCTATCTCCTGAGGCTGACCTGAGGATCGGGGGTGCGATGGGCGGAAGGGGCTGTGAGCAGGATCACAGGGCTGTGCTGCTGGCATGGTGCGTGCTCAACCCTGAGCCAGGGTCCAGAGACCAGCTGTGCCCCCTGAACAGAGAGCACTTGAAATTCACGGCACTGTGCCACGGGCTTAACGTGTATTGACTATGTAATCCCCTGCAAAGCAGATAATGCTATTGTGTCTGTTTTACAAATGAGGAAACAGCCCAGAGAGGCTCAGGGACTGGCCTGATGCCACACAGCTCATAGGTGTCTCTGCCGGCGTGCATCCAGCACCTCGGCCTCCTGAAGCCGTGAGCTCAGAGGAGGGTCAGTGCCATCGAGGAAGTGAGCTGAATGCTCTTGGCCACATGCCCTGATCTCCCTGGGCTGCAGATGCTTTGCTTGTGAATGAGGAAAGTCGGTCCTCCCCTTCCCCAGATGTCTCAGAGCCTGGAACGGGACATATTTGTAGAACATGGGCCACAGTTACCACAAACTGGGTGGCCTAAAGCAGCAGCAGCTTGTTGTCTCCCAGTTCTAGGGCCACAAGTCCAAAATCCAACTGCTGGCAGGGCCAAGCCCCCTCTGAAGGCAGGAGGGGGATCTTTCTTCGCTGCCTTCTAGGTGCTGGTGACTCTGGCAGTGTGTGGCGTCCTGTGGCTTGTAGCCGCGTCACACCAATCTCCACCTCTGCCTTTATGTGGCCTTGTTTTCTGTGTCTCTGTGCCCAAATCCTCCTCTCCTTTCATTTATAAGGACACCAGTCATTGGATTTAGGGCTCCCCTAAATCCAGGATGACTTCAAGATCCTTAACTAATTACATCTGCAAAGAACTTATTTCCAAATAAGGTCCCGTTCTGTGGTTCCGAGTGGACATGAAGTCTCGGGAGACACCGCTCAACTCACTACAAGCTCCCCGTGTGTGGCAGACCCTCCAGGAGATCCTCTTGCCTTGCCTTCGTTTGAGAGGAGCTGCTGCATGTCTGGGGCGGGAGCTCCCTGCCTCTCTCTGGCCCCCTCAGTTGAGTGACAGGCTGATGGGACTGTCCAGTCTCAGGTGCCGTGTGACGGGAAGATGCCCATCTTGCCTGGTGCTGCTGGGGAGAGCTGCTGGTCCTGGTCAGGCTGCCCTAAGACCACAGTTCTGGGCTGAGCCTACAGCCCAACCTTACTCAAAGGGGGTTGGATGTGGCCTTCCTGCTGGGGCTGGATGTGGCCTCCCTGCTGGGCCTGGGTCTCCACCAGCCTCAGTCTATACCCACTTCCTCCCATCCATCTCAGCAGGACAGCAGGGCCCAAGCTACTGCTTGGGAAGATGAGAATGAGTCTGGGCTCCCAGGAATCTGAGAACCCCAGGAGGGGAGGCATTAGAAACAGAAAACCCTTCCCTTGAGTTGCAGGTGGGGAAACTGAGGCCCAGTTTGGGGAAGCCATTTTCCTCAGCTCATATGAGTCTGTTCACGGTTTACTCATTTAGTGATTGAGCAGACATGTGTCTCACAGCCCTTCCTGGGCAGGCCCGTGTCCTCGCCGAGCACACCCCCTTCCGGGGACTCAGACCCAGCTGACACCCCCAGCGTTCGATGCACCACCAGGAAATCCTCCGCCTGGGTGAGACTTGATCTTGAGGGGAGTCAGGGAGGACTTCACCAAGGAGGAGGCAGGATTCAGGATGAGGCTGGGGATGACCAGAGCTGGGCAGGTGCACCTGAGGCAGGAGAGCACGGGGACCTGGCACTCCCAGTCCCAGCCCTGAGATGTCAGAGGGAAGGATGGGTAGCGGAAGGCGCAGACATCACCGTGCCCCATAGCAGGGAGGGAGGCTTTGCCCTGGTCCCAACCACAGCCCTTGTGGTGGTCACCTGCAACCCCATGTGACAGATAAGGAAACTGAGGCCCTCAGTGGTGGAAGGGCTTGCCTGAGGTCACACAACCCTTCGGTGACAGAGCCAGGAGTGGAGCTCCAGTTTGCCAGCTGACAACGAGCGTGCTCTTTCCACTGAACCACATTTCCTCTTCAAGAACTTCTATTTTTCGGGAGGGACGTGTCACCTCGCCTCCTGGCCAGCAAACCTAACTCTGGAGACACATGCCTCTGTGAGGGTCTTCCTTGCAGTGCCCTCCGCCCAGCTGCAGTGGCAGCGCTCCAGCCGCCAGTGTCCAACGCCTGGCTGGTCTCCGGGGTGGGGGGCAGGGAACTGTCCCTAGCTTGGGCCACACACGGGGAAACAGAGACCGGGAGATTTTGAAACCTGTCTGTGGCCAAGCAGCACATAAGCTTGGGAGTGAGGATCTGAAGACAGGCAGCCCGGCTCCAGAGCCCAAGGCATCCATTCGTTCATTCATTCATCCTTTTTTTTTTTTTTTTGGAGACAGAGTCTAGCTCTGGGGCCCAGGCTGGAGAGCACTGGCATGATCTCGGCTCACACCTGGCTAATTTTAGTAGTTTTTGTAGAGATGGGGTTGATTTACGCTGGCTTCTTCAACTCTCATCCATGACCACCTGGATCCTTCTGCTCTTCTTACCTGTGACCTCTCTCTCCAGCAGCCAGAAACCTGCTCCTCCCACTCATCAACCACTTGCTTGTTCAGTTCTGGTAAATCGTGCAGAAGCTTCAGAATCATTAGCCCGTCCCTGGAGGGGAATGACCTCGCCAGCTGGAGTCCCGTGCTATGCACAGCTGCCTTTGCCTTTTGTCTTATGGACGCACTCACTTCAGAGTTACTGGGCCAGCACCTTTTCCCTTCTCACTTGTCACTGTGCATTTTGATCATAGATCATCTCTGTTGAAAACTTTGGAAATAAAGGAAAGAACAAGGAAAAAAGTCTAAATCACTGAGCCTCGCACTCTCTGGGGACCCTCTGCAGCTCCTTGGTGTTCACCCATCTCACACTCATCCATCCCAACTGTACCCTGAGTCAGTCTCATCTTGCTGGCCACAGAGGAGCCATTCATTCACTCCCAACACATTTTATGATGCTTCATCAACAAACTAGATGTGCGCTCTAGAGAGAAACCTCCTGCTGTCCTGTGGGGCCCCATGGAGAGGCTGAGTGGAGGAGGCTGGAGTCCGGAGGCCATGCACCCCAGCAGGGGAGCGCTGGCCCTGGCCGGGCTGATGGAGTCCTGGTGCTGGCATTCAAGTTAGGACTCCGTGCTGCTCAGTCAGACCTGACAGAGGCCTCCACCAACTCCTCCCTGCCCCAGGGCCTTGGCATGAGCTGGTCTTGCCCAGGCCTTCCCACGCTGCTGCGTCCCCTTCCTCAGGGCTCAGCTTCGGCACCTGCTCTCCCTCCACAGGCCCGCCTCGAGCCCTTCCTGACTTCGGCGCCTGGTTCACTTCCGTTACAGCCATTGTCTCTGCCCCTGATGATTTTCCCCACTTCCGTCACTGCTGCCCCGAGGGACTGGGAGTGGTGATGGGTGACAGGTGCTCCGCGGAGACCCTGGTGCTGGCAGGACGAGAGGTGCTGCCAGCTGCACGAAGAGCCCAAGAACACAGGCAAGAAGCTCGCGAGTTCCCTCCCAAGGCTGGGCTCTTGGTTTTGATTCTGGGCTCAGGAGAGTGAGCGACTGTGGTTTGATCGCAGCCTGGGGAGGCAGCTTTGTTATTCAAAGGGAAAATTTGCTGAAGTTGCAGTTGGAACTCAGAAAACGGTGAGATCTTTGCTGTTGTTGCATCTCCTCTCCCAATGCTCCACACAAATTTTGGAAGCCCGCTGCTGGGGCTCCTCCCAGCCCTTTGTCCTCCAAATCCCCTTTGTTAACTGCCTGGAAGGGGCCACCCAGGGCTAGGCTCTCGCTGCTCAGACTCACTGGTTGGGAGCCGCAGCTCGTCAAAGTACAGAACGTGAACTCCTGGAGGACCACTCTCGTCCTGTGCACCACCTCCGTCTCCTGTTTTACAGATGGGGTTGCTGAGGGCTCCCAGTGAATCAGCCGCTGACCTGGGCCCTGCTCCTCTAGGCCCCAGTGCCTAGGTTGGAGCACAAAGAGGATTGGAGGGAGCTGGGTGTGGCTGGCGTCGGATGAGCTCTCTGGTGGGGTCCCACTCTCACTAGCATTGTTGTTTTTACTGTGGCTGAAGTGGGCTGCCTCCGGAGACCCCGTCAGCCCTGATGGTGTGAACTCAGGCAGCTGCTCTGCCTCAGGAGGGGTCCCCAGAGAGATCGGGGGCTGACTCCCCATGCAGTGGGCTCTCCAGGCGGGGCCTCCTGGCTCTGAGCTCTCCAGTGAAGAGGCCTGAGGGAAAGCTGCTGGGGGAGGCAGGAGAGAAGCTGGGGAGGCAGGATGGGAGTGGGGGTTCTCACACCAGTAGTTTTGCTGGAACCTATTGAGGGATGAAATGGGTGGCCCATTTCAATAACCCTGGGTGGTGATCATTCATTCATTCATTCATTCATTCGTCAGATAGTGTGCACTGAGCCCTGCTGTGTGCTAGGTCCTGCTCTAGGTACTGGGAACGTGGAGAAACCTCTGCCCTCAGCCTCTGCAGCCTGCTAAAGAGAGACGGATGTGAACGGCAAGGAGAACAGTGACAGGGAATCAGGGTAGGGCCTGCTAGACACGGCGAGCCAGGGCCCCCAGATCCCTGTGTTGAAACCGGAGCCCTGAGGTGATGGAATTAAGAGGTGGGGCCTGTAGGAGGTGAGTGGGTCAGGAGCACTCTGCCCTCAGGAATGGGACTCGTGTCCTGACGGGAGCGGCTGAGGAGCTTGTTTGTCCCTTCCACCACGTGCGCTGCTACCTAGAAGCAGAGAGACGCTGAGCCTGCCAGCGCTTGGATGTCAGCCTTCCAGCTTCCGGAACAGTCCATCTCTGTGGGCTGTGAATTATTCAGTCTATGGTATTTCTCTTATGTGGCACAAATGGACTAAGGCTGGCAGGGTGGCTTTCTGAGAAGGTGGCATTTGAGAAAGGCTGGAAGAGGAGACAGAGCGGTGCTATGTGCCCCTTGGGGAGTCCACCAGGCAGAAGGAGCCACGTGTGCCAGGGCCCGGGTGGAGCTCAGCTGGGGGACTGCAGAGCAGCGCAGGCCAGCGTGCTGGAGCTAAGGAAGCCACAGGGACAGACCGAGGTCAGAGGCAATGGGCCAGGTCCCCCGGGTGCAGCAGGCCATGGGTTTCACTCTGCCTGAGTGAATCAGGAGTGCATCTGGAGCATAGATGGCGGGACCTGACTTAGGTTGGAGAGGGCGGCTCTGACTGCCCACTGAGGGGATGGCAGTGCAGGCAGGTGGCCAGGAAGCTGCAGCAGGGGCTCAGGTGTGTGTGTGCATTATGGGGGATCTGGGGGTCAGAGGCAGGCATGAAACCCAGAGCGAGGAGCCAGGCTCCCTGCTCGGCACAGCCTGAGTTCCATTCTCCCACTGCACCCCAGCCTGGGTTCTGTCCGTCCCCCTACCCCCACGGAGTCCTCGCCCCAGGCACTGAGCTGAGCTCCCGTGGGTTAGATTGAGCAGTGAGTGGAGGCACTGACATGTCTACACTCTCCCTCCAGGCCCCCAGCATCGCAGGATCCTGTAGACACATAAAATCAAACCCCGGGATTTGGGTCTGTGCCCACAGTCAGACTCCAGCTCAAGTCCAAGCGATGGATTGAGGCAATACCTGGAAAGACCAGACCAGGCGTGGGGGCTGGGGCAGGAGCAGCAGGGAGGGCACGCAGCGGGCAGTGCTCTGGGTTGGGGAGGGGACCGTGGGGTACAGGGTGGTCCTGGCCTCAGCCACAGGGGCTGGGCTCACACCCCCACTAGGGGCATGCACATTCCAGCCCTCGGGGCATGTGTGGGCAAAGGGCTCCAGGACCCCAGGGTGGTCCTACAAAGAGTGGTAGACACCCGCCATCGATGCGAAAGCCAGGTGGAAGAGTGAGCAGAAGAGATGAAGAGGCTGGAGCAGTGAGTCTTGGGACCACTGGGACAGCTTCTGGTCCCAGTGCCCAGCTCAGCTCTAGGCTGTGCTGTACAGAGAGGAGGGGTCCCCTGGGGCTGTGGGGGAAGTGCTGCGCCCAGACAGGCTCAGCCCCATGAACCCTGGGACTGTCGGAACTGGAGGGCTCCAGGGAGTACCCATTATTGTCCATTCACCCATGCAGGAAATGGTTGCTGAGCACGTGCCTGTGCCAGGCCCTCGGCAGGGCCGTGCCCTGCTGCCCTGGAGTCTGCTGTCCAGGGTTCCCTCAAACACCCATCCAGCCACCCCCGTGCATTCACCAACCACCTGTAACCAGAGGCCATAGGATGTCACTGAATCCACAACCATCTGCAGCACCTCTGCACATGAGCTCAGGGTGCATGGCCTTGTCTTTCTACTCACCTCCCTGCAGGCTGTGAGGTCCCTGTGGTAGGTGCTGCCTTATTGGTCTCTGAGTCCCTGGAACCGGGCACATCGCAGGTGCATGTTGGGGCCCAGAGGCCACAACTGTGCTCTTCTGCTCCAAGCCAGTGCTTTTTCTATGTGACAGGCTCTCTATGCCTCAGTTTACCTGTCTGTCCTGCCTGCCTCACAGGGACATTTGGGCATGGGGAGGCAGAGAGGGAAAGATGCAGCACACAGGGTCTGGTGGCTCAATGGACTGAATGTTCATGTCCCTTCCAAATTCACAGGTGTAAATCCCAACCCCTGATGCGATGGGATCAGGAGGTGGGGTCTTTGGGAGGTGAGGATGCCATGAGAGTGGGACCCTCACCAGTAGGATCAGCGCCCTTATGAAAGGGGCCCCAGAGAGCTCCCTCGCCCCTTCCACTGTGTGAGGACACAGCAGGAAGACAGCCACCTGCAACCACAATACATGTCTGTGGCTTAAGCCACCCAGACTCTCCTGCTTTTTCACAGCAGGCAAAGGGACTAGGACAGGAGGCTTGTTTTTAAGTCCTGGGATCTGGTCCTGCAGGCAGTGCCCTGAGCAAACCCCAGAAGTGCTCTGAGCATTTCTCTTCCCTAGAAAACAAGAGGATGCCATTTGTAACATACTCTGGGGCTTAGCGAGGTCCCTCCTGGGACGCCCAGGCCTTGCTGGGCACAGAGGAGACCAGTACCCCACTGCCCACTGCTCCCTGGCCTCGGCTCAGCAGGTGTGGTGCGATGGAGCAGTGTCCTTACAGTGCCAGTTAGCTCTGGGCGAATAGCCACCGGGCTCTCAGCCGCGTCCTCACCTTCCCAATAGCCACCGGGCTCTCAGCCGCGTCCTCACCTTCCCGTTGCGGTGACTCCTCCGGACGGCCGGGAGGGCTTCACATGTGGAGGTGCAGTGAGTTCTCCCCAGCCAGCACTCATGCTTGGGGCACAGGCCAGGCCTGACCCCCTTCACTGAGGAGGGCTGCAGTAGAAAGAGGCTCAAAAGGACAATGATCTGCTGCAGCGAGGTGGCCTTGGTGCGAGGTGGCCCCGGTGGAGCTCTGAGAAATGCCTGCCTTCTTAGATGCACTGACAGTAACGGCCTGAAGAAGCCTCCCTGCTCTTCCTCATCCCTGTGGCCATCCTCTGGGCAGACACAGGACCCATGTTACAGGCCAGGAGTGAGAGGGGAGTGAGGCCTGGCCAGACTCCTGTGGAGAGTGGGACGAGGCCTGCAGGGGCTGACGCCTGTGGGCCTCCCAGGGAGCCTCACTGCCTCCATGACAGACAGACTCCCGGGGCCACACTGAGCCCCCACCCTGCTGCCCCCCACCCCTCTGACTCCATGCATGAAGCACTTGAGCCTTTCAAGGTGGAAGGCAGGAGACGGTGGCCCCCAGCAAACACCCCCAGTGGCCAGCCTTGAGGCAGAGGCTCCTGGCACCTGTTTGCACCACTGAGAGTGAATTATGGCCCAGCCCAGGGCTGGCCCGTGCGATGGAACAGCAAGCGTGCTAATTACTAAATGTCTTGCATGATTAACTAGGAAATTAATAGGCCAAATACCCCCTCTCTTCCTGGCCAGTGCCTCGGAACCCCATAAACACACTGGAATCCAAATGCTGCTGAGTGGCTCAGCTCCAGGCCCATCCACCCACCAGTGCTCGGTGACTCATGGACCTTTCCAGAGCCCCGTCTCCTGTGCCAGGGCCTCATTCCCGAATCCAGGAGCTGGGGCTCAGGGCCCCCTGCTGCTCTTGTCACTGCCCACCCTGGTCCTGGACCCTGTGCCCAGGCCGTGACCTGAGGCCCCAGGAAGACCAAAGTGGAACAGGGGATGGACTTGACCAGGATGGGGCCCAGTTCCCAGCCCGGCTCCCTTTACCCACTGGGTGCCCCTGGGTGCCGCCTCCTCTGCCTCCATTTTCTTGCTTGTACAACAGAGGGGATGCTGCCCTGCTGTGGGCCTGCCCTGGGGGTTAGAGTAGAGACGGGTGTGATGCGCGCCACCAACCTCCTGCCTCCTGCTCCAGCCTCCCCACTTCCCCGCAGAGGAATCACTGACCTGGTTGGCCCGAGTCAGGCTTTGATTCTGTGTCCTGTATGTGTGTGGGGGGTGCTGCGTGGGGGTGACCCCATGCTACCAGAGGGCAGCAGCAGTTCCCCGTCCTCTCGCCCTCCTGCTCTCCCTGCCAGGGCTGTGAGTCTAGGGGTCCAGCTGCCTTGCACTCAGGGTGGGGAGACCCTGAGCCCGGGGTCCAGCCGCCTTGTACTCGGGGTGGGGAGCCCCTGTGGGTTTACCAGAGCACCTTTCCAGTCCTCCTGCCTGTGGGCTCTTTCTCGCCCCATCAAGGGCAGTTGTTGTTCCTTTGGGCTTTATTCCCCCATGGGCTCTGCCGGGAGGGACAGAGGTGAGGAGGGTGCTGGTCAGGGCTCAGCCACGGAGCTCGCTACACTCTGAACGGGACCTGTGGGGCCTGGGAAGCATGGCGGGGCTGTCCGGAAGGACAAGAAGATCAGCACCCGGTCCTAGACTCGCATTTTAAAGGAGGCTAAACCGAGGCTTATGGGGGCACAGGTCAGGCATCCCAAATTCTGTGTACCCCACTCCCTGTCCCCCATGAGGATGATGGACTGTGATCACAGCACCCCTGGGCCTCATGAACCCCAGTCCTTCATCTCCTGCCTCTCCCTCCTGGGAGGGACAGGCCAACAAAGACAGGCTGTTCCTTGAGGCTGGTTGGCAGGTGCACATCACAGAATGACGGGCAGAACTTGGGGGCCAGAGTCCGACTGGGTCTCCTGTGCAGCCCCACCACTCACACCCTGGGTGACAGTGGAAGGTGGTTTATCCCTTGGTGCCTCGGTTTAGCCATCTGGAATGTGGGCAAAAGCGCATCTCTCATGAGGTAGTCAATACATCACATTCATTGGGAGGCTTTTCTAAAGTCCTTAGAACAGCATTTGGCCTGGGTAAGCGCTTCCAGGGAAGCTGGTCAGGCACACGGGGGTGGGGACCTGCCACGGCTGAGGGCAGCAGAGAAGGACGTGGTGTGCTGGAGTCAGCAGGGCAAGGGCCAGCAGGAAGGCACACAGGCAGGCGCCGGAGATGGAGAGGCCTGACGCCGGAGTTACTCGCCAAATGTGTCACATTAGCAGTAATCTGGCCCATTTTTGAGGTCATTTTCTCTGGGGCCCACTTTTGAGCATTTCAAGGATTTTAGTACACTTGTTCCTCTGTAAATGAATTTCCAGCATGTGAGCTCACTCCAGCCATCCTCGGGGAGGGGAGGGCAGGGGGTTGCAGCATTGGCAGAGGCCCAGCACAACCCCAGGAAGGGACTCAGTAGGCAGTGGGAGTGGGAAGGACACCCCCTCCTCCGCATGGGAGGCCGGGGGTGGGGGCAGGCAGACTGGCTCAGCTCCATCTCAACCCTGTCACCAAACTGAATTCCATCAGGATTAGCATTAAGTATATTTAAAAAAATCAGGGCACAGAAAAGTGAGAATTAAGTAGAATTTAAAATTCATCATGCCTGGGGAGAGGGAAGATTTCCTAAGTTTAGAACTAATACAAGGAATCAGGAGAGAAAATATGGACAGACTTGACTGCATAAAAATGAAAATCTTCTGCAAGGCAAAATTAAACCATCAAATAAAGTGGCAAAAATAATATGGCCTGGGAAATATATTTGCAGCAAACATGACAAAGGCTTAATTTCCTTATTAAATAAAGACCTTATAAGAATTTCTGTAAAGACATGGAAATGCATATGATATAAAGTTCAGATTGTTTTTAAGAGGGAAGGGTTTATTCAAATGCTGAAAGCTTTGTACGTGAAGGAAAAGCTGATTGCACAGCACCGTGAAGATGAGAATGATTTCGGCGGGTGGTAGGACTGGGGGTGATTGATCTATTTTTTTCTTGGTATTTTTCTGGATTTTTCAAATTTTCTTTAAGGAGTACGTTTTGTCTAAAAATATGATATGAGTCCATTAATATTTTGTGATCTATTGTTATTTTTATAATAATTCTTAGTAATAGCCACCATTTAAACGATTGCTATGAACAAAACATTTTCTGCACATCATCTCATTTAATCCACACAATGCCCACGGGAGGTACTTATTATCCACATTTTAAACATATGAAAACCGAGGCTCAAAGTGGTTAAGGACTCCAGCCAGGCACAACAGCTGCTTAAGGGGGAGAGCGGGGTGTGCATATGAGGCCCCAGCCCCGAGCTGTCCAGGAAGATGAATGGTGCCCGGAGTGGAGGGTCCCTCTGCAGCCCCATGGTACCTCCGTGCGCATTCTGCCAAAGAGTGCAAACCTGCCTCACCGGGAAGAACCCCAGTGCGTGCCGACGGGCCGAAGGAACCCTTGTCACTTGGGAAAGGCGCTGTGGAAAGAGATATAAAGAAAAAAATAGGCCGCTCCAGGGGCTGAGACAACTTGGGAGGAATGGCGCGAGGCAGCATATGAGCAGCTCTCCAAGTGTGATAAATGCTTATTAGAAATAAGAAAACAAGGCCGAGGTATTCTTAGACTAATTGACTCAAAATCCTTGAACTTGAAAAGTTGGGGAAAAATAACAGAGAAAAGATGCAAAAACACTTGGACGCAGCTAAACTCATCATCCTGGGACAGCACGTGCTACATTTAAAGCATTTTCATTATAATTGTGCTATTAAGGTGGAGGTGTCCTTAGACAAATTGTCTAAAAAAGTCCTTGAAAACCTTCAAATGAAAACAAACTCGGGGATAAAAGGGCTCAGAAAGAAAGCCCTGCTTTGATACAGATGCGCCCTGTCCCCTCCGGGTGTGGAGCCCGGCATACTCTGTGGCTCAGAGATGGAAACGCCTCTGGCCTGTCTGCCAGGGTCTGCAGGGAGCTGAGAAAGTCAGTGGGTGTGGCAGGTGGTTAGAGCAGACAGTCGACCACAAGTGGGTGGGCAGAGGGGTGACATGAGTCCTCTCTGGGAGCACAGGAGGCCTCCCTGGAGGAGGCATTTGTGGCTTTTGACTTTGTAGTCAAAGGAGTCCAAAAGTTTCTCCTAAAAATCCCAGTGCCTTTGGGAAGCTTGAAGGAAAGATGCAGAAATTAACAAATGCACAGTCATTGGGGGAAAGGGGGCAGTTGCTAAGGTTGTTATTAACGAAGAAAAGAAACTCTGACTTCCTTCATTTTCTTGAAACACTCCTCCGAGGAAGATCCTGTTGTCCCCACTTCACAGATGAGAACACTGAGAGTCAGAGGGGATACAGAGCCCAAGGCCCCACAGATTTCCCAGCTCTCATCTCTATGGCTGCAGGCATGTGGTTCCTTGCCTGGCCCTTAAGCTAGATGTGCACCATGCACTCAAAGCATTTTGCCAAATGAGGGCAGAGGTGGGTGGGTAGATGCCTCCTCTTTCGAGGCTCAGGCTCTCTGTGTCTTCCTGCTTGTTGTGCTGGGTTCCCTCCTTTGGTCTGACCTCAGGAACTCAGCACACTGACAGACAACTATGCTTGAACACCCATGGTGTGGGGCCAGGCCTGATTCAGGCCCTCGTCTGGTACCCGCAGGCAGCTGGCGCCCCTTAGACGTTCTTTGAACAACCAGAGCCAGAGGACAATGCATGGCAGCTGGGAGAAAACTTTGGTGTGGGCGCCCCTGACTCCAGTTAAAATTAACTCAGGTTGCAGTCATGTGTTCCAAAAATTTCAGTTCAACTCAATTCATCTCATTCGTCTCAAATTCTTCCAATTCCCTCCATTCAACTCAATCCCAGGCCCCCAGCTAGCTCCTTCCAATTTTTACTTTGACTCCTCAATTCAATTTATTTTAATTTCATTCTATTGGATTCCTTTCATTCAATTCGATTTTCTTTCTTCAGTCCAGCTAAATTCAATTCCTTCAATTCATTTCAATTGCCCTCAGTCCAGTTTTTTGACTTTAACCAGATCCTGGCTGTTAATCCAACTTCAGTCAATTTTTCCAATTTGACCCAAACCCCATTCAGCTCACCTTGGGCCCTCCAGCTCCTTCCTGGGCGCCCTCACTGTGTGAATGATCTCAATTCTGTCCTGGGCGCCTTTGAGCACTTGAGCCCTGCAGGGCACAATCCTCCAGGATGTGTGATGAAGAGGCTTCCTCCTGGAGAAGGATCTGGAAAAAAGTTATACACATACACTTGCTATGGGCAATGCTGTTGCGTGTCTGTCAGTTCCTGTTCTTTGCAGGACAACTCTGAGAGAGGGAGGTTCATGTTATGGTCATGATCTCCGTTGTGCAGGAGGGGAGAAGGAGGCACACAGGTTTTACACCCAAACTAGGCCTTAGAGAGAAAGCCTTCAGGTCTTGAACCTGGGCTGTTTCACAGTGAAGCTTTTGCTTGACATGTACATGAGAAAACGATATTCTAATTTGGTCAACGAATTTGTTCAACGATGTTAAGTGATTACTATGCATAATCAATGTTCCAGGCAGTGCAGATGTGGTGGTGAGGGAGCGAGCCATGGTCCTAGCCCTAGGTTCCTGTGGCTCAGGGTGGAAGGTGGCAGGTCACATGGGCAATGTGTACTTGCTCCCATAGCACAGGCTGGGCACCTCCAGCTCCAGTCAGGGGGCAGGAGAGGCTTGCAGGAGCTGATAGCACATGTCTGCATAGACAGAGAGTGGATAGAGAGTGTTGTATAAGAATAACTGAGTCATGACTTTTCTTGGGCATCTAGAGTTGACTGTCACCTGGAATCACGTCCTTGCTTGAGCCTGGAGCATTTCACTCCTGCTCATGGGAGAAAAAGTGACCAGAGCCACGACCACTTCGGCTTCAGACTTTGTGCTGAGCAGTGTTCCCTGCTTCAGTTAGTGCCACACCCCACCTGCTTCCTAATCGGTCCTTAATGTCAGACTGGCTACCATGGCTTCAGCCCCCATAGAGATAACTCTTGAGTCCTTCCAGATTTGCTGACTTCAGCTGCTCTGGAGAAACCCCCTTCCCACTGCGATGGCCATTCCATGTTTTTACCTTCCTAGCTGAGTTCTGGTCTCCCAAAAGCAGAAGGATTTTGACAATTAGAAATATATGCTAACAGGATAATCCAAGAAGTGGACACAAAGGCTTGGAGGTCAACAAGGATACATGGAAATAAAATGAGGGCAATGGGAAGAAGGGGACTGAAGAGTTGAGGAAGTTTGGGGACGTCTACTTCTCCTGTGGGAGGCATGAATCCAGGGCAGCATTAAGGGGGTCATTTGTGACCTCCGCCTTCCTTTTACATCCACTCAGCACTTACTCAGTTCTCTCTGCCTCAGGCACACTCACCCTCAGCATGGAGGACCTGGCTTCAGAACCACAACTATGGACAGCGCTCTGGCCCTGGGCTGCCTTTTGGCCTCCTCGGTATCCCCTTGGCTCCGTTTCAGCTGGAAGCACCCATTGATCTGCCAGTGCTGCTGAGTCCTTCCAGAGAGAGAGAGAGAGGCAGAACCAAATTCAAAGCCAAGTCTAAGTGCTGCTGTGACATTGACCTCCAGCTCCTTACCTGGCACAGAGGGTGGCTAAGAGGAGGTAATGGAGTAACATCCATCAGGTGCTTGACAAAGAAAAGGGATTCAACAGCTGTTAGTGTCTTCCTCCTAGGTAGCATGTTTCAGTTTTACCAGGGATTCCCAGCGCCTGAGCCAGATGGTAGAGGGGCAGACACCACAGCAAGCTCGTGGGACAGTTTGTCTTCAACAAGCTCCACGCTGTGGCTCACCTTAGTGGTAAACAGGAAGGGTCTTCTGTTTTGACACATCCCTGGGTCTTTTCTGGGCAATGAAATAATGTAACAGCTCCTTATCCCCAGGGCATTTGTGTGTTTAATAGTGCATTTCACAAGGCAATGCTCGACTCAAGGAATGCAGAACTAATGATGGGATTCCACAGTGTGACAAGACACTGGGTAACATGGCCCATGGGGCAACTGGCTTCTGCTGTCACCTTGTTCAGTGGCTGCCCACCCATCTTGGACTGAGGCTGGGCTCTTTTGAGAGTAAGTGCTCATGCTACACAAGAGGCTTGGCCAGATCCCCAGGTGGAGAGAAACTGGTATCTTCCTGGAACTCACCAGGAAGCCCTTCTACCAAGGCTGCTGTTGGATTATGGCAGTGACAGTATCGAAGTGATAATGCTAAACTTTAAATTCTACCACATCCCCTACCTCAGCCCCTGGATGTTGGGGGCATTCTGTCTTGTCCACTGATTTTATCTCCTGTGCCATAGATTGGCTGTGTGTGGCTGCCACCCATGCTAGCTTTCAAGGTGTCCTGGGAGAGGCTGAGGTCCATAGCCTGCATGACACATGCTCCATCCCCATTGAACTTGTCTACAGACCGTGAGGGAGGATGGCTTTTCCTCTAGGGAAGTCCAGACCAGCAGGCTATTTAAACACAAGCAGTTCCAAAAAGTGGTTGGCCAGGAACACACTCTGGGCTTCCTCCTGCTCCTCCTGGGGCTGTTGGCCCTTCAGTGAGGAGGCCCAGAACCTGTGATCAGCTTTTGCTCCTAATTCAGCAGTTTGCTCCATTCCCACGCCTGCAGCCCTTCCCACCTACCCTTTCACTGCAGGCCAGCGGGCTCATTAGAAGCTGGGACTTAAGCACCTTGCCTCTGTGGACAGCACCCAGACAGTTGAGCTGTGCTACCTTTCTATGGCCATTATGGGCACCCAATGGGCCATCAGCAGCCCCTGTGCAGCAGCGACTGCACTGGGCACATCAAGCCTACCTGCCATATGCTTTATTCCATGGGAAGACCATGGGGACAGACCCCGTAATTTCCATCTTACGGGTCAGGAAGCTGAGGCTCTCACAAATAGAAAGAGAGGTCCAGCCTCTTCTGCAGGAAAATGGCGGCATTTACAAAGCTCTTTCCAGAGCAAACCACAGCTGCCTCAGTGAAGGGTCTGAATGGCCCTTGGAGGTTTGAGAAGAGGGTGGGATGAAGGGTGGAGGAGAGCTTAGAGCTCAGGGCAGATGCCTGGTCAGGAACACACAGAAAGGTTCTGACAGGGGAATCAGGCATGGAGCAGGCAAAGAGGGGCTCTGAAACCAAATGAGATATGATAATTTACCTGCAGTCTTGGTGCTGTGCCAAGGGGGATGAGAATGCCAGCCATCCCCGGGGGCAACTGTGAGGATGAGAAGGAAGGGTGTGCGACCTGTGCTCCATCTGGCACTGACACTGTCGAGAGCTGCCCATTCTGTCTCCAGGACCTTGGTCCTTGCAACTGAGTGGATGCCATGGAAGCTCCAGCCAATCCTCACTGGAGCCTACCCACTGTCTATAGTTGATTGGTGCAGAGATAGCCACTCAACCCAACCTGGGCCAATCAAAGTGCTTCTCTGGGATTTCCTGTTAATAAAGGTCAGACTCTGGACCCTTATTTGAACTTCAATGTGAACTTTCAGCCCCGTTCTTCACCAGATGGTGAGAGATTGAGGCTGAGATTTGGAGGAAAGCAGAGGGGAGAGAGAGTGTGCTCAGTGGCAGTGCTCATGAGGCCCCAGAACTTCCTGAAGCCTAAAGTTTCTGATGTTTTGAGGTCTCCCCTGCCCTTCCAGTTCCAAGCCCTCCCCTGTCATGTTCCATTGTGTGGACGCTGGCTTCTTCCTGGTGTTTCCTTTGTGCTTTTTCTTGTTGTCCATCTGTCCCCTTGTCACCTCTATTTTGCCAGCTCTGGGAATGCCACCTGCCCTCTGTAGGCTCCTAATATGCACATTTTACACAGAGGAATGCTGAGCTTCCTGGAGGTTGGTTGTGTAGCCTTCCTGGGATTCTGCAGCCAATAAGACTTGTTTTTGTCGAAGTGAGCGTTTTTCTTGTTTCTGCCCCTTGCAGCCAGAACCCTGAGGAATGCCAGTGTCTGTGGCCTTGGGAAAGTCTCTTCCCCTCTTTGGCTGCGGCTGTCCTTCCTGCAAAGTGGGAGGAGATGGTAGCACTGCAAGGTAATGGCGAGGCGTGGGAGCGTGCCAGCCCCTCCCGATGCTGTCAGGGGAAGAGCCAGGCGTAGGACCCCTTATGGGGTGGGTTGTGTGGATGCAGACCTTGGATCTGGAGCCACTCCTCCCAAAACACATGCAGGGATGTTAGGCACAGTGTTCAACCTCCCTTGGTTTCAGTCTGGAAAATGCAGGATTTGATGAGGCCAGTCGTTGGCACCCCAAATGGAACTTCTCTAGTAATCTCAGCTGATATTCTTCCTCCTCACAGTACACAGTGTGTGCTGTTCCTCCATGTGTATTACTCATAAATCCCAACACCAGTCTGGAATGAGCCCCTGTGGGAGGTCTGACCCTGGGCCAGGCCACACACACACACCGTTCATGAGCCTCACGAGAACTCTGGGCAGAAAAGCGCTTCTGCAGATGAGGAAACTGCAGATTGGGCAGGTCCCTTGCCTCCCTCAAGTCACAGAACACGTTAGTGGTACACCCGGGCATCATGCCGTGGTTGGTCTAATTCTTCAGCTGGTGCTTGGGCCTTCCATGACCTTCTCCACTCTTCTTGCGAACCCTGATGACATCATTACATGCCCCCTATGAGGCCATCTGGTTGTCACAGAGAGGATGATCCAGGCTAGAGAGGTGAGTTCTCAAGGTGGATGTCACACAGCAAGTTGGGCAGGGCAGGGTGAGGTACTGGGTACAATCCTGCACTCTGGAGTCCCCAGATGCTTCCTTCAGCCCATGGGGGCTCAGCACAGCCCCATAAGGCAAGTGGGGGGTACAGAGTGTCCAGGGTGGGGGGAGACCGTTCCTGCTGTCAGGCCTCGTGCTGGTGTGTGTGAGAGTGACAGAGCTAATTTCCCAAACACCATCTGAGCTGAATGCATGTGGATGAGGATGATGGTTCTTAACATTTTAAATTAGAAAAAAATTACATTTTTCTCCCCTGCCAAAATAAAGATGAGAAGTCAAATGGATCTGGTTTGAAAGGGGCTGGAACCAGAGAGCATGTTCCTGCCAGACTCTCTGTTGAGCCAACAGACCCGGGAGCCAAGCGTTGCCTGGCGGTTAGTCCCTGCGAGCCCTGGCTGCCCGGTTCTCTGCAGCGTGGGGCATGGCACCTTCCAGGAGCTGTGGGGCAGGCAGGCTCAGGCTGGGGTCTGCAGGTCTCCTGCAGCTGGCTGGGCCCGGTGGCCTCCAGCTCCTCTCCTGGGACGCAGGCTTGCTTCTGTCTTCTTTGAGGAATTTCCATGGGACGGGTGAAGGCAGGCAAGCACCCCAGGGCTGGACGCTCAAGCCCCGGGATGCAGCCGCTTTCTCTGCTATGGCTGTTTCTATCTGCCCCACGGGGATCCCTTTCTCCTGCTCTGGGGGCTCTGTCCTTGGCAGTGCTCCGGTTTGGGCTCCGTGTCACCCGCTGTCTGCTGTGCCGGATTTTCCCAGAGTGGGGCCCGGCATTGTTCTTCTACACCGCATCTTTGAGAGATCCTTTCAAGGTTGTCACCCCAAACCACAACTGGGGAGACTGAGGCCCATAGGCCTGACTGGAGGTGCTGTGGCCAGCACAGAGCCGGGAAAGGGCTCCCTTCCTGTGCAGTCAGTCAGCCAGGGAGGGGCCGGGGGCCTGCACTGTGATCAGGAGACTTGCAGGGCCCCTCCCCACTCCAGGCACTGTGTCTGATTCCTGGAGAAAGAGCAGTGAGTCCCCTCCCTCAGCCTTTGCTGGCCTGGGGGCTGCTCTTCTGTAAGAAGCCACTGCAGCGGGGCGGAAAGCACCGCACGTCTCCTTGGCCCAGGCCGCTGCTTCCTTTCTCCTGTAATCAGCAACTGCTCTCCAGCAGGACTCGCAGGCAGGCGCACGGGACGTCCTGAAAGGGCTCCTCTGCAGGAGGCTTCCTCCCATCCCTGGCCTCCCGCCACGCCTCTGCACACATTGGAATCGGCGTTGTCTGCTCCGCTGTGGCCTCGGTCAGGTCAGCTTCTGGAAGGGTGCGAAACAACAGCGTGGGCAATGTATTCTGGGCGACTCCCAGCCAGGCCCTCGGAAAGCCAGTCCCTGGGCCCCTGCCCCATCAGGTGTTGCCTCCTTGGTCTCATTCTTGGACCTCGCTCCTGTGCCCCAGCACCCCTAGGTCCAGCGGAACCCACACCTGCTTGTTTCCCTGCCCTCTGTCCCCTGCGGGCTCCCACCCCAGGCCTCCGAGACCCCAGAGAGGAATGGGGCGATGGAGAGGGCCGTGCTGGGAGGAGGGGGATGACGGGGGAGGTGGGGCCAGGACTCTGAGCAGAGGGGAAGCAGAGAGGCGGAGGCTGTGCCCGGCCACAGCACAGGAGCCAGAAGCAGACTCTGCAGAGGGGAGACTGATGGCAGCACCCAGGGCAGGTGGCCCCAGCAGCAGCCGCCAGTGCCAGTGTGGGCCCAGCCCCCGTGACAGAGCGCTGCTGGTGGCCCGCCTACTCCAGCCCCACCTGCCATGGGCTGTGGGCTGAGGCAGGGCTGGCTAAGTGCTATCGAGTATCAGGTGGGAAGAAGGGAGTCTGGGGCAGGGGCCATCGGGGGCACTTACAGCTTTGGGCTCTCGACTGAGACTCTGGGTGCCCCCGGATGACCTCCCCAGGTGAGCCTGGGCACATGTGGCACAAATTGCCTCTAAGCTCTGCCCGCTCAGAACTCTCTGGGCCACAATGCGATGGGCCTCAGCCCCTGAGAGATGGAGGCAGGGAGAAACTTCCCCTGCGCTCAATCTGTTTCTCTGCTTCCCTTCAAGTGGGGGCAGTGGCCGTGGCTGCCTGCAGCACCACAGCACAGCTGGGCCTTTGTTTGCAGCTCCGGAGAAAGGGGAGACACAGGAAAGTGGGGGTGGCCTAGCCCCAGCCCCGCCCAGGGGCCTCTGAGCGTTGAGCCTGGGCTGCATTCTCAGCTGCACTCAGCTGGACTGCACCAGACGGCAGACACCAAAGCGATCCGAGCTCTCCCCTGTGCCAGGGCCGCCTCCTCCCTCGCAGGTCGGGTGTGTGTTAGTTTCCTCGGGCTCCGCCAAGCACCACACACAGAGTGGCTTTCACAGCAGACGTCTATTGTCTGGCAGTGGTGGAGGCTGGAAGTCTGAAATCAAAGTATGGGCAGGGCTGTGCTCCCTCCAGATGCCAGGGGAGGATCCCTCTGCCTCTTCCAGCTTCCATCAGCGCCTGCTGCCCCGGCACGCCTCTGCCCCTGTCCTGGCCCCTACCACTCTTGAATTCCCTGCCCACCCTTCTGTCTTCTTGACCAGACGTGGAGCTCCCTGAGGGCAGGGACTGGGTCTCAATATATCTCCTCAAGCTTGGCCTGGTGCTGCAGCCCAGGAGTGTCTGTCAGATGAGCGGGTGATGGATTTGGTGAGAGAGAGATGAGGAGTGACAGGCTCAGAGGTGCAGGTGTGGGGGTGGCCAGGGCGCACTCTGGGACATTTCTGGAGGATGAGGGTTAGCACCGGGACTTGGGCTGCACCGGTTCAGGAGGCCCAGAGGGAGACAGGGCACTCAGAACAGGGGCAGCTCTACCAAGGTGAGCAGCAGAGAGGCCGTTCTGAGGCTGGTGCTGAGCTGGGGCTTAGGGTGGGGAGGCAGGGAAGGCAGGAGATGCAGCTTGTGAAGGGTGGGCTGGGTGTGGAGGGGGGGCACGGGAGCTGGGAGCAGTTCAGTCACTCCAGCGGCCCGCATGTGTGGGACCAAGGAATAGGGGCCTGCTGGCTTGTGTGGACAAGGAGGAGGGGGCTGCGGTTCTGCGGGTGGGAGCAGGGGGTGTGCGGGCAGCCACTCTCCCTCCTTCCCTCCCTCTTCTCACCGATTACCCGCAACTTCGGGTCAATCTCACCGTAGAAGATGGCCCTGCCCCCTCCATGGCCTGGGGAGACTGAGGGGTTTCATAAAAGGGTCTGCTCATTTGTGACTTTAATCCTCAGCGATGATTTTATCTCCGCACAAGAAAGCTCTTTCTGTTCATCGATTCCATGCAGGCATTAGCTGGAGAGCCTCGGCTATTAGCTCCTGATGGCACCGAAGTTACCCATCGACTCTGGCTCTCGGCCACAGGACAGGGGCTGGGGGCTGGGGGCTGGGGGGTGAGTAACTGAAGTGCGGAGAGGTGCACCCAGCCGCTCCCAGGCCTCCCGGCAGAGTCCTAGCTGTCCCTGCAGCTTCCCCCTGGAGCAGGTGCACCACACCCAGCCCTGCTGTGACAACGCCCTGCGTTCCTCCCTGGAGGTCAGAGGATGTGCCTCCAATCTCGGAAGGGTCCTGGCCGCCCCTGCTGTATGGGGTTTCCCCTTTCCCATTGGCCTCGGGGCTTTCTTCCCACAGTGGGAACCCTGAGACTATGTGCTCTGGGAAGCCAGCCTGGGGGTGGACGGCAGATGCCCACCCCTTTGCCCGAGAGGCCCAACTCAGAGCGCCCCCGTCTTCTTGAACAGGTGTGGGCTGCACTGGTGGCTTCTAGAGCTGGCGATCCTTCATATTCAGGAGGACTGCAAGCTGCAGCCAACGCTGGCTGCCTGGAATCAGCCAACGTGGGAGCCTGGACACTGCAGAAATTGGCAAACCACGCAGCCGAGCGCTGCCCTTCTCCTTCCCAGAGGAGCAGCTTCCCGGCCCCGCGCCGTGTTTACCGTGCATGGTCACTGAGTTGCCACCGGCAGACAAGGCCCTGCCTCTCCCTAGAGCACACAGGCCATCGAGGCTCCCTTCTCAGGAGCCCCAGCTGGTCTCCCACCACTATGGACCCCTGGGCTTCTCTCCTGGAAGCTCCAGGGCAGCGGCTGCCTGGCCTTCAGAGACACCCACTGCCTCAGACCAGGCAGCCTGACTTGGAGACCCTTCCCCATAGGAGCCGGCCCCCCCTTCAGCCTGCACAGCCCACCCTTCAGGCCTAGTGGGAAGCCCACCCTCCTTGGGGAAGCCCCCTGCAGCCCGGCAGGAGGCCTTTGCTCTCTGGGTCCCCTCCTTGGGTCTCCTTCCCCAGGTCTCCTTCCCCAGGTCTCCTTCCCCAGGCTGTCCTGGGGCCCAGCTCTGTCTCTCACCTGGCGGTGTGGGCCTCGAGGACTGGGCCTGTTGTGGGCCAGACCCCACCTGTTGGAGATGCAGCCACCACAGTGTGCAAACAGCTGACCTCGTGCTTCCTTCATGTGGAGGGACAAAGACCTGGGGGCAGATGACTAACTGAACCAGCGTCATTTATGCAGAAAATGCATCCCTCTTGCTATTCCTATTTGCCCAAAGATATCCTGGAAGGGGGTCTTAGAGGACAGCTGAATCCCTGTCCAAAGCAGGGGATCAGAGAAAGATCTGCCCAGCTGCAGAGCACGTGGCCTCCCAGTACGAGAGGCGGGGTGGCTGCGCCCAGCACAGTGGGTACAAGGAAGTTGGAGCCACTCCCGACCACACTGGCCACAGCCTGACCTGTGCATTGCCCAGGCCCTGAGCACCTGGCCTGGTGCTGAACTCCTCTGGGAACTTCAGGTCTGATGGAGAGGTGCTCCGTCCACTCTGCCCAGGGTCTGCCCTCTGCCCAGACACCCCAAAAGTAGCCACAGAGAGAAGGCAAACTTCGGCTTTGGGGGCCCAGCGCCACCACTTCCAATCTGCGTGGCGTTGGTCAAGTGGCCTGGCTTTGCCGAGCCGCTTCCTCATGTTGCACGTGGGGATGATGGAGCTGCCCTCCAGGAAGCTCCAGGGATTTGTAAGACCAGGAGTGCAAGAGCTGCAGGTCTCAGCAGCTGATCACTAAGTGCTGGTGCCTGCTCACAAGGGACAGCTGCCCACCCAGCTCTGGGCCATGGCTGGGGGCTCCCGCCCAAGCCCTGGGCAACTGATGATACGTCACTGACCGCAGGCAAGCCTCCCTGCCAGCCCTGCTGGCCTGCATGGGACCAGGGAAGGAGGGTGAGGCCTATATTTATCTGCAGTGTGAAGAGGCTTGTCTGGCAGTCAGATGCAAATGCCTTCATCCCATCTGGGCTGGGAGCCGCTCACAGCGGACAAGTCTTTCCCGCCTGTTCCACACCAGCCTGGTGCCAGTGACAGGGGTGGCGGGAGCTTCACAGTGCCTGGAGGCTCCTTCCTGGGCTGCGAGAGCGCCTGAGTGACAGAGGCTCAGGCTGAGCTTAGGCGAGTTTACTGAGGCTTAGGAGGAAGCCGGATCAGAAGAGGCTGCAGAAGCCATAATGCCCACACATGCCTGCCCCAGCGGCGGCCCACAGGTGCCTGGCGTCAGCTCAACTACACTGGAGGGGAGGTAGCCAGCACCCTGCCGGTGTCTCGGTTCTAAGACCCCATTTACACAGTGGAAAACATGAGGCAGCCGCCCAGCGACCTCTGCCCTTCAAAGGCTCCAAGAGAAGCAAAGGGACAGGTGTGAGGAAGTAAGCCCTGACCCTGGGGACTCACCAAGCCCTGAGGAAGTTAGATGAAGTTACAAGCTGGGCCCTGACCCTGGTCACACACTAAGCTCTGACCCTGGTCTCCGACTGAGCCGTGATTCTCATCACTGAGTCACTAAGTCCTGATCCTGGTCACATGTCGAGCCTCGACCTAAGTCATACACTGAGTCTTGACCCTGGTCACAGGCTGAGCCCTGACCCTGGTCACACACTGAGCCCTGATCCTGGTCACACACTGAGCCCTGATCCTGGTCCCCAATCAGCTGAGCCTTGACCCTGATCCCTAATTGGCTATGATCTGTTCCAGTGTGGAAGGGAGAGGCCAGGGCATGAGGTGGGACTCGCTAGGGCAGCCCCTCTGCACATCTGGGACTCAGGTCAGAACACAACCCTCCCTACATGGGAGAGGAAGTCCCTGCACGTGGCATCTTTTCAGGTAGCTTCTGGGCTTTAAGCCTGCGCTGGGCTTGCCCTCCGATGACAGCAGCAGGTTTCAAGGAGACAGCCATGAGACCATCCCTCAGGCTGGGGACTTCATCACGCTCACCTCAGAGCCTCACCTCCTGGGGAGTGAGCAAAGTGAGAGTCATTAACCCACTTTACAGATGAGGAAACGGAGGCCCAGGAAGTGGCCTCAAGATCTCGCCCAGAGAATAGCCGGTCCTGAAGACCCTGCATCTGAGCCACACCCTGCTCTGCCCACAGCTCCCGGGGTCTCAGCACCCCCAGCGCGTTATCCCCCGCCCCGGGCCTGCACTGTGAGCTCCGTTGGCGGTTCCTAGCAAGCACCTGTTGGCTGTGCCAGGCCCCAAGCGCCTCATGAGCTAAAGAGGGTGTCCTGCTATTCCGGGGCTCAACGCCCAGCCTCTGCACGAGTAGCCTTGTTTGTGCCTGTCCTGGGCTGGCACTGCACGTCTGGAGGGGAGATGGAGCTTGCCTTCTCTGTGCCGTGGGACTGACTGTGTTGGGGTGGGGCAGGGAGGAAGCAAAAACCAAACCCCTCACTTCCCCGACTGCCTGCCCTCCCCTCTCTCCAAACCTCACAGACGTCCAGCTCGAGGGAAGTGAAAGTCACTCCGATATCTGGAAATGCAGCTGATGAGGCAATTAAATCTCCTGTCCCTTCTCCTTCCGGGGGTCCTCTAGGGTCCTGGGAGTCTGGCCAACAGCAATCCGTTTTATGATCCTGAGTCTCTGCCAGCAGGAAGGCCAGGCGAGGCCGGTCCCTATGTGCCCATGATGCTCTCACATAAATATGCATCACTTAAAATTTAATAAAAACATACCAATTATAAAAGCTATTTACCCAGTTCAAATCAATCACAGGCCTTGGCGTGTTTATGCCTGAACACCTGATTTCTGCTCATAAGTCACTTTTACACCCTCTTTAGGTGCTAACGACCTGAGTGAGCTGGCAGCGGTTCCGGAGGGATGGGGCTCACCCATCCCCACCTCTCACCCCCACTCCTCTGGGTCCGGGAAGTCGGCTTGCCTCTCAGGAAGCCGGGATCCCAGAATCAGGGCTCAGAGCCTCCTGCCTCCTGCGGGCAGCCCCCGCCCCCACTGCAGGTAGTAGCGTAAAACCTCCTCTCCTTCAGGAGGTCTTCCCTGCCCGCCCCAATTTTCAGGGCTTCTCCAACATTAAATGGGTGGCTCTGTCTGCGTTAGCAAGAAATGTGTTCAATTTTTCACTTTCTGCAGCAGCGACTGCAGGCCCACCACACACAGAGCCTGTTTCAGCTCCAAGGGGGACCAGCTGTATGCCCCTTTTGCAAAGCGTGAGTCCCTGTTGGTGTCAGGGATGGAGGCGGGTAACATAAGACACCAGGGCTGTGCCTGGGTCCCTGCCTGCCTCACACCAGAGCATCTTGCCAACTAGAGGAGGATTCCTGGCCAAGGAATCATCCGTGCCAGTTTGGGGACTGTGGCCACATGGCCCATGAGGAGGCAGGAGGGGTAGGGGAACAGCAGCCAGATCTGCTCTTCAATCCAGGCCCCACACTTCCTGGCTGAGTGACCTCAGGCTGGTCTCCGGACCTCTCTGAGCCTCCGTGTCCTTATCTTTGGATCAGGAATTGCTGTGAGTTTGAGTGAGTCAGTGCACGGTGGCTACTTAATCCTGCTACTCAGTGGCATCATAGCCACAGCTGGCATTCCTTCCTGCACTCTCTGCCTTCATTCAGCTGTATTTATTGAGAGGCAGTGTGGCCACGTCGCTAAGCACATGGACTCTGATATCAAATCCACCTGGATTTGAGCTTCGGCTCTGCCACTCGTGGTGTGATGCTGGATAAGTCACTTAGCCTCTTTGTGACTCAGGTTTCTTGTGGCAACACAAATGCCACAGTGGGTATCTCACAGGGTTGGAGATGCATTCTGGAATGCAGATGTGATGGTTGGAGCTGAAGCAGCCCTGTCGGGCTGTGACAAAAAGCTCACAGTATTGGGATGAAGCAAGATCTTCAGGCAGAGAGTTTTATTCATAGTTGCTGGATCCTAAATGCTTCCAAACCACGCAGTCCCCCATGTCTGCTGAGGTGGAGGTGGCACAGTGCAGGGACTGGGCCTGGCTTTGCCCTGACAGTGCGATGGTGGCAAGTTGAGAGTAGTCTCTGTGTTTCTGTTACCCCATCCCTATCAGGGACCAGAATGCACCACCTTCATAGGTTGCTGGGAGGATTAAAACACTGGGTATAAGCTTGTTGGCATAATGCCCATCACATGGTGGGGCTCACAATAACTCAGCCAGTTTACTATTAAATGCCTGCTGTGTACCAAGTGATCAGCTAAGCAATTTGCACATTTTATTCCATTTAATCCTCTCAAATTCACGCTGGAATTTTATCAGAAGTCTTCACAAACATTTCCCATTTCACCATTTGCAACAGTTAGATTTGGTGGTAAGTCACAGAGACTGAAAATAGCAACGGCCTAAATAAGAAAGAAGCTTCACTCTCCCTTTTCCATAGAGCCTGGAGGCAGGCCAGCCAGGACTGAAACGGTCTCTCCACAGAGAGCTCAGAGACCAGGCTCCTTCTGCCTTGTTGGTCCCCCAAGCATGGCCTCCATTCCCAAAGCCACTTCAAGGTGCAAAAAGGGTGCTACGGCTCCAACGATCACATCTGCATTCTAGGGGGCAGCAAGGGAGAGGCAAGGTGTGAGTGGCAGCTGACTTTTAAAACTGCCCCTGGACACTTGCTTCTGTTTGCATGTCACTGGCCAGAACTTTAGTCATGTGGCTGTGCCTGGGTGAAAGGAGAATTGTGATATGTAACCACTTTCTTCTATTTGTGCCCAGCTAAACTTTCTGTGCAAGAAAGGAGGACAGAATGGGCATTGTAGGACAATTAGCCCTCTCAGACCCACCCATGTTTGATCATTTTTTAGTATAATTTTAGCTAATCCATCTAGGGAAGCTAGCATTCAGTGTAAAGCAGGATTTCTTCCCCTTGACACTATTGCTATTTTGAGCTGGGTGATTCTTTGCTCTGGGGACAGGGGCCATCCTGTATCCCGTGCATTGCGGGATGCTGAGCAGCTTCCCTGACCTCTGCCCACTAGATGCCAGCAGCACCTCCCAGCTGTGACAATCAGACATTGGCAAATGTCCCTGGAGGATAAAATTGCCCTTGATTGAGAACTACTGATTTAAAGCAAAGACAAAAAATGATGACTGGAGGAGAAAGGTCACGCAGGGAAAATCAGTCACAGGCTGGGGGGGGGAGACATTCCACTTTCCAGAGACCTTATCTCACTACTTCCCCACCCCACGTCCCCCTTCTTGCCCGCATCACAAGTGACCTCCTCCATGGTAAGCTGAAAGCGTGCAATTGGTCTATCATCTGTCCTCTGGATAAACCCCGGATTTGAGATGACGGTGTGAAAACACACGCTCAGGATCTGCAAATCTAGAACCAAATAGAACTGAAAATGGACACATAAAAGGAGAGGATATTGTCAGACAAGAAATATTAGAATCACAAAGAGAAAGATGGACAGCTTGACTTATAGAAAAATCAGAAGCTCTTGCCTCTTAGCAAACACAGAAAAGGCCATAAATGAAAAGCCACTACCACATGGAAAATATATTTCCAGCCAACACAGCATTCGAGGGGTTAACATCTTCAGCGTGTAAAAGGAGTTTCTAAAAATTGATAAGTAACATGTGGAACCTCAAATAGGTTATTAGTCAAAGTATGTGGCTGCCCAATTCCCAGGAATCATAAATACTGTTAGGAAATAAACATGGAAAAATTTTCTTCCCTTACTAGTAATAAAGGAAATGCACATTAAAACCAAGTACGGATTCTTGTTAATAAGGGGAACAGACATTAAAACATGGTAATGTCCGAAATGTGCTGTGTTGGGTGCAGGCAGGGACTGCCCCAGGAGCAGACAGTTGGCAGCCTGCATCACACGCTTAAAAATGTTCCCTTAGACTGGCAGTTTAATTTCTAGGATGCTATCCTGAGGAAGTAATCTTAAATACAAAAAAATAGATATTTTTAGCAAAATAATTAGAAACAACCTAAGTGTTTGAACATGGGGGATGTTTAAGTAAACTGTGGGTTATCCACTTGAATGAATATTACAGCCATTAAAAAATAATGTTTGCTAAGAGCACATACTGAGAATGCTTGCAGGGAACAAAAAGTGTGATCCTAACAGGTAATATAGTGTAATATGATTCCAACACTGTTAGCAAGAAATCACCATCATCTTAGGAAGAGCTAGGAAAATAGCGCTTTAGAAATAATGAAAGGATGTGCCCCCAGATATTAGCAATGGTTTTGTTTGCATAGTGGGGTTATAGGCAGACCTTGCTTTATTTTATTTACTGTTTGTTATTTTCCAAGTTTTCCTTCGCGCAGTTGGCATTACCTTTTGTAAGACAGGCGTGTATTTTGCCAAAGCAAACTGCAGGAGAGATGGTTGGTGGTTGATTATTACTGCGTGACCCTGGATTACTCCATGATTTTTAAGTTGTGAAAAATAAACGACAAGGAAGGAACAGTCAGACTTGCTGATGGCATCACCTTCTCCTTTGTGTGCTCCTGGCCCAGGGACCCCTCCTCAGTGGGTCGGGTGGGTGGGTAGGTGTGAGCACTTCTCATAAATCCACGCAGGCAGGGAAGTGTTGGCCGCCAGGGAAAGCAAGGTGCTGAGCACGGCGGGCGCATTCGCAGGCGTGCGTGTGTTGAACCATCTACGTGATAAATATTCCTGCGAAAGGCATTTCCCCTGGTGCTCACCTGGCGGTAGAGTTAGGTTTTACATTAGCGATACAGCAGGATACTGCACTACAGACTCTAGCTTTCTCCCTCCAGAGGGTTGCTGGAAGTCCCCCATGTGCCTCTGGTTCCAGCGTAGTGATTACTTGTGTCCTGGTTTGAGTGAGAAGTTAGAGTCCCCCTGTGCTTCCCGGTCTCTGAGGGGATGCTCAGGTGTCGATGCGTGGGGTCAGCCTCTGATTTGTGGGGGTCCTCCTGGGAGCCTCTCTGGGCTGTCTGGCACATCCAAGGGCCACCAAGATCAATCTATAGGTATCTTGGGGCCACCCTGAGGGTCCTGGAGCTGCTCCCGTGTGCACTGGTTTCCTGAGGAGTCTGAGAGTCACTTAGAGACCATGGTGCACTTCCCAGTTCCTGGGAACACCCACGCCTCAGGCCACTCCTCACCTACATGGCCCATGGCCTGTGGGAAGCTGAGCTCCTGGCAGCGGCCCTGGGGACCTGGGTCAGCCGAGTGTCTCAGGTAGGATGGGGCCCTGACACCCCATCCACACCAGGACCACACCCAGCCAGGCCATACCCAGTTGGCTGTGGGTGGTCATGCTGCCACTTCCAACCACCACTGACCCTTATCTCTTGGAGACGCCGCAGGGTAAGTCATGAGGGGGTTCTGTCCCCCACTCTGGGCCATGAGTCCCCCTTTTCCCCGAGTCTTGTCTTCACCTCCACTTCTCTCTGCTGCGACCCTGCCTTCCTTGACAGATGATGTCACCTCTGATCAAACCTCCTCCGGTGAGCAGACCTGCTTTGTAGGGAGTGAGCTGGCTTGCATGCGAGTTTTGAGAGTGAGAACATTAGGCAGTGCTCTCAGATGAAGACGAAAAGGCACCCCCACTTTTTTTTTTTTTGAAACGGAGTTTTGCTCTTATTGCCCAGGCTGGAGTGCAGTGGCGAAATCTCGGCTCATTGCAACCTCCGCCTCCTGGGTTCAAGCGATTCTCCTGCCTCAGCCTCCTGAGTAGCTGGGATTACAGGTGCCCACCACCACATCCAGCTAATTTTTTCTTTTGTATTTTTAGTAGAGATGGGGTTTCACCATGTTGGCCAGGCTGGTCTCGAACTCCTGCCCTCAGGTGATCTGCCTGCCTTGGCCTTCCAAAGTGCTGGGATTACAGGCATGAGCCACTGTGCCTGGCCCAAGCACCCTTCTTGATACTCACCACATGGGCAAACAGTGACGGCTGATGGACTTTGTGACCGATGCCCCTTCCGCGTGCTCCTCTAAGGGGCCCTTTGCACAGGAGCTTCTCCTGCAAAGCAACCAAGAAGGTGACCAATTCTGGGCACCCCAAAATGCCCCAGACAGGTGACTTTGTCATTTCTCATGCAAACCAGGACACAATTAATAATTAATCCATGCAGTCCTCACAGCCGACCTGCCAGGGATTCGGCCTCATCCCCAGCTTACAGATGGGAATACCTGGTCATGCAAAGTTGAGATGCCCATGGTGAGCTCTCAAAGCAGGATCTGAACCCAGGGTGGGAGAGCTTTTACCCCACTGCTCGCCCCATCCACAAAGCGGCAAGTCCTGTAACTGTGATGGTGGTAAGTGTGGTCAGTACCCATTTTGGGGAACTGTGTCCTTACCCGGGTGCTGGGACTTGGGACTCTGTCTGGTCTCACCTGCGTCACGAGGGAAGAATGAGAGATGAGCCCGGGGCCCAGCAGCTGCTTCAGGGCCTGCACAGGAAGCTTGGGTGGCATCCTCAGGGCCCTGCTTGTTCCCTCCCTTGGGGCCTGTGGGCCGGGCGGGCCAGCAGGCAGGTGGTCTCAGTCTCAGCTTCAGGAACCACAGTGGGAAGTCAGTCCCTGGGTAGCCCTTCACGCTCAAGAGGCTTATCTGATTGTTTGCCTGCTTATTAAGATAAACATTTGTTTGGGTTTAAGGATTTCAAGGGGCTCTTGCTACATTCTGATGGTGAGAAGATGTGTGTTTGGGAGGCTCAGGGGGAGGATGAGGTGAGGGCCGACCCCACCTGAGTTCCGGTGAGTCTAGCTGGATTCCTGCACCCCGTGCGCCCCCCTGTTCCTCAAGCATCCTTGCCCATGAGACTCTCATTTACCCGCACGTTTTATGTGCACCTGCTGTAGGTCACCATGCCTCGGGCAGTGATGGACAGGATGAGGACTCCCCAGGCCAGAGAGGAGGAGACAGGGGCAACAGCGGTTCCAATACAGGGCGATGTCCCCCAGGAGAGGGGAACGGTGCAGCTTCCATCCCGTGTCTGCTCCGGCCAATGAGCGACCTTCTCGAGCCTCAGCTTCCCAGCTGTAAAATGGGCTGATGATAACGCCCCAACCTCCAGGCGATTGTGATGAGGAGGTGAGCCAACAGGTGTGGGAGCCGAGGTGGGGCCCAGCACGGAGGCAAGGCGTGCTAAGGACCTACTGTCATCACCATGAGGGGTGAGAGAGGAAGTTGTAGACACCCTCAGGGAGCAGCTAACCCCAGGGAATGCAGGAAGGTTCTGGAAGCCTGCTCTATACATGTATCCTGAGGGATGGGCAGGAAGGAGGGAGGAAGCTTGAGAAAGCCATGCTGGTGGTGATGGGGAGGGAGGGAAGAGGTCAGAGGCTGTCCTTGGGCGGAGGATGTAGCTAAGACAAAGGGAGCCCGAGGAGGACGTTCAGGTAAGATCTGTGTGGTGTGTGTGCCCGTGGCAGCTGGTCACAGAGGATGAGAGGTGGAGTGCTGAGGGCTGACGGAGCCTCTCGTCAGCCATGTGAAGGCTTGCAGCACAGCTTCCCCGGTGGGCAGCAGAGGTGGAGACACATGGTGGGTTTGAAGGGCTGGGGGCGGGGCTGAGGGAGAGGGAGGGGCATGGAGATGCACACAGGTGTGCAGAACCCTCCCCATCACCTTGAGACTCTCTTCTCTTGGCTTTGTGGTTTGACAAACACGGTCATGACTGTGGGGGGCTGAAAAATGGCCCTCAAAGATGCCCACATCTTCACCCCTGGAACCTGGGAATATGTTCCCTTACATGGGAAAAGGGGCTCCACATGTGTAATGAGGCTGTGGTTCTTGAGATAGAAGGTGATCCTGGATTATCCGGATGGGCCCAGCATCATCACAAGGTCTCATAAGAGACAGCAGAGCCTGTTTTGACGTTGGAAGTGATCATGGAAGCTGAGGTTGGAGTGATGCACTTTGAAGGTGAAGGAAGGGGATTTGAACCAAGGAATGCAGGTGGCTTCTAGGAGCTGGGGTGAGGTGGTGGAGCCTCCAAGGGAAAAACAGCCTGCAAACACCTTCACTTTAGGCTTCCACCCTCCAGAATGATAAAAGAATGAATTTGTATTGGCTTAAGCCACAACACCAGATGAATTCATAATTTTCTAGATAGATAGATAGGTGGGTAGGTAAGGAGATAGATGGATGATAGATAGATATACAGAGATTGATGATAAATAGATGGATGGTATATATATATATATATATTCCTGTGACAGGTTGTACTCTCAGGATGGCCATACCAACATCCCTGCCACCCACCCTCAGGTCCTTTTTGCAGTGAGGCCTTGACATTGCTCTATTGGGAGCTGGAGTCTATGTTCCCTCTCCTTGAATCTGGGCAGGGTGACCACCCTGTAACTGACACCATGTGACTTCCAAAGCTAAGTCGTAAAAGATGACATGACTTTCACCTGCCATGATGACTCCAGCTCTCAAAGCTGCCTCAGTGGATGCTGAGTGAAGCAGACATCCGCTGTCACCACCGAGCCCTGCACAAATTGCAAATTTTTGACACAAATTGCAAATGACACAAATTGCAAAAAAAAAAAGTTTTTCTTGTTTTAAGCCACTAAGTTTTGGAGTGCTTTTTCACACATCAATAGATACCTTAATTTGTAGCTCTCTCCACTTAGAGGGCCTGAAAAAGATGGTGCCCCAAGAGCAGTGAGCACACCGGAGCTCCCACCTTGGTGTCTAAATACCATTTTTCACTCACAGGTGCCAGGGCTCCTTGGAGAAGAGGTTGACCAGGGCTGGGTGAGGACAGCACAGGATGTGCCTGGAGCATCTTGTGCCAGAAAGCAAGGTGGTGCTCAGGTCACACTGGGGACATGTAAAGCCCACAGGGGTCAGCTTGCAGGGCTCCCACTGGCCAAATCTAGGACAGTCTGATGATGCCGATAGTGCATTATAATCCATCGGGAAAAATCCAGACAAATATAAATGAATGAATGAATGAATGGAAAGCTTGATGAAGAATATGATACACACATGGTTTTAAAGCACCACAGCTCGACCCACACACTCACAAAATACTTATTAATAACAAAGCAGGAGAAATAACTTCACATGGGGGAAACCTGGCAGCCACCCCCACCGACAAGTGATAAACGTGATGAAACAGGTCAAAACCGTAGCTCCCCCAACCCCCACCACCCGGGCAGGAAGCAGTGAGAACACAGCATCACTTCTGGGATGTTCCTATGAAAGATGCAGGAGCCAGATGCAATCGTGAGGACACGTCAGATGCAACCAGATTGAGCGACATTCCACCGAAGAACTGGCCTGTAACCTTCAAAAGTGTCAAGGTCGTGAAAGTTAAGAAAGGCCAAAGTCACCACACTGCGTGACCTTAGCTGCGTGGCCACCCCTAGGGAGGCTGGGAAAGGCAGTGGAGCTGTATGCCCAGCAAGGAGAGGGCACCTGTTTTCTGTGCTACATAACAGGCTGAGGGGACTCGAGCCAGGACAGTGCACAGGAACCCAAGATTCTGAGCTGGGATGACTGGCAGAGCTGGGACGGGGCCTGCAGATGGGAGGACCCCACTGCCCTGAGCAGCCAGCAGCCCCCGACTTCCCTGATCATGCTGTGGGGTGCGGAAGGTCTGAGTTTTAAGAAACATACTCAAGAGTCTGTGGCGGAAGAGGAAATATTTGGGCAACTCACTGTTAAATGGTTCGGGAAAAAGTTACCTGTGCTGTACTTGTTACTTTTCTATAAATTAGAAATTGTTTAAAACAACAGCAAACCAGCCTGTGGGAGGAGGGTTCGGCAAGTTTACAGGCTGTGGGTGGGAGAGCGCCTGGTGTGTTTTAGGCCCCAGAGGAGACTCCGGCTGGTAAGGCAGAACAGGAGGCTGAGGCCTGAGGCCAGGGAGGTGAGGGGGGTAGATCTGGGGTCCTAAACATACCTGCCTTGCAGGTGTCATGAGAAAATGCACCCCAGGCACTTAGGACAGTAGCCCTTAGCTTGAGGACCGGCTTGTTCTTGTTTTCTTTCCCCAGGCACGCAACTTCTCCATCAGGCTGCCAGTCTCAGCCTCTCTCTCCACCTGTGCCTGCCTTGTTCCACTTGGGGCAAATATCACCTGGATCCTGACATCACCCAGTTTGGGGGGCATCTCCCTGTCCTGGAAATGGGGCTCCTAGAACGTAGGCTTCCCTGCCCCTCTCTGGCATGCCCGGCCCCTCCCGCAGGATGGGTGACAACGTTGGCATGTGAGTAGTGTCACCCTGCGGCTGTTGGGGTGGAGCATGTCGGGGTTGGGCAGGGCTTGGAACTTGGAGAAACACAGAGCAGCAACCCTAGGGCTGTGGCTTTGTCCCCACATAGGAGGCAAGGTGACCCATCAGCCCGGTGGGAAGAGAGATGCCAGGAAGAAAAATGCGTCTGCTCACGTCCTTTCCTTCTGCCCCCGTGCCCCCTCCACCTTCCTTCCAGCCTGGACATGGAGTCTCATTTCCCCAGAGGTGAGCCTTGAGTCACAAGGGTGTCCCCGACAAACTCTAGGAAGCAAGTGCCCTGAGCACCATGGGAGTTGAGGGGCAGCGGGTCTGAGTTTAGATCCTTCCTCCTTTTAGACGACGTACAAGGCATGTTATGAGACTCGGGTTCCCCAAGGGCCCCCGTTAGGAGACACAGCCCGTGCAGGGTTGGTGAGTGACCTGGGTGTCTGTGCCGGGGCCACTTCCAGCCCAGGCCTGCTGAGCCCCATTCCTTGGGTTTCATCTTTTGTGGCTGAGACGTGGCCAGCTGGCTCTGGAGGGAGAAATGGTGAGATTCCCTTGGTTTTCATCACCGCAGGGGATCAAGAGGACAACGAAGAGGAGAGAGCTGGGGGAGCCGGGGATGAGAACCCGCCTCAAGCCGAGGTCACTGACACAGGTGGTTCTGAAGCCTCACGATCTTCCCTGAGCTCTCCCGTCCCAGAGTGACTTGTCCTTAGTCCCTAGAGGCTGGAATGACAAGGCCACCTGCCTGTGGGTCTCACTCTGGGGCTAGGAGAGTCCCCTCTGCAGGGTTTTGAGGACAGACAGCCTCTAGTGGGGCAGCTCTCCATTCTTCAGGCCCAAACACTGCTGTCCCCAAGGCTGAGCCCGGCCATTTGCAGGCACTGGGAGGTTGGTTGCAGGGGCCATGCAGGCTTGGCTGCATCCCTGGAGTGCGCAGCTGTGTGGGAAAACAAGCAGGGTGAACAGGTCCCTGCCTTTTCAATCCGCTCCCACTCAGCCACGTCTTACCTACTGGGCATCTCCGGGAAGGGATTTTTACCTGTCAGCACCTCATCTCCCTCATCTCTTGCCCCTGGGCCTGCGCCTGGGCTGCTGGGCTGGAGTGAGTGCTGGGTGTGGTAGGATGTACACTGCTTCCTACTCTCCTGTGGACAGGGCTGAGCTGGATGGAACATGGCCAGGCCTGAGAATCAGAGAGGGAAGAAAAGCCAGGAGGAAGAGAGTGGAGTAGAACTGAGAGTGCAGGAGAGATCGGAGAGAGACGGAACAGGGAGAGAGAGGGTGGGAGAGAACTGGGAGGTGGGGAGGGGGAGCGCTGGGCCTGGAGGGAGAGGCCTGACCCTGCAGGTGCCTCCCTGCAACTGCCCAGTGCTCCTGACTCCAGGCCCTGTTCATACTGGAGAGTTGACCCAAGGCTTTGCTCAGGGCACAAACAGCCCAGACGCTGGCCGCTCAGGGTTTGGGCGATGACAGCAATCCTGGATGTGCCTGGGCAGCCTCCTCTCCTTGCTTCCCCCTCCCTGCCTCTTCCCCTCATGCAGATCCAGACAGCATCAGGATCAGCAGGTGCATCAGGATCAGCAGGTGCATCAGGATCAGCAGGTGCATCAGGATCAGCAGGTGCATCAGGATCAGCAGGTGCATCAGGATCAGCAGGTGCAGCAGGCTGCAGCCACTGGCACTTGACTAGGACTGATTCTGCCAGTGGCCCCAGACCCCAGGCCACCTGGTGAGTTCCCAGCCTCAAGTCTCAGGACCCCAGGCCCAAGCCGCGTCTCTGTCCTCATCTCTCTCTGGAGCAGGTTGAGGCATTGATGTCTGGGTGCAGACTAGGCCCATTATGAGGCTGCTGTGGGGCCTCAGGCAGCCGTGAGCTGGCTGGAGCTTTGGCGCCCCACCCTTCAGATGGGACCATGGTCCTGGCACTGTGGGCAGTCATGGGAGTTGTGAGGCCGTGGGTAGATGCCGGGGTGGGGAAGTCACTGGACAGCCCACTGGAAGTCACCAGACTTGCCCGCCTTTGGTAGGGACCTTCCACCCCCCATGGCACCTGCCTCTGTCACTTCTGTCTGCTCAACTCCTGCCATGGCTTCAAGTTCAGAGAGGGGTGGACTGGACTAGGCACAGCTCAGCCTTCTGCCCTCACACAGCCCCTCTGACCCTCCCAGCCCACAGAGCTTTCTCCCTGCTCACTCAGAGTGGGGCTCAGCCAGGGCTGCAGGCTGCAGATGCATCTGGGCCTGGAGTCTCTCAGACGTGGGAGGATGCCCTGGCCTTGCAGCCTGGAGGTGGAGGCAGGCCTGTGGTGGAGCCACAGAGGACCTGGACAAGGAGCCACGAGGCTGGGCTAGGGGCCGGGGCCCTGGCACAGACCTGGTCAGCGAGTGGGAGGTATGCTGTGTCTGGGACTCTGAGACCATGAGGGGCAGGAGCAGAGGCTGGCACCTTCTGTCTTGGTTGCCTCCTCTCTGCCTATGGCGTTGCTGCTCAGTACGGAAGACCAGGATGCCTGTCGATCTCAGGGGCACTTTGGGGCCAAGAAAGGGGGTTTCTTCCATTTGTTCCCAGGTCAGTGTGTTACAGGGGGGCAAAGCCCCTGGCGCCTGCGAGGTCACGCCGGGGGACTCAGTCGAGAGGTCCCGTGCAGGCTGTGGCAGGGCAGCTGCTTCAACACACACGATGGCGGAAAATGGACTTCGAACTCAGGCTCCATCTGGAGTGGGGGTTCTTTCTCAGCTTCCCCTCCACATGGCGATTCAGGGACCCAGCTTCCTCCACAGAGCCCCTCCTGTGACCCCCATTAGGGCTCTGTGATGATGAGCTCTGTGTGTCAACTTGGCTGGGTGCAGCCCCCCACTGTTCACCAACCACAGAACTAGCGGCCGCCAAGAAGGTCTTTTACCCAAGTGGTGAATATGGGCGATAGTTGGCCCTAAGTAAAGGGAATGACCCTGATGGTCTGGGCAGGTCTCACCTAATTGGTCCGAGACCTTAAGAGCAAAACAGATTTCCCCGAGGAAGTTCCACCTCTCAGCTCCTGCCTGAGTTGCCCGCCCACCTGCCTTATGGATTTCAGACCTGCAGCCCCACAGTCGCAATCACGTAAGCCAATTCCTTGAAACACATCTCTTGACATGCACATGTGTGTCCCCCAGTCTGTTCTCTCTGGAGAACCCTGATCGCTGTAGCCTCCTCTCACCCAGCCCCAGGCCATTGAGCCAAGGCACCAGCTTGGTGGTAGCCGCTTTCTCTTCGTCCACATCCCACTGGGTGACCTTGGTTGTGTGGCCACCCCAAGGGAGGCTGGGAAAGGCAGTGGAGCTGGATGCCCAGCAAAGAGAGGGTACCTGTTTTCTCTTCTACATAACAAATCACTGGACACTTAGGGGCTTCCACCAGCACCCAGGTGTTATCTCGCTGCCTCCTTGGGTCAGGAGTCATGGTGGGCTCAGCTGGCTGCAGTGAGACCCCCTCTGTGGCCCCAGGTCTGCTTCCAAGCTCATGTGCTCATTGAAGAATCCATTTTCTCAAAGCTGCCTCGCTTGTGGGGGCTGGCTTGTTCAGGTTCAGCAGGAGAGACTCCCTGTGGTTTGAAGTCTCCGAGCTCAGGGAAGGACCAAGACCCCCAAGAAGCTTCTCTGATGAGGTCAGGCCTGCTAGGATAATCTCCCTTTGGCTCAGAGCAAAGCCATGCTTCCTAGGGGCCTTGATTACACCTGCAAAATCCCTTCCTCTTTGCCATATCACATGACCTAATAGAGGCGTGGCATTGATCCTATTTGCAGATGTCCCCCATGGAGGCAGGGGGACTACAGAGGCCTGGACATGGGGCGGGGATGCAGGAGACCATTTCAGGGCTCTGCATGCCACAGAAAAGGACATGCATGGAGGCCAGGCGGCCAGGTGCTGCCCCAGACCCCAAGGACACAGGGGAGCTCGACATGGGTCAGGGCTAGACAGCCTCTATCTCACGGAGCCATTCTCCTGCCTAGGATGAAGACCCGGGTTGTCTGTTTAATGTTTTGAATAAGAAGGCTTGCTTTTCCCTCACTGTTTTTAGGCGGGATGCACCGCTCAGAGAGAGAGAGAGAGGGAGGAGGGAGGGGAGGGAGGAGAAAGAGGAGAGAGGGAGGGGGGAGGGGAACGAAGAGGGGGAAAAGGGGGAAGGGGGAGGGGGAGAGGTGGGATGGGGGAGGGGGAGAGAGGCTGGGGTCTTCTTGGGGGAAGATGGAGCAGCCTCCTCCTGCTGTCAGCAGAGCCGCAGGCTATATAGCAGTGTAACCACCCTGTCTCCCTCAGCACAAACCACTCTTTTTCTCAAGCACTCAGTGGTACCAAAGATTTCAGTGTCTCCAGCTCCCTACTGAGTCCTCTGAACGCCCTGGATGCTGGCTAGCTGAAGCCTGGCTAACTGTGGGCACCTGGTCCTGGGGGCTTCCCCTCTCGGACCTGGTCCCACCTGCCCCTTCCTGCTCTAGGAGCTGCCGGAGTTCCTGCCAGGGGTTCTGGAATGCCAATGCCAGCCCCATTGGTATCCAACCAGGGCCTGGGGTGAGAAGACGGTGAGAGCCATGCCCCTCTCCCCTGCCCGTCCACCTGCCCCACAGCTGGGAGTGGGAGCCTTGGAGGTCTCCCCACCTCTCAGTGGCTTGACAGGCTCCCCAGGAACAGGAGGTGAGTCTCGCCAGAGCTCACCTCCTCATTGAAAGCCCCCTCCTGCCTGCCCAGGCCCAGAGGGGAGGGGGAAGTGAGGAGCAGTCTGTGTTCACTGTGGAGCACAGCCTCATCATTGGGTGGGGTCTCCTTTCCAGGGCGGAGGGAGGGAGGGGTTTTCTCAGCTGCCATCGCTGACACAGGCCCAGGGGCAGGTCTGTTGCCTGAGAGGCTGGGCTGGACTGGGGAGGAGAGTGGTGCTGGGGAAACAGTAGGCAGACACCCAGGAAAAGAGGCCAGTGTGGGACAGGACAGGGCAGTGCTGAGGCCTGTGGCATGGGCAAGACCCACTGTTGGCACGGACGGAGCAGCCACAGGGTTGCAATGATGGGATATCTCCCGGCCCTGCCATGCCCAGCCCCGAGCCCTGTGCGGGTCGCCCTGGGGGGGCTGGTGGGAGGGGGCTGTCCTCCTGCATCCCCGCTTCAGCTTAGAAGCCAGAGTGCCAAGAAGAGCCCCACCATCCAAAAGCAACCTTTCAGCCCCTGCGCTGGCCCCAGACCCAGGCCCCTACCCACACCTCCCAGGCGTGTGTGGCTCCTCCAGCCTCGCCCAGGCCTGTGATCCCCACCCCACCAGGCTGACGGGAGCAATCACACAGGCTGGGGGGAAGCAGTCTCAGAAGTGCCTGCAGAAAGCAAATTTCCAAACAGACATCAGCTGTTTCTGGTTTCATCGCTGACGGCTGGAGTTTCAGGCTCTCTCTGAATCAGTCCTATGCCCCAGTTCACCCAGTGGCCATGTGTCTAAAACAATTTGCAACAGACAAGTGGTGTGTGTGTGAGAGAGAGAGAGAGAGAGTGTGTGGGGGTGTGTGAGTGTAAGAGTGTGTGTGAGTGTTAGTGTGTGGGTGTGAGTGTGAGAGTGAGTGAGCGTGAGTGTGTGGGTGTGTGAGTGTGTGTGAGTGTGAGAGTGAGCGTGAGTGGATGTGCGTGGGTGTGTGCGTGTGTGTGAGTGTGTGAGTGTATGTGGGTGAGTGTGTGTGAGTATCGGAGACAATGTGTGTGTGAGCATGTGTGAGTGTCTCTGTATCTGAGTGCGTGTGTGTGTGAGTGTTGGGAGAGAAGTGTGTGTGGGGGATGTTAGTTTGTAGGTGTGTGTGTGTAAGTGTTGGGAGAGAAGTGTGTGTGGGGGATGTTAGTTTGTAGGTGTGTGTGTGAGAGTGTTGGGAGAGAAGTGTGTGTGTGGGATGTTAGTTTGTAGGTGTGTGTGTGTGAGTGTTGGGAGAGAAGTGTGTGGGGGGGATGTTAGTTTGTAGGTGTGTGTGTGTGTTGGGGAAGAAGGTGGTTACCTGAGCCCCCTGGAGTCAAACTTGGGTCTTGAACTAGCTGAGGCTGAGAACTGAGGGAACCTGAGGCCTGCGGATGAGAGGGGATGGCCCAGGGCCATCTTGGGGGATCTGGGGGACCCCAGAGCACAGCCTTCCCAAAGCCCAGAGGCAGCTCACACTTAGGGGTGGCTCAGGGCTCAGGCCTTGCTCCCCCTTCCCCAGGCCCCTGCATCATCTTTCTAAATACCTCCGTGTCCCTGTCACCCCCTCCCTGGCTCTGAGCCCTTCCCTGGTTTTCCTGAGCGCGATAATGAGGCCTCCCATTTTGCACACCCCCGGCTCTGTCCCACAGCCCCTGCTCTGCCTCTTGCTCCTGTGATGAGGACCTCTTCTGCTCTGGCACGTGCTCCTCCCAGCCTGAGGCACTCTGCCTAGACCTGTCCCCCCTGCCCTTCAGGTGTGGGTCACGCATGAACAGCTTTTCCCAGCATCCCTAAGAAGGTCTAGGTGCCCCTTTCCCCACTCCCACACTCTGTGCTCCTCACACCCTCATCATGCCTGGGACAGGCTGGGATTCCCTTTGCCTCCTCAACAAAGGGCTCCTGAAGCCAGGGCAGGCTTTTCTTCCTCCCTCCCTTGTCTCTTCTTGCCATGATCCTTCTTTCCTCCTTCCCCTCTCCTCCCTCCTTTCCTCCTTTTCCCTCCATCTTCTCGTCCTTCTCGCCCCCTTGTTGCCTGCACATCCTGGGAATTCCATACATGTTTGTGGACGGAGGGGGCACCTGCCAGGCATTCTGCAGCGGGAGCCCTCCTGGAAGGCTCACAGGCGGCACCCGCACTGCACGTGTTGCCACTGGTCTTCAAGGAGCGGCACTTGTGTCTGCCTCCCCCTGAAGCCTGTTCCACAGCACCCCTGGGTGATGAAGGAAAGAACACTGGTGCTTCCCACCTGCAAAGTGAGGGATGACAAGGTGGTGCTCAGGCCACTCAGCCCAGGATTCTTCTATTTATAGCAGGAGCTCGTGTTGGCAATTGCTATTCAACTCAGGGGAGGCTGGGAAATAAAATTGTGTCGCAGGATTTGTTCTTCCCAGGCCTCTTATTAAATCTCACCTAAGAACATGCTCTCTCTGAGCCCAGGAACTTCTCGGCATCTCCTTGGGGCAGGCTTGCCAGGCGCTGTCACCTGCTCAGCCCCCTCCGGCTGCCCAAAATGGATCAGCAGTCGCCATCATGGAATTCCATATTTGGTCATCTTTCAGGCAGCCGGGGATTGCTGGGTCCCACGCCTGGGGCAGAAGACTCAGTGGTCCCTTGTGGCTTTTTGGGGAGGAGGGGTATGGGCTAGAGCTGGGCAGCGACATGAAACTGGCCTTTAAGGTGAGCCTGAAACTGGCCTTTAAGGTGAGCCCGACCGAGGCTGCCCGGCCTGTGCACACTCACTGCTTTTGTCCTTTCTCGTGCCCAGGGGTTCTGCTCTAGCCCCTTTGGAGGCTGAGGCCAAGCATCCTTGGCCCAGGGTTCCCTTCCTCAGCTCCCTCCCACTCTGTACACCCCACAGCCCTGGGCGGAGTCCACAGAGCTCAGGCCACACGCCCTCGCCATCTTTCAGGGCCTTCGAAGGTTTTGCCTCCCTGAGTCCATGGTGGGCGTGTAGCACATGTCTGGAGCCAGCAGACCTCAGAGGCTGCCTCCAAAGGCCCGGAGCCTGGCCAGGGGAGGCTAGCCCAGACCATCATGGATGCGACCCTCCCCCAGAGCCCCCACTCCTTCCCCATCAGAGCGGATTTCCGGTCCATGGAGAAGGCAGTGTGAGCTGGCGGGATTCAGCAAGTGTGCCAGCAACGGTGCTGTTTCACAGATGAGCTCTCCTCTCGCAGATGAGCCCGCTCTGTAGCACCATCACTGACACCTCTCCTCCTGCTCCCTGACCCTCGTCTGCTAGGGAGTCTTTCTCAGGCGGGAGCTGGTAACTCTGCCAATATGTTAATCAGTAATTTCCCTGATCAAAAACTTGCGTCACAACAATACGGAGGAGGCTGTGCTTCATCAGGATGGCGCTGAGGGTTGCAACTCACGGGTTCTAGCGCCATCAGCCCCCACCATGCTCAACCTGACTCAGGGCTGGGGGGTCTCTCATGACAACGTTTTTCTGAACTCTCCCCACCCAGACAGCCCTCCCAGGCCCTTGGAGCAGAGCCAGACTTAAATGTGGATGAAGGAGGCAGCCAGCACCCACACAGCCTGCGACACGGTAGTATTTTCACAGCTGCTTCTCCAATACGTCCCTTGACAGGAGGTGGGGGATCAAGAGAGGAGTTAGGGTTTGTGGTGGGCCTGGCTTTGCTGTGTGGAGACTTCTCAGAGGCAGCACTCGCCCACTGCATCCTCCCAGGGCACAGGTACTTCATCACCCTATTCTACAGACAGGCAGGCTGAGGTCCAGAGAGGTTCTCCCCCCTGGAAGTGGTGGAATCAGGATGCATGACACCAGTTTTGGACTCCAAAGCCCCTGTGCATGGGCCAGCCCTTCTGTCTCCAAAGGGTGGGAAAGTGCCATCATTCTGGCTACTTTGTGCAGGGTTAGAATAAGCCACATGTCCAGCGTTCCTGTGGCCATGCCTGCTGCCCTGAAGGCAAAGGGGGGCCCTCAAGGGAGGGGGCAGTGTAGCACAGGTGTTTCGGGAGAGCCACAGCCCCTCAGGACTTGGGACAGGGACATGGATGGCCTTGTCCTGAAGGCTTCCCTGACCCAGGCGACTCTCAGTCCTGATGTTACAAAATATCAAAAGGAAAGTTTAAAAAGTGCCCATCTCTAGGGTCCACCACAGTCCAAGTGAATTGGAATCCCCTGATTGTCTTTATTTTTAGCTACACAGATGTTTATCCTGTGCAGCCATTCTCTGAGGTGCAAAACTTATTAATTATGGTAATAATTGTGATACTGTGAATCAACAGTTGACAACCATTCGGGTCTCTTCAGTCTCTGAACACCCCCACATAAGCACCAGGGAGCTCCACTCCCCAATCTAAGTGGACTGGTATTGCCAGTGCCTGGCTTTCCTGAGAGGTAAAGAGGTGAGGGGTTCAAGCTGTCCTGGTGTGAGGAGCATAGGGCTCCAAGAGAGGGGCAGCCGGGGGAAGATGAGGAGATGGGGAGATGATGACATGGAGAGATGAGAACATGGAGAGATGGGGAGATGACGGAGAGGTGATGGGGAGATGGGAAGATGGGGAGATGATGGGGAGATGAAGAGATGGGGAGATGAAAAGACAGCGAGGTGGGGAGATGAGGAGATGGGGTGATGAAGAGATGGGGAGATGAGGAGATGTGGAGATGATGGGGAGATGGGGAGATGAAGGGGAGATGAGGAGATGTGGAGATGATGGGGAGATGGGGAGATGAAGGGGAGTTGAGGAGATGATGGGAAAATGGGGAGATAATGGGGAGATGAGGAGATGATGGGGGAGGTGATGGGGAGATGATGGGGATATGATGGGAAGATGATGGAAAGATGATGGGGAGATGAGGAGATGATGGGGAGATGAGGGGGAGATGAGGAGGTGATGGGGAGATGATGGGAAGTTGATGGGGAGATGGGAAGATGATGCGGATATGATGAGGAGATGATGTGGAGATAATGGGGAGATGATGAGGAGATGATGAAGAGATGATGGGGAGATGCGGAGAAGATGTGGAGATGATGGGGAGATGATGGGGAGATGATGAGGAGATGATGGGGAGATGATGGGGGAATGATGCAGAGATGATGGAGATGGGGAGATGGGTAGATGATGTGGAGATGATGGGGATATGATGAGGCATGATGCGGAGAAGATGTGGAGATGATGAGGAGATGATGAGATGATGAGATGATGGGGATATGGGGAGATGATGGGGATATGATGGGGGAATGATGCAGAGATGATGCGGAGATGATGGGGAGGTGATGGGGAGATGATGAAGAGATGATGGGGAGATGCGGAGAAGATGTGGAGATGATGTGGAGATGATGTGGAGATGATGGGAGATGATGAGGATGATGGGTATATGATGGGGGAATGATGCGGAGATGGTGGGGAGATGGGGGGATGATGGGGAGATGATGGGGAGATGGGGAGATGGGTAGATGATGTGGAGATGATGGCGATATGAGGAGGCATGATGCGGAGAATATGTGGAGATGATGAGGAGATGATGAGATGATGAGGATATGATGGGGAGATGGGGAGATGATGGAGAGATGGGGATATGATGGGGAGATGATCAGGAGGTGATGGGGAGATGATGAAGAGATGATGGGGAGATGGGGAGATGATGTGTAGATGATGGAGATATGATGAGGCATGATGTGGAGATGATGATGGGGAGATGATGGGGAGATGATGGGGAGATGGGCCTCACCACTGCACTCTCCTCACCTGATGTGTGATGTGGGAATATATTTCTATTTCCCTCTCATATCGTGGTTGACTGGACTCAATGGCTGCTGAAGTGCTGTCCAGCTCGAACATCCTAGGATCATATAAGGGGGTGGGTGTGAATGAGTTTTGTACACTATATGGTGCCCTGCAGCCACTGGCTGCTCTCTTGACCTACAAGGAGCTGATGCCCTGGGTGTGTGGGGACTGGTGCTGGATTCCTCCTCGGATAGTGGGGCTCCCTCCTCACTCTACCTGCCTCTTGGTGGGGCTAGGCTCTGGATCTCTGAGCCTGTGCTCCCTCCTCCAGCCTCAGTCCCTTGAATGCCACACAGACATTTGCCAAGCACTTCATGTGCCCAGCAGAGTGGGTTAGGGGTCCCTAGGGCTGCAAGAAACAGCGGGTCTAACAAGGAAACGAAGCTGAAAGCCAAGGACACGGAGGAGGGGCCAGGGAGATGAGGGGAGGGGCAAGGCAGTTCCGAGGCTGAGATTGTCGGGATCCTTCTGCAGTCAGGATCTCCAGAATGACACATTTGTCAAAATTATGACCCAATTAGGCAGCGGTAACCAGTGTCTATGACTGCCACGCACGTAATCGCTGGTAATATCACTTAGCGACGCACAGCTGAGTGAGGAGGCAGGGCTGGGCTGCCGGAGGGGGAAGGTATTTTTCTATCCCAGGCTCACTGAGAAGGGAGGGGAGCAGGTGACTCAGAGAGCTGGCTTCAGATGACACCCAAGCCCCATTTCTTCCGCATGTGTTTTTGTTGCTGTTTTTGATGGGTTGGCTGGGATGACAAGCACCAATCCAAAATGTCCTTTGACTCAGTCCCTTTCTTTCTTTCACCTCTGGACCACTGCAAGATGCCCCAAGGGGTCTCCAGGCGGGTGAGCGCACACACCTGGTGGTGCTCATAGTCCCCTGCTGGGATGATCCCTGACCCCAGACCCCACTTGCCTTCTCCCTCCTCTCCTGCTTCCTCTCCTGCCTCAGCCTCATGCCTTTGCACCTGCCGTGTCTTCTGGGAAGGGAGGTGACCTCCCCACATCCTCCCCTCCACCTGACATTCACTAGCCCAGCTCAGCATCCTGTTGTCCATCCTTGTCACTCCTCCCTGGAGCTTTCCTCGACCCACTCCTGGGTTGGTTGATGGATGGCTCCCCCCTCCCCACACCCCAGGGTGAATGGGAGCTTTGGGGAGCAGGGGTCCCTCTGCTTTGCTGTGTATGGGTCAGCAGACACTGCCATGAGCAGAATCATCATGGTTGACCACATGAGGGGTGATCAGGCCCCGCCATCCACAGACGGGGGCTGGCTTTCTCTCTGCACCTGCCTCGTGCCCGCCCCTGCCACCCCCCATGGACCCCTCAACCCCAGGAGCCCCAGGCCTTCTCCTCTGCCCCCTCTACTTCCCTCCTGGTCCCCTCCTGAGTCCCTAGGGTGGCGGGTGAGCCCAGGCAGGGCTTTACAGGCTGCCTTTTTGCCTAAGGACCTGCCTGGCCACCATGAAAGAAGGAGGCCTCTGTGGGGGCTCTTGCTCTCCCAGGACTCCCCTCAGTATCTGAGATCATTTTTGGCCCACAGATAACTCCTTTCCCCCCGTGAGAGACCCTGGAAACTGCTTCTGATTTCAGAGGATCTAGAAATCCCGGCTGTCTCCTTAAGGAGCTATTCAGGACCTGCTGGTGTCTGAGGTTTGTCACTACACGGCCAGCCAGCCTGGTCCCTGGGATGGCCTGGAGGGCTGGCCGGAAGAGGAGGCTGAGTCCTGGCTATGACCTGGGGAAGCGGGTGAGGGAGGGGTCTGTCCACGGCTGGGGTCGGGGGGCCCGCAGGCCCAGGCATGGCAGGACAGAGCTACCCTCGGGCCAGCTGGGGCCCCCCGCAGCAGCTGCAGGCCCTGAGGCAGGCAGAGCTCCTTAATGGAGGACCTGGGGGTGGGAGAGGGTAGGGGCTTTTCCCCAGGGCCCTGGGAGCTCCAGGGACGGAGGATGCACTGTATGGGACCAGGGAGACTCAGGGGAATCCCTCGGCCTCCGAGTCTGAAGCAGGGCTGCTCTGCCACCAGCCAGTGTTTTCGGCTCTGTGGGCCACACGGTCTCTGTTGGAATCCTCAGCTCTGCCTGGCAGCATGAAAGCAGCCTGGACAATATGTCAGCGAATGTGCAAGATTGTGTTCCTAGATGCTGATTTACAGACTCGATTGTATTTTAAACGTTGATTTACCACATCCAAGGCAATGTGGCTTCGTAATACGTCTCCCATTTGTGTGGCTTTTCTTCCACCCTGGAGGATTTTTAAAGCACCTATTGTCCCATTTGAACACTAAGCGACCTTGGGAAGGAGTCGGACCTGGGCTCATTTTTTTTCCCAGATGAAGAGGTGGGCTGGGCTTGCCCCAGGCTGAGCGTGAGCCCAAGGCAGGGCCAGGCTAGGATGGGGTCTCCAGCCCAGAGCGTCCCACCTGCTCCAGGCCCCGAGGCCTGCCCTCTAAGCTGGGCCCTTCCTTGCCTGATCTTGCCCTGTCCCCAAAGACAGAGTCAGTGAGGGGTGGCCCCCGTCGATGTTGGCCAGGTTCTGGGGGGAGGAAGGAAGGTTAATTAGTTCTCATTATCCTGGGAGTCAATTCGCAGGCATTCAATAAGAGCTCTATCCGAGAAGGTTGTTGACAAATTGGAGGAGATTCAAACCAAGCAGTGCTGAGTCCTGAGGGATGGAGTGTGAGCGGTGAGGGAAGGGCGGATCCAGCCGCAGCTCCGTGTGACAGGGCTTGGTGAGTGGGAGGGCAGTGACCAGGCATCTGCAAGCATCCCCGGTGCCCCGCTGGAGGAGACCACCCTGTCCCTATTTACAGGAGAGCACAGCGAGGCTCCTGGAGGCCATGGAACTTGACCAAGTACACAGAGGGGCAGCGGCAGCAGTGGAGTCGGGACCGGAGGCCTTGCCTGCCTAGTCCCCTCCCACATTGCCTGGGCCACCCTGAGGCAGGTCGACCTCTGTCAGGGCCCAGGCCCCTCAGAGCAGGGTCCCACCCACAGGGAGGTCAGAAAAGACCACCAGATCTTCGCGGAAAGTCCACTCCATGCTTGGAGTCAGCCATCGGCAGCCCTAGGGTCCTGAGCGAGCCCCCATCTCCCAGGCCTCACTCCCTGTGCTCAGCACATTATCCCTGTGAAGCACATGGCCGGCAGCAGGTGAGGGCGAGGGCCCCGCCCTGGGCCTCAGTTCTACCCTCTGCAGATAGGAGGAATTGGCAATCCAACCCTCCTCCCACAAGGGTTGTAAATGCTGATTGGATGGACCTGGGGTACTGCTCTGCCCAGCCTGTCCAAAGTCCGGGGGTCAGGGAGGGCCAACTGAGCCCTAAGCTGGGCTTTGGAGGGTCAGTGGAGTGGACGGGAGGGCATGGGGCAAGGGTCAGAGGGCAGCATGAGTGGGAAGTGGGGTGGGCTGGATTGGGGGGCAGGTCACTGTGTAGGGGAAACTCGGGACCCTTAAGCTGCACCTCGGCGGCCTCCCCTCTCACGAGCGCTCTGATCGGCAGGTGGGAGCCTGGGCATCCCAGGGACCTGTCAATTCCCTCGGGCCTCGGGGCCAGCCCAGCCCAGCAGAGCTGTCTGCCTGGTGTGAAAATGAAGATTGATCATCGTGGAAAGGCAGCCCCGGCTCTCCAGAGCCAGCCGGGAGTTGAAGAAATACAGAGCTTCATTATTATTTTAAGTGTTACTCAGCTGCTTTATTGAATTCTCCAAGTCAGGAAAAATTCTGGCAAGATAAGAAGTTGACATTTTCAGAAGCAGCAGCGAGAACTGTGCGGGCGGCGAGGACAGAGCAGAGCCTGCTCGGCATGAGAATGTCTCAGCCCACCGCCCGTCACCCGCAGCCCCACGCACACATGCAGGCTCTTGCTGACTCAGGGACCAGGGTGGCTTAGCCAGCCTCAACGGACAGCCAGCCCAGAGGAAGGCGGTCTCAGCAGAGAAAGCCCAGCTGCTGCCTGTCCCTCCCTTCCTCCCTCCCTCTATTTCTCTCTCCCTTGCTTTGTTGAGCAACTATTATGTGCCAGGCCTGGGGCATGGACTAGCTTGAAGATGCCATCCTTTCTCTACTTAGCCTCAGTGTGATGGTGGGCACCACAGCAGGACATTGCTTATGGCAATACAAGTGTGCCTGAGTGACAGCAGAGGACAAGTACAGGGCCCCGGGGAGGGGCATCACCTCCCCAGCTCAGCGTGTCTCATGGTCCCCCTGCTCACCCTTGGAGCAGAGACTGGTGTGCAGAGATGCTTAGCAGTTACGTGTGAAGTGCAGGATGGAAAAGCATGGTAAGGGAAGAGGGTGTCTCTGGAGGGGCTGTGACAAGAAGTTGCCATTCTGGTCTTGAGGGTGTGTGGGTTTCCTTGGAGAGCACCTAGGAGGTCACTCTGCAAAGGTACTGGCTGGACAAAGGCCCCTCAGTGATGGCCAGGCTGGTGTGGAGGGAGGGCAGAGGATGGGGCGGAGGACGGGGGTGAAGGCCTCTCTCCGTCTCTCTGGTTCCTCCTCCTCCCATTGGCCCCAGAGCCGCAGTCAGTCCCCAGGCTGCTGTGCTCAGTTCCCTGCCCTGTGTGCCTGGCTCTCCAGGCAAATTGGTCCTGGTCCCTGTCCTGGGCCAGGCCACACAGCACAAGATGATGTGCCCAGCTCCTCCTTCCAGGGACTTGCTGTCCAATCATGAGAACAAACACACGTGTGCAGAGAGCCAGGCCTGGGATGTCTGTGTGCCTTGGGGGCTTTGTATGGACATGGAGCCTGGGATAGCCTGGGAGGACCTGGAGGGGCTGGGGACCAGGGAAACTGGGGGAACTGGCTCCAGCCCAGCTGGGGCCCAGGAACAGGCCTGGGAGGGTGGTGACTCCCAGAGCCACGTGCTTGTACAAGTGGACAGTCACCCAGTGGTGTGGGGCCAATATGCACATGGCTTTAGGGGGTGATTGTTACTGCTGTCAGGCCTTTTTCTAAGGGGAACGAATTCATTCCCTGGATATGTATGTTCTGAGCCCCCTGCTCCTTGCAGGAATGCTGGACAGGCAGGGGTCTTGGCATAGACTGACCCTCCTGGTGTCCTGACGACTCACCCCAAAGCCTCGGGGGTGCGCTCTCCCTCCCACTGCCTGCTCCAGTCTGGGCCTCTTACCTGGGGAACCCCAGCTCCCTGTGACCCCGGCAGGCCCTTTGCCCCGCAGCTCTGGGTGGGACTTGCTCTCAGGATTCTTCACCCCTTTCCGTCTAAGGCTTGTCCCTGTGTTTAGATTTCTCAGTGCCTCCCTGGGAACTGCCCGGCCCCCCCTTCCTTCCCAGCGGCCTCTCAACCTCCAGGGCTTCATCCCCACCACTCCCATCTCCCCGGTGTCTGCCCTAACCTGGGTGGCCACCCCCCACTCTTCTCTGTGAGTGTTGGTTCCATGTCTGCCTCCCCCATCCTACTGACTCCATGAGGACAGGGGCCTTGGATGCCTCGATGGCTGACACTAAGTGTTCAGAGTGTGCCGAGAATCCAAATGGGTCATTTACCCACTACTCACTGTGACCCCATCAGGCCAAGGCTATTATCCCCACCTGATGGACGTTAACCTAGAGGCTCATGTGAACTCACACAACCAGGCCTGCTTGAGCCCAGAAGGAACCTCTTGATCACTGTGCCCAGTATGTGGTGCTGGTGGAAGTAATGCTGTCCTTCCCCTGTGGGTCTCGAGGTGATGGGGGAAAGTCCGGGGCAGGGGACGATAGGGCAGGGTGGGAGGAAGGAGGGGTCACTGGAAGTGAGTCTTGACCACCAGGAGGCAAGTGTGAGAGGAAGAAGGAGCTGTAGTCAATCCAGGAAGCCTGCATGGAGGGGGTGAGTGTGTGGGGGCAACAAAGGGTAGGCCACGGAGTGGGGATGGCATGGGAGAGAGTGGGGGTTGTTGGTTCCCAGTGCCGTCCTGATGTTGTTTCCTGAGTCACCCCTGGGAATCAGGTGTGACGTTCTGCAAATAATACACATTATGTCATTTAATCTTCCCAAAACCCCAAGGCCTCTGGGGTCCCCATGACCTTTTCAGGGAACACACAAGGTCCTGGGATTTTTTTCATCAACTTCAGCCAAAGCTACCCACAGCAATGGGCTGAACACAGGGCGGACCTGGGATTCCAGTGGCTGCTATTCAGAAAGATCAGCAACAAAGCAGCGCTGACCCTGCTCCTCACTATTTTTTCTTCGGGGTTGTGGGGTGGGGTTTAGAAAATACAGCTTCATAAAAACATGTTATATGCATCAATATGTAATTTTCAAATGAGTTAACATTTTTAATGTATATTTTGTTTCTAACACCATCAGCATGGATAAATAAAACCGACACAAACAAATGCTTTCGGAGGTGCTTGCTAATTTTGAGGATGTGAAGGGGTCCTGCCCAAACAAAGTAGAACCCAAGTGCAGAAGCAAGCCCTGTGGTGGCCCTGGGGGTTGGGTGGGGGACCCAAGAGCTGGGCTGCCATCTGCCCACTTCACTTTGCATGTGGTTTTTTCAGTAGGGGATGGGAGCTCTGGGTGCCCCCAGCAGCAGAGCCATGAGGGGTGGGGACAGAGGTACCTGGAGGCTGGCAAGAGACTGGACAGGAGCGATGGCAGGAACGGAGGAAAACCCAAGCTGCAGAGCTTTTCAGAGGGAGGATGGAAGGCCTGGGTGTGGGTGGGTGGGGACCATGCCCACAGCCAGGGTGCTGACTGCCCCAGTCCTGGCATGCCCCAGACTTCCCCTGGAGTCTGAAGCAGGAAGGAGCTGCCTAGCCCAGCGAGCCAGAACCTGCAAGACTCTGCAGGCATTGCTTGGTCCCTCTGCAGAAGCTCAGAAAGGGAGGTGTCATCTGCCCCAGCAGAACTGAGGGCCCGGGAAGTGGGAGGCCCACTCCTGCTGCTGATGGCTCCAGAGATAATCTCCCCCGGATATTGACAACGCAGCCTTCAGGGATTTTAATATCATGGCTCCATGGGGACACTGTGATGTCTGCTGTTACTAAGCGGCTCAGCATTTGAAGCCTGGGTGTGGGAGGGACCAACTCAGCCACCCATCTGCGCTTCTTACAGTGGTGCACTCACTCATTCACTGACTCATTCATCCATTCCATCCCTCTTTACCCACACACCCACCCATCCTTTCAGCCACTCATTCAACCATCTACCTGCCCCTTCATGTATTCATTTATCCACGTGCCCACCTGCCTGTCCACCTTATCATCTAACAAGGTTAGAAGCACCTACTATGTGCTACTATGTGCCAGGGCACCAGTCTAGAGAGACAAAGATGACTTGTGCATATTCCCTACCTGCGAGGAGCTGGGAAGTCAAGTAAGGGAGATGCTGCTACTGATGGTGGTGGTGATGGTGATGATGATGGTGATGGTGGTGGTGATGTGGTGATGATGCTGGTGTGGTGGTGATAGTGACAATGGTGGTGATGGTGATGGTGGTGATGGCGATGTTGGTGACGATGATGATGGTGATGGTGATGGTGGTGGTGATGGTGATGGTAGTGGTGATGATGGTGGTGGAGATGATGGTGGTGGTGATGGTGATGGTGATGATGGTGATGGTGATGATGACGGTGGTGGTGATGATGGTGATGGTGATGGTGATGGTGGTGGTGATGGTGATGGTGGTGGTGATGGTGATGGTGTGGTGATGGTGGTGGAGATGATGGTGATGGTGATGGTATGGTGATGGTGATGGTGGTGATGATGGTGATGGTGGTGATGATGATGGTGATGGTGGTGATGGTGGTGGTGATGATGATGGTGATGGTGATGATGATGGTGGTGATGATGGTGATGGTGGTGATGGTGATGGTGGTGATGATGATGGTGGTGGATGATGGTGATGGTGGTGATGGTGGTGGTGATGGTGATGATGGTGATGGTGATGATGGGTGGTGATGGTGATGGTGGTGATGGGATGATGATGGTGATGGTGATGATGGTGATGATGATGGTGATGGTGGTGATGGTGATGATGATGGCGGTGGTGATATTGCTGACAGCAGTAGTAATTAACATTTTTTGAGCACACGACATCTGCCAGGTAGTATTCTAAGTCTTCTGCAAGGCTTGAACAGGTCTACCGAAAGCCACATTTTAGCTGAAGATACTGAGACATGGAGAGGTTGAATAATTTCTCCAAGGTAACACAGACACTGAATGGCTGAGAGGAGTGTCTGCAGACTGTTAGATAAGAGCACCTGGCTGCCCATTATGACACAGTCGGCAGTGGTCATGGTGGAGGTCTGGGTAACTGGGCAGGCTCTCACTGGGGAGAGAAGCCAGCTCTGCCAGGGGCTATCCAGGAAGACCTCACAGAAGAGGTGACATTTAGCTGGAACTTGAGGATGGAATAAGAAACTGGCAGAAAGAGGAAGGGGAAAACATTATAGCAGGTAGAAGGAAGATGGTGCAGAGATGCACAGGGGTGTTGGGAAAGGATCTAGTAATTCAGAGGGTGGAGGGCCCAGGGGAAGTGTGGGAACCTGAAAGTCAACTTGTTGCAACCCCGGGAGGACTGTGAGTGTCCTGCCCGAGTCTCAAAATGCAGCTTCCCACACCACCCGCCCAGGGGCTGGGCAAACCCTCTCTGGGCCTGGGCTTCTGTGTCTGGTTGGTGGGGATAGGCTTATGCAGGGGCCGTGGCAAGTGTCCAGGAAGTGCTGGTGTCCTCATGCATCAGGGAGGTTGGAGGAGCTGATGGGAGAGTGGTTAGTGGTGGGGCCAGTCACAGGCAAGGCCAGCTAGATCCCAGCAAGCGATCTGGCTATGGATGGTGGCCATCTGGCTTCATCGAGGGCAAAGCCACACCAGCACTTGTGATAAAACAGGGGTCAGCCAGGAATGACAGAAGAGTACAATGTCCAGACCATCCAGGGATAGTGCTGAGAGAGACAGCTGGGTGGGGAAGGGACGTGACCCTCTTGGATCCAGACCTCAGTCATGCATGTTGTATTGGTCAGGCACTGCCACCTCAAGGGTCCACTGGCACTGCCTGTTTGGAGAAGGTCTTTGTGGGAGTCAAGAGGCTGGGGTTGAGCCCTGCTGACGTGGGCCAGGCTGGAACACCCTCTGGGCCTTGACTTCCTCATCTCTAACACAGGGTTGCCTGATCCACATTTGGCCTCCTGTGGGGCTGCCGGGAGGGTCTGTGTGAGTTGTGTGAGCAGCTGTTTCCTTCATGGGGGACATCACCCTGGCTTTCCCAGGGGGCAGATGCACCATATCCCTCTCCATCTTGAGTGGCCCCCTCGCCCCCATCTTCATGCCTCAATTTGCTCATCTGTTAAATGACAGACTCACCCTCCAAGGACTCCAGCTCTTCCTGCGTCTCTCAGAGGTACACAGAGCTAGGGTTGCCACCTCCTTTGTGCAGACAGGGGCACTGGGATCTCGCTGGGTGAAGTCCTTCACCCAAGACCCCATGAGTGGCTCAGGAGAGCTTGGTCTGGAAGCTGGGGGGAAGGGGGCCTGAATCCACTCCAGGGCTCTTGCTACCAGCCATGGAGAAGGAAGATGGGAAAGTGCCTTAGAAAATGATCCGTGGCTCCCCAGACAGAGGGAGTATTGACACGGTTATTTTTAGCATTATTAAAATCAGTCTGTTTTGCTCCTTTTTTTCTCTCCTCACCCTGGCTCAGTCTTTGCCTCCGGATTGAGTGTGTGTTCGCGTGTCCGGGCCAGGGCGCTGGGGGAGCTGCTGCAATCAAAATGGTAATGAGACCCTGATTGTGTCTCTCAACGCCTTGCTTCTTCCATGCCTCTGCCTTCCCCCAAATGTCGCCTGGTCTTTGCGGCGCCCTGGGGAGCAGCACCAGCATTCTTTGAAAATGAGACCTCAGCTCAGGGCTCCATAGAAACAGCCTCTGGGGACCTTGGAGAACTTGGGGACCTGGCCCTGCCTATGGGTGATCCGTGCTGAGGATCCTCCTTCCTACTGCTGGGGCAGAACCAGGACCACAGTCCATGGTGCTGGATGGTCTCACCACTGTCCACGGTGCTGGACGGTCTCACCACAGTCCATGGTGCTGGACGGTCTCACCATGGTCCCCCAGACTCAGGCGGTCAGAGCCGATGTGGGGATGGACAGAGTCTGTGTCTGAGGAGGAAGCCCTGGGGCCCACGGGGTGAGGGAAAGCCTGGTTAGGGAAAAGGCAGCGTCTGTGTCTGAGGAGGAAGGCATGGGGCCCCCAGAGGAGGCAGCCTGGTTAGGTGAAGGACAGTGCCCACAAGAGCAGCTGATCCTGCAGCTCTGTCACTGGAGCTCTGCCAGCTGGGGCAAGTGATGGATCCTCTCTGAGCTTCCACTTCTTTCTCTGGAAAAAGAGAATGACAGGACCTTTCCCTCAAGAGCTCTCGGCCTCTGAGAAGTGTGTGGACATTCCTGGCTCACAGTGGCTTGCCAACCGAGCTTGCAGCATTTTATTAAAACCAAATGTAGTTGCTGGTGGTGCATGTGGCTGCAGCCCCTGGACCCTACCCCTGCAGGGGGCCGCATTCCTGCTGTCTGGAGGCCTAGGTCAGCTCCTCTCACCTCTGCCCTCTCAGCTGCCTTTCCCTGAAGTGTCTGGATCTTCCTGCCACCCAGCCGCTCTAAGGGGCCTCCAGGACCCTGTGCCAACCCAGCCCCCGGCTGCTGTGACTGGCTGTTGTAGCTGTGAGCATCTCATCTGAGACCTTCTCCTGGAACTAACCCAAAGTCAGCTGGGCTGCTGGGAGCTCCTGAAACCCCTGTCCTCTGCGCCTTGGATCTGCTCTGCTCTGGAACCTGAGCCACCCAGGGCCCACGTGGAGTTTGATCCATATGGACAGGACAGGTCACTGGTGGGAGGAGGAGAGGGGCTGGCATTCTGGCCCTGCTTCCTCACCCTGGAGATTGGCACTCCCCTCGTTGTCACTCCCCTCTGCTGGCTGGACCTGTTGTCAACCCGCCTGCTGGTGTCTCTGTCCCATCAAGTCCAAAACCAAGCCTGCCCAAGTCCCGCCCCTGCTGACACCCTCCTGGTGCTTCACCAGCTCCAGGTCCACAGGCCTCCGCAGCTGCCCTCCTCCTGAATGCTCCAGCCCCACCACGGCTCCCTTCTCTAGACCTTCCCCTCCCTGGAACAGGTCCCCTGGGAGGCCCACCTCTCCCTCCTGGACCAGGCGCCTGCATTGTCTCTGAGCCCTGAGCCTGGAGGCCACCTATCCTGCCTTGGCCACACGGGAAGGTGCAGGCTGTGCCTTTGCATAGGGGGCAAGTGTGCTGAACACCTGTTCTCTAGCGGCCCCTTCATAGCTCACGGCTCCACATTTCCCACACCTCAGCTGAAAATCCTTCACGATTTCCCTCCTGCCTCACCTTTCTGGGGCTCCTCATCACGTCTCCTGCCTATGTCGAGCCTCGCAGAAACCTCACCTTGTACCCCAGCCCCAACCCACACCCATGGCTGGTGTTCAACCTCCTTCTCCCCAGCCCAGCCCTGAGGACCACACAGCTCCCCCGACAACACTGTGAATTCCTCCTGGGCTGCCCATACTCGGCCCTGTGCCCCCACCCAGACATGGTGCTGGAGTCTCCCCTTTCATTCATTTAGCCAGACAGCAAATCTTGCTGGCTGTGTTAGTGTGCTAGTGTGTGAGGAAGGGTTACCGGATTGGCGGGGGGGAAGAGTGAACACAGGCTCAATCATTGTGGGACTTGGGGGAGAGACAGGTATCGAAACCACACAAACCTCTGTGGGTGGAGCAGGGGCTTTGCAGATATAGTGTGCTGGCTGCGTCCTGCACCCTTTGCCCGGCTCCTGGCACGCCCCTTCCATGGGGCATTAACGACCACCTGACACTCTACCTCCACCAGCCAACCTTCAGGTGGGCAGGGGCAGTGTCTGCCTTGGTCTCTACTGGGTCCCCAGAACCACACTCTGATGACGCAAAACGGGCTCACGCAATGTCTGTCCAATAAATGAATGGGCGGGTGGCCTGGCCTGCCCATCCCAAGCACGCCTGCCCTCTTGACCCCTCCTCCTGGAGAGGATCCGGGACTGGCCCCAGGGGCAGGCATGGGCGAGTCTGCAGGCTTGGGCCTGAACAAGGGGCAATTTCTAGGTGAGCACAGAGCCTTCCTCCCTGCAGCCAAGCTTCCACGGTGGCCTGGCTCTTCCCAGTGTGCCAGGTCCCAGCCTTCCTCCCAGAGAAGCCAGCCATGGCGGGGACACTGTGTCCGCATGCCGGTCTGCTCCTCCAGCAGATGCCTGCCGGGCTCCTCCTGCCCTGTCTGCAGTGCCTTCCAGTGAGTGCTGGAGACAGACGGCAGAGAGGAGAACCAACTTGTGTATGGAGAGATTGGACAGGTGCCCCGAGTTGGGTGGGCGGGTTCATTTGGATTCAGTAGTTGGGAAACACAATGAGGTTCAGATCCTGACACTGGGGCCCCCAAGCTGTGTGTGTGAGCTGCTCCCATCCTCTCTGGGCCTCAGCACTCCCCTCTGCGGTGTGGGGTTGGAATATACCTGCCTCAAGTCGAGGTGCTGAAGGTTAAAGCAGGTGCAGAGCCTAAAGCCAGGTGCTGACTCCACCCACATCCTGCCTCAGGCCAAGCCCAGGACTCCTGTCCAAGAAACCAAGCAGTGGGAGGGGCTTATGCACAGGGACTCCTGGGGCCCCACCCAAGATGTTCTGGCAGAGGGGGGAGGGGTCCTCCCGGGCTGTGGGGGTCTGGGTGAGGCCGCTCTGGCTCTTCCATCAGCTTGAAGAAGGCTCTGGACGCTGAGGGCCGGCTTAGTTTGTATCTGGTTTGTGATGGGAACTGAGAGGGGAGAGTCAGTGCAGGAATTATTCCTGATGCCAGGTCCTGCTTGGCGGGTTCTTGCACCCGAGCCCATCCTAGCCTCCAGTCTCCTGTCAGGGACGACTTTCACCCCCACCTCACAACTGGGGAAGGTGGGACTCCTTGAGTTGCCCGGCTTGACTGTGGGGACACAGCAGGGCCTAGGGCCAGAGGCAGTGAGGGTGGGCATGGCGTCACCATGGGGGTCAGGTCCACTGGAGGCAGCATGCTGGCGCTTAGGTCAGAGGAGCTGAGAATTAAGAGAACCATCACCATTTGTAGACAGTTTTGTGGAAGAGTGGTGGAGAGGAGTGGGCTGTTTCCCAGCAGCCCTCCTCACGGTCGGACGCTGTCCTGGGCTCCCCTTCCACACCTGGAGCTGGGTCCCCTCTGCAGGAGGACGCTGGGGAACAATCCCTGAGACTCTCCCAGCCTGGACTCTCTGCAGCACGCGGCAGCTCCTGACCCGCCCATCAGCCCTGCAGTTTCACTCTGAGTAGCTGAACAGACACTGCTGCTCTTCCTTCCTTCTGGTTCTAGGACCTGAGAGCCAGCGAAGGCCCCCGACCCTGCTACCTTCTAGCCGTGTGACCCGGGGCAGGAAAATCCCCTTCTGATGCTCCATCAACTCTGTGCATTACCCACGAGACGGTTCCTGACCCTTTGTCTACAGAGGCGGATAGAAAGACTGCGCTAGAGGGTGGGAAGAATGGGAGGGCACTCGGCTGAAGGCGCCCTGCAGATAACAAGTGCCCGGCTGTGACCCAAGGCTGGTGTTATTTAGGGGGCCCAGCCCTGGGACACACAGGGGAACTTTGCAGTGAGAGCGGCTGATTCCAGGGCACCCAAAGCCCCAGGATCTAGTCCCCGAAGGAAGGAGAGCTGTGTGGTCTGGCTCGGGCCTGGCCGCAGCACCCTCTTGGGGCTGTGGAAGCTGTTTCCACGGTGCCTGAGGACATGATCCAGAGTCTGTCACCTGGGAACACACCGTAACAGGGCTGTACTCCTGCCTGGGGCTGGTGACAGGCCAGGCCACCCATGGTGCTCACTCCCTCTGTATCTCTTCAAAGGCCTTCCAAGGCCAGGTCCTCCAGCAGAGAAGTGGGTCCACGCTGAGGGTCCTGGAAGCCCGTGGTTGTCCTGTGCCTGGGACTGTGGCATCTGAGAGTGGACACAGCTTCACCAGGAGTTCTGGGGTCCCCAGGCCTGGAACACAGGCTCCAGAGGTCCCTGTTTCGTTCTTCTTGCTGCTCGGTTTCCTCTCTTGGCCCTCGAAGAATGTGCCTTCTGCTAGAGGCCTCCTGGGGCTGACCCCCGTGCGCGCCCCGCTGGAATCCTCCCGCTCCCTGTCCTCCATCACGCTGAGCCCAGATCTGTCTCCTTAAGCCCAGCAGAGCGGGGCCATTCTCGGAGAGGATTTAAGTGCCCCTCGCAGAGCAGGCAGGGATTTATCCTCCTGTCCCTCCGTTCCCTCTCTGTCATTAGGGCGGAAGTGGGTCTCCCCGGCGCGTGGCGTGGCTGTGAAATATGGCTGTGCCCTGCGTAGTGCTCGTGCCCGCAACGGCCGCTCGCTCAGAGGCATGGGGGAAGGGCTCTGGGGCTGCCGAATCTCCTCTCTGTGGTGACCCCACAGGAAGTGGGGGAGAGCGCTGGCCCGAGGCCCTGGCAGGAGCAGGTGCCTGGGGAACAATCACTGTGGATGACTGCTGTGTCCACCAAACTGCCCCCCAGGCAACGAGGTCCCCACACACCATTGCCTGTTCTCTGGGTGCAGGTCCATTGGCAAACCCATTCCCGGAGGTCCTGATGGGGCTGTGCCCCATCCCCATCCCCTCCTCCTGCCCTGGCCTCTCTTTCCCAATGTCTAATCCTCAAACACCCGGGAGGGGCTTATGCCTGGGGCAGGGTTGGTCTGAGTTATGGAGTTGCTTTGCCGTCAGCACCCAGAGGCCCCTCGCCTCTAAGCAAGGACCCCACTGTGTGTCACCCCCCATCCCCTCAGGAAGCCGGCTCCATGCCCAGTAGATGCAAACTGGGTTTTGACCCCGTCCCCCCACCCTTCCTCAAGGTGTTAGCTCGGAGGCCTTGGAGCCTGTGGCTGTGGCTCAGGCACATTCTCCTCCCCGAGGCTGTGTCCACACACTCGGCAGCCCCCAGAGCAGCCCCCCATCCTCAAGCCGGAACCAGCCATCAGCACAGCCCATTGAGAGATGAAAGGTGCTCTGTCGATGGGTGTTAATGTGCTCCTGTCCCCTCCTCATCCATTCAGCAAGTGTCCACTGACCGCCTACTGTGTGCGGGGCCCATGGCCAGGCCTGCTTTGGGTGAAGCCTGTGTAATGTTTTGCAGACAGGAGCCCTTTCCAGGGGAGAATGGATCCCTCATCTCCCAGCCTGCCTGTCCTGAGCACCCTTAGACCAGGCCATGGTGCACAGTATGGGCCCTGGGAATGGTGCTTTCATTGGCTAGGATGGTGAGGAAGCCTTCTTAGCTCTCCAAGACGTTGTCATGGAGACCCCTCTCTCACTGCCATGCTCCTTCTTTCGGTCTCCAGGGAACAGGGTCCCCTGAAGAAGGCCAGCAGCTCTGCAGAGGCTCAGGATCCCTGGCGGGACGTCCCTCGCCTTCTGGGGACTCTGAACGATGAGAAGAGCCACCAAGCCCAGGTGTGGGGACTTGGAGAGGCTTCCCCGGGTGCTCTGTGCCCCAGGGATGTGGCAGATTCCCTGCGGCAGGGTCCCCTGCAGGACAGAGGGACAGAGCACCCTGGGGAGCCGAGTCTCTCAGCTCCCTTGGGGTCAAACCACTTCACAAAGGGGACCTGAAGGTTAGGAAGTTCTGGGAGTTGGGAACAGCTGCTTGGGGCTCCCAGAGCCACAGATGGTGGCCCAGAAAAGGCAGCCTGGCCACAGCCTGAGGTGACAGCATCTTGTGGCCAAAAGCTCAGCCCTGAAGCAGCTTCTGAGGGTGGCTGGGCTGGCTGAGAATGACCCGGGGCTGGAGGCCTGGCTGCTCACAGCCTTGTACTGAAAAGAAGAAAAACACCAGTCCTCTGACTTTCTGCTGTACCCGGGGGCTGGCCCGGGATCCTCAGCATCTCTGCATGGTGCTGAAGTGTGTGGACGGTGTGAGTGCGTGTACACATCCCGCACAGGTGAGCGTCACTGTGACCCTGTGGCTTGGACACCTCACTTGTTTGCGAGGCTCCTCTGGGCCTCAGTCTCCCTACCGGCAGAGGACGGGGCAGGCAGCATGGATTAACTGCCCCCAAGCCCTTCTGACATTCCAGGAGCTCCTGTTGTGCCAACGGTCAGCCTGGACACTCCTGGCTCCCTCCAAATGTCAGCAAGGGAGGGAGTGAGAGCTCTCTGGAACGGCGTGTCTTACCGTGACTTACTGGATCACAAACAGTTTAATAAGGAGAGGGATGGGGGAGGGCACGCTGCTGCCCGCCTGCTCACCTCATAAATTAGGCATCAGATGTTCACAAAAGTATCTTTGAGTAAACAGAATCATCTTGTTGGAGGAAGGGCTGTGTCTGCGGGCCAGGAAGTGAGTCCCCGGGGATGGCACAGTCAAGATGGCGTTTGTCTAGCGTGCCCTTCGCCAAGCCTGGGGATGGCTAGGGGTGGTCTCGCAACGACCTCGGGGCAGCTGGGGGCTGCTTGACAGGGAGAGGATGTGGCCTGCGAGGGGTCCAGTCGCCCCCATCCCCATCTCTGAGGCCAGGTTCAATCCAGTGCCTGGACTCTGGACCCCTAGGGCAGGGTCAGGGCCGGCTGCAGGCACCTCAGTTGCCCAGCCAGGGAGCAGAGGCAGTGGAGGCAGATTTGCCAGAAGCTGGGCGGCCTTGGGCACATTCCTTCATCTCGCTGTGTCTGAGTTTCCTCCGCTCCCACCCCCGACCTCTCCCGTCTTGGCCCCTCCTCAGGTCCACTGCAGGGTGCCACAGTGTCACTTCCATCCACGGCAGGGCTGCTCCTGCCTGACCTAAGAGCTCAGGGCTTTTCTTCCTTCAGGGTCTGTTCCATGGGCAGGTGGATTCAGCCCCAGAGGAACGGTGGGGACTCGAGCACCTTCTTCTCCTAATGGAGTTATGTTTTTTTTGCTGCACTGGACACTGGACAGGAAGTGGCTGTGGTGCTCCAGGCCTGAGGCACAGCCTTCCTCTCTGCTCTTCCTGTTTGCCAGAAGCAGTGCCTTCCACGTGGCCTCCACGGACAGCCAGGCTGCATGTGCCCAGAGCTCCTTGTTCTCTGTCCTGGATTCATGCTGGGCTCCAGCCAAGGGCCCTGTGCCCCAGGCAGCCCCGAGCAGGGTCTTGGTAGCCAGGGGCAGCCATGGAGTGGGGTGATTCCAGTGGGAGCCTCCCACAAGTGCGCTCCGCCCACCACCCTGCCCAGGACGTGAGGCTCGCTCTAGACACCAGAGAGAAGCAGGCCAGGGGTCGTGCTGGGGATGGTCCCGGGGAAAGGGAGGACAAAGGGGAAGAAGGGGTGAGCTGCAGGCCCAGAGGGTGGGGGTTCTGAGTGTGCAGTGAGAGGGAACGGAGGCTGGGGAATCAGGACCCCCTCTGCTGGCGGGGTGGGGTGGGCAGGGATATCTGTGCCCCCATCTGTGTAGTGGGGCACCCAGACTCCAGTCCAAGGGGCCTTCCCTGCTCTGCCATGTAGGACTGTGGGAATCCTTGGCCCTAGTAGTAGCTCCAGGGTCGTGGTTCTGCCAGAAATCTTGATGGATCTTGGCTTTGGTAAAAGTGAGGCTCCCGTCCCCAACCCAGTCTGGGCCCACACGGCGTCCTGGGTAACAGCCTCCGCCTGCTGCACGAGGAGGCAGAGGGCAGAGTTGCTTACATTGACTTCTAAAAGCCCCATTTGTTCTCTGCGAGAGACGCACTCCCTAACTCATGCTGGAACGCAGAGGGATGATTTTTAATAAACCGGCCCTTTCGGGGCCTGAATCACTGTAACTGCAGGCGCCGGGGCAGATTTACGCGCAGCCCACCCTCCCGCTGCCCGCCTCCGGCGCCGGCAGGCAGCCTCTTGTTTAGGAGACAATTTGTTGCTTTGGGTTGTTTCTTGGGCTTTTCTGAAGCAGAGGCCTGAGCTCGAGCTTCCCGCGCAGCAGGAGCACAGCGGGGTGGAAAGAGAGCTCACGGGCCTTGTGGCCCATCGAAGATCGGGCCAGCTTTCCCTGTCCTCAGCTGGGCTCTCTATGGGGCTAGGCCCCGCTGCTGCCCAGTCACTGGCCCTGTCCCAGACACATGGGAGAATGTGCTCAGGCCCCTGTGCTCTCCCTTCCCGGGCTGGGAACCTATGCGAGTTCCAAGCACAAGAAAGTGCACGCGGGGGTGAGGCCTGGGCACCTCATGTGCACTGAAGTATCAGAGGCAACTAGGCCTCTGCCTCAGTTTCCTAACCTGTAACATGGGGTCATTTTCCCAGCCCAATCCTCAGGGCTGTTGTGGGGACCCAGTGGGGCTGTGGGGTCAAATGCTCTGCACACCCGGTTCATAGGTGAGACTGAGGCCCGGGATGACTTAAGGACAGAAGTGCACTGGGATCCAGGTATGCGATCCTCCCTGTCACCCTGCTCCTTTGCACCCACTGATCATCAATGGTACCTCTGATCATCTTGGGGCTCCATGCTGTAAGCCCCCCCCACCCCCACAGGCAGCCACTCTCAGGGCCCCATGCTGTGAGCCGCACCCCACAGGCAGCCACTCTCAGGGCCCCATGCTGTGAGCTGCATCCCGCAGGCAGCCACTCCCTGGGGAATCTGACATGAACTTTTCCCTCCCCAGATCAGGCTTGAAGCTGACCCCCTTGGGCATCTCCAGTGCCCCCACCATCAGGCTGCTTCCTCTGAGCCTTTAGAACACAGCTGTTCCTTCCAGATGCGCCCCAGCCAGGCCATCGGTTGGTCTGTTTGCTCTAGATGGCCCTGCTGCCTTAGAGCATCCTGTGGGTTTCACTCCTCCTGTCCCTTCTCCCAGGCAGCAACAGCCCCATCTGTGGACAGCACGAGGTTCCCGCCACCCACCCCTTCCTGTGCTCTCCTGCTAGCCTGGGACCACCGCCTGCCCCTTGCCGGCCTCCAGGCCACCTTGCTCACTCCATCCAGCAGCCCAGGCCTGGGGGCTCCTGCTCCTTTGGGGGTCTCTGTCTCCTCCTAGGGACCTTCGCCTTTCTGGACTCTCCAGGGATGAGGTGTCACCTCCTCCAGGGCTGCTGGAACCAGCTCTTCCTGCTGGGCTCTGCCTGCCAGGACCTCACACCTCTGCTGGCTCCTGACTCGGCTGTTTCCTGCCTTCCTTGGAGATGTCATTCACAGGACCCCTGGGTGCCCCTCACCTGGTGGGTCCTGGCCTGGACTCACTCTGCTGGGCCCGGCCACTGTATCCCAGGTGCTGTGTGCAGCCAGGCCTTGCCGTTGCTTGTGTGGCCATTTCAAGGGGTCGAAAGAACTCTGGCTGCTGGAGTCTTGCAAGCTCCCTGCAAGCCAGGCCGAGGAAGGACAACACTGGCCACGGTAACAGCCAGTGTTTCATGAGCTCGGCAGAGCCTGATGTACAGTCAGCGAGTCCCACCCACCTCCCTCCCTCTGCGGCTGCTCTGTGGCTTGGTCTCTGTGTGCCTGGTTTCCTCACAGGAAAACCAGGGATGAAGCAGGAGGTGGGCTCAGGGACCCCAGGCGGAGGCCGGAGTGAGAGGTGGTAATCTCTGACTTTGGCAGAGCCCAGAAAGCCCCCGCTACCACTGCTGTTGCCCCATTCAACACATCGCCAGGTGCCGCCGAACAGTTCCAAAGGCTGTGCCTTAAGAGGAGCTGGCATGCCCAAAGCCATGGGCCGTGTTGGGTTAAGGAAGCCCCTGCTGCCGGACGCTGACCCCTGCAGCCAGACGCTGATCCCTGCTGCCGGACACTGACCCCAAGTGCATTGTCCCCTGGCTGCACCTAACTCTGCAGTCCTGGGCATGGTGACTCCACACAGGGCAGGATGCAGGGAGACAGGCAGGGAAGCTGGGTGGCCGAGGGGCCTTGAGCATCAGACAGCAGGGAACAGCCCCTCCCTCAGTAATGGCTATGTCTCTCCTGCCACCTGCCCTGGCCCTTCTCTCCTACCTCCCCTCCACAAACCACCATCTTGGAACTCTCATACCTCTCCAGCCCTGTCAGCACCCCAATCCTCTTGTCTTCCTAAGGATGGGCCAATCTCAGGGCCCCCTCCCGCCAGCCACAGTGGTGGAGGAGGAGCTCTGGCCTTGAGCTCTGCACACCTGGGCTCCGGCTGCTCCTCTCCCTACCCATGGTGACGGTCCTCCACTCGGCCCGATGAAGGGCTCACAATGGGGCGAGGAGGCTTCTGGAGCAGGTGGCTGGAAGCTGTCTTGGGCAGCAGAGAGGCTCACCCAGGGGAAGAAGGGCAGGGACTCACAGCCGAGGCCCCTGGTTCCCGCAGCTCAGGATCCTGCCAGGGACACCCATCTGTCCTTGATGCTTAGACTCCAGGTCGTCTTTGGTCCTTGTTCCTGTGTCTTTCCTGCCTGCTGGTCGAAGCCAGAGGGGCCCCCGAGGCTGGGCTGTGTCCATCGATCAAATTCAAAGAGACCTATGCGTGGCAGTTGGCTGCTCATTTTTTGCTGCAGCTCTACCAGCAGCTCCGCGGCAGCTGCCAAGAACGTGACGCACCGAGAGGTTCGTGGCTTGCAGGAGGTCACACAGCCCATTCCAAAGGCCGTGGGGTGCACAGAGGCTGTACCCCAAGTTTACGGCGGGGAAGCTGGAGACCAGGGAGGTGATGTGATTTGCCCAAAGCCACACAGGGATGCGCTGGCAGGGCCGGGCGTGCGTGGCTCTTCTTCGAGCCTCCCGCAGGGCTGCCTGCCTCTGAGGGTGCCCGCTTCCCTCCCTCCCAGCCGCCCGCTGGGCTCCTTCTGCTCCCTCAGGGCGCACTACCGGCTACGGCTCCCAGGGGGCGCTGAGGCCCCGCGGCTGGCTTTCGGCCTGCCCAAACCCTGAAAAATGCGGCGTGTGCTCTGCAAACTCACTGATGCTGTGTGTGTTTTTCCAATCAATAGAAGATGCTCAGTCCCCGAGATGTCGCTACCAGAGTCTTCACACATCTGCATCGGAAGGATTCCAAGTGAAAAGTCTTTTCCTGTTGGGGTAAAAAAAATGTGAAAGGAGAAAAGGAGAATTTGCCTAACAGACTAGAAAATTTCCACTTCCCAGCATCTGAACAAAGCATTTGTGCTTCTTGTGCCTAATTACCCAGGCTGCAGAAGGAGAGCTGGGTGGGTTTCCAAGCTCGGCCGTGGCGCTCAGCAAATCCATCCTGGGGAGAAATCTGCATGTATTTCTGGGTGAGGCTGCAGGTACCCGGCCACCGGCATGGGAGACTGGGGTCTGGTTCCAGCCCTGCTTTCTGCTTTTGTTTGACCTAGGAGAAGGTGCTTTGCCCCTCTGAACTCAGCCCTCCCGGCTCTAAAGAGGTTTTGTTAAGTTCACATCTCCAGGATGCTGACAAGCCCAAAGCATTTAATCTGAAACATAAACCGATTCATAGCTTTATACTAATGTGGAGTTTTCAAAGTGCCTTTGAAGTTCACATCTGCCTAGTTTCCTAATTGGCCCTGGGGAGTGGGGGGTGAGCTGCGCCCCGGAGCTCACAGGGGTGAAGGGCGATGCACAGGCCCGGCTGTCAGCAGCAGAAAGGGGCCGGCGGGGCTGCTCCTGCTGGGTGCCAGTGGCCTGGCCCTCAGCCTGGGAAGCCGGGGAATGGCCACGGAGAACACAGGTGGGAGGGGCTGGACTTGGCTTCAGGCCTCCAGTCCAGTGGAGGACACATGTGGTGAACAAGGCTGTCCCACAAGCCCAAACTGGTGCCCTGCTGCTGGGATATGACAGCAGCCCACTGCCGAGCTGCTGCCCGGAAGCTAAGGCGATGAGCGGTGACTGCCATGCCAGAGCCAGGCTTCAGGGCCTGGACTGCAGAGCGGCTTCTTCCAGCCCGGGAGTCCGAGAGGCGCTGGCTGGGGGAAGTCTTTTCCCCCTTCTCATGAGCACAGGGGCACTCACGGTGCTCTCGTTCCTGGCCCGGGTCGTCCCCACCTCAGAGTTTACTCAGGCCAGAAACTGGGACAGCCCTTTCTGGCACCTTCTCCTGACTTCCCGTTCCTTCCAGCCACCACCAATTCCTGCCAATTTTATTCTGAATGTCTCTCGATGGTGCCCACTTCTCTGCCTCCTAGCTGCTGCTACCCGGGGCCTGACCACCATGGTCCCTCCCCAGGGACGACAGGAATCCCCTCGCTGCCTCGGCTCCCTGCCCCCACTCTCTGCCCCTCCAGTCCCTTCGCTAGTGATGGCCAGGCTCATTTTTTGCAAACATAAACTGAGCAGGGCACTCCACATGTCATCGCCCATGGCCTGGCCAGCCGCAGCCCCAGCCCCTCTCCCTGCCTGCAAGGTGCCTGCTCTTGCGCACTCAGCCCAGCCTCGCTGAGTGCCAAGCGGCTCGCTCTACTTCTCTTTCTTTGCTGCCCTGCCCACTGAGGTCTGACAGCTCCTGACAGGTACTAGGTGCTCATTAATACTCACTGCCTGCCTGAATGAGCTGGCAGTTGGGCGGGGTCTTCAGCCCAGAATTGTGAAATGGAGGAGGCAGCATGGAGAGGGAGGAAGTGGCTCAGGCAAAGGCTGGAGAATAGGGTCCACAAGCAGGGTGAGTGGGCTCGGGAGGACGGGGGATGGGAAGATGGAGCTGGGCCCCCGGAGGGTCTGCGTCACATCAGAGAGAATTGGTCGGGGGCCGCAGCAGTGGGACCTGGGGTGGCTGGGGTGGCTGGGGGGCTGGGAAGCTGGGGTGGCTGGGGACCTGGGGTGGCTGAGGGTCTGGGGTGGCTGGGGGGCTGGGGGCTGGGGTGGCTGGGGGGGCTGGGGGCTGGGGTGGCTGGAGGGCTGGGGGCTGGGGTGGCTGTGGGGCTGGGGTGGCTGGGGGGCTGGGGTGGCTGGGGGTGCTGGGGTGGCTGGGGGGCTGGGGTGGCTGGGGGCTGGGGTGGTGGGGGGGCTGGGGTGGCTGGGGGGCTGGGGGCTGGGGTGGCTGGGGGGCTGGGGGCTGGGGTGGCTGGGGGCCTGGGGTGGCTGGGGGGCTGGGGTGGCTGGCCTGCAGGGCTCAACGAAGAGGGCTCTCTGCCCACCCAGCACGTGGTAACAGTACTGGATCTGGAGCTGCCTCCAGGGACTCGTCCCTGCTCTGCCCTCCCAAGCCTTATGACTTGAGGGGAAGTCACCAGGCCCTGCATCCTAGTCAGCAACCAAGTCTAATAACTCCTGGCCAGAGCAGATGTGAGAGAGTCTGGCCTGCACTGTGAGCTCAGGAAGTGTGAGCTCTCCCAATCTGTGCTTCTGAGGGCTCCCTTGGGAGCCCCAGAGTGGAGGCAGGGAGGCCAGGGGCGAGGCTCGTTCCCTTGCTCATAAGAAGGCTCAGCCAGGCAAGGGGAGAGGGCATTGAGGGAGGGGGAATGGATCCAGAGGTGCTCTGCCTTCCTGGAGAAGGAGAGAGTGTGGGCAGTTCCCCAGCACCTGTCTCACTTCCCTGGATGAGGCTACATGGCCTCAGCCTCCCCTCCACCCACTGTCCTGGGCCTGCACCCATTCCCAGAAGCTTTGCAGGGAGGTAAGGAGGGGCCAATGCAGGGCAGAGCCCCCACCCGTCCTATCTCACATCCCCAAGCTCTGCCGGGTGTCACGAAGTCTCTCAGCTGCAGTATCCCCATTCCACCCTGACCCTGGGCCCATCCACCCTGCCTGTAACTTCCCTCCACCCTGACCCCGGGCCCATCCACCCTGCCTGTACCTTCCCTCCACCCTGACCCCGGGCCCATCCACCCTGCCTGTACCTTCCTAGTGCAGCAGGGCCCTGTTATTTTCAGGTAGTCAGTTTCTGCTCTTTTGGGACATATGCTCCGTTTTGCAAGTAATTCTGCCAAGCCTGGATTTCAATGGTGATGGACTGGTCCTCGGGGATCCTCCCTTTAGCACCCCAGGTGGCCTTTGGAGCTGCGTGCTCAGCCCTGCTTGATACCCCTGCCAACGCTGTCCTCTCCAGAGAAATGGGTAGATCACACCCCAACCCAAACACACACTCTGTCTTCCCAGCTTGGGAAGATCCAAGTGAATTTCTGGAGCCTCTTGAGGGAGACCAGAGAGGTTAATCTAATTTGGGGCATCTTCACAGCCCAGCAAACAGCCACGTCTCAGGAAACCTCAGCTTCTCCATCTGGAAGAGGGACACAATCACCCTAAGGGCTGTGGGCTCTCCAGGCACACATCCCAGTGCCTGCATCGGGACCTTGCTCTCCAGCGCCCCTGCCCACGGAGTGCCTTCCCCAGCTCCTGCCTTGCCCATGCTGTCCATTTCCATCCCTCTCCTGGTTCCCACATCTTTATCCCCCTGGAAGCAAAGGCAGACATCATTCTCCTTGGCCTGCCCAGACCTGCCGGCTGCAGCCCTCCAGGGTGGAGGGAAGGTACAGGCAGGGTGGATGGGCCCAGGGACTCCTAGGTGTGACCTTGAGGCAGCCCCCTGTCCTCTCTGAGCCTCTGCGGTGTCACAGGGTGGGGCCTGAAGGCTGCCATGCTGCGGATCACCAGGTTCCCTCCCCTGCCTCTCCTTTTCCTCATCCTCTGTTCTTCCTCCCCCTCCTCCTCCTCCTTCCTCTCCTCCTCCAGCTCTGTGCTCTGTGTTTCCTTGGGGAATGACTCACACAGTCGCCTCCCACCTGCACTGCCAGCTTCCCAAACCTGCACTCCAAAGGGTCACGGTGTGAGCAGATTTCAGCCTTCAGAGGCATCCAGGCTGCAGCAGGCAGTGCGGGGTTCCCTGTGGGGCCGCAGTCTCTCCTGCTGCCTGCAGCCTGCAGCCAGGGAGCCCGGCTGGGCTCGGAGGTTTCCTGCTGTCCCAGGGCCCGGGGTGAGAATCCAGCTCTGCTTTCTGATCTGAACTCACTGTGTGACCTTGAGCTGGTTCCTTTTCTTTTCTGGCCTCCTTTTCCCTGTGCAAACACACCGGGCTGGAGCTGGGAGACTCCTGGCTCTTTTTCCGGTGTCCCCTCAGCCGCCATCTCCTTTAAGCATTATATATTGATGAATTCTACTATTGTACATTGATGGGGTACAAACTGATGTCATGATTGTTTTTTAATACACTGTGGAGTGATTAAGTCAAGCGAATTGTGTGCTAAGTGAAGTCAGCCTGACTCAGGATGCATCCCTTTCACCCCGGGGGTGGGCAGGGTGTGTGTGGAGGAGTCAGAGGAGGGTGTGCAGGGGAGGCTGGGCCCAGTGGAGGCTGGCATCCCCCCCAGGAGCCCCTGGCCATGTGTGGACAGCGTTCCTCTGGCTTCTACCTGCTCTGTTTCCCTCCCCCACTCTCAGCCCTGTGATTCGGGAGGAATTAAACTTGCCCTGGAACACGTGACCCAGGCTGCAGCCAATCACAGAGTCACATTCCTATGGCCACAGGGATTGGGCGAGAGATGGGCATGTGACTCGGTGAGAGCCAATGAGAGGCAAGGAGCTTTGAATGGGCCTAGGGAGGAGGATGCTGGCTCTGTGCTCCCTGGGATTCAGGCTCGGAGCCCCTGCTCTGCACAGCATCCAGGCAAGGCCGGGGCAAGGGGCTCATCCTCCAGCCAGGACTCCAAGGCAAATAGAATCTCACTTTTGCTGCTATTAGCTCAGCACCTACTATTACACAGCTGCAATTTCTCTGCATATATTTTCTCATTTAATTCTCACAGCAATATTGCAGGGTGGGTATTATTGCCTGATCTGCAGGACCAGATAAGGGAGGCTCAGGTTTGCACACCCACACCTCATAGCCCCTGGCTGGCCGCGGTTGTACTATCCACCCCCAGAAGTGGGCCTCAGACCCACTTGCTGTATGGGGGGTCCCTATGTCAGCCACGGGCTCCCAGCCTGGTCCTGCTCCTGGGCCTCCACCCCTGCTGGGACACACAGCCCCACATAGAAACCCACATCTTCACTGCATTGCTGTGGAAAGTGCTTTGGGTCCCTGCATGTTACTGGACTGGGTGAGATTCTGTGGCAGCTCCTTGATGCCAGTCGGTGGGAGAGGATACACTAAGCTCCGTGATGGGGCTCACCAGAGGGCTCATGGCAGCCCAGAGCTTGCCAGGACGCAAGGAGGCAAATCTAGGTTCCTGAGCTTGGGCCTGGTGCAGAGGGGATGGGTGTCCCCCACATAGGATAAAGCTGCCCAGCCAGGTGCCTCGTGCATGTGGTGGCATCCAACCTCAGTCCAGACTTTCCATTTTGTAGGTGAGAAAAGCGGGACTTGGAGAGGGGTCCTTACATCCTTCAGGTCAAATTACTCCTCAGAAGTGCCTTCCGTGGCCTGCAGGGCCTAGGGGCTTGTCTGGTGGCCCTTCCCCTTGGTGACGTTTCCACCTCAGCCTTGCCCCTGTGTGTGTGTGGATGCACTCCCTCTGCTGCCGCCCCTGGCTGACTCTGCTGTGTCAGCTATCTGCGGACGTGCCCCGTCCTCGGAGGGGCCTGCCCTGCCCCTGCAGCCTCGACTCCCCCGTTGTCCTTCTGGGCTCCCTGCCCCGCCTGCCATGTGGCTGCTGAAATGTGCCTTATGTGTTTACATGCCCCTTTACAGGATCAGCACCTCTCCCACAGACTGGAGGCTCCAGATGGGTGGAGATTGTATCTGTTTTGTTCACCTCCAACTTCCCAGCAGCCCACAGCAGGTGTAGTCCTCGGTGAGTTTTTTTTTTTTTTTTGAGATGGAGTCTTGCTCTGTAGCCCAGGCTGGAGTGCATTGGCGCGATCTCGGCTCACTGCCCGCTCCGCCTCCTGGTTTCACATCATTCTCTTGCCTCAGCCTCCAGAGTAGCTGGGACTACAGGTGCCTGCCACCACGCCCGGCTAACTTTTTTGTACTTTTAGTAGAGACAGGGTTTCACCATGTTAGCCAGGATGGTCTTGATCTCCTGACCTCGTGATCCACCTGCCTCGGCCTCCCAAAGTGCTGGGATTACAGGTGTGAGGTGAGTCTTTATTGAACAAGGAATAAGAGCATGAATGGGAGGGGGAGATTGAGGGCCTGAGACTTGGTCTGTGTGACCCTGAACCTGGTGCATTCCTGGTACTGCTGTCCCCACTCTTCATCGCGGCTGCCACAGGACTTGGGGGCTGCCGGAGGACACTGCTTCTGGGCATCCAGGGCTGTGAGGCTTCCCGAGGCTGAGTCTCGGGGCTGTGTGTTCCATTCTCCTTGAGCAAGGGTTCTGCTGCACATCCAGCACCCACCCTTAGAAACGCTGTGTACCCTGGACAAGAGGGAGACCGCAAGCCACGGCTGTGAGTGGAAATCCATCGGCTGGTGGGAAGCCCCAGGGAACGCCCGACATTGACTTTTCCTCCTCTGTCCCCTTTGAGCTTGCAGTCGGTCAACAGGAGGCAAGATGGGAGGGCTCGCACAGAGGTCGGCTGCTGTGCCGGTTGCAGAAGGGCCAAGGGGGTGGCAAGGTGGAAGGGGCAGGCTGGGTGGCTGGGCTGCTGGAGCGGAAGGACTGGTGTTGGGCAGAACCACAAGGACACTAGTGTGTCGGACAGGAGGGACAGACCTCCCAAGGCTGAGAACAGCACAGGCACAGGCTCTTTGGGAGGTCGGAGCAGACAGTGGGGTCAGGGCCGACCAGCATGCTTGGGTGGGAGTTTGTGGAGGGGCTCCAGGTGGGAAATGGGGCAGTGAAAATGATTTGGGGACAGAATGGAGGGCCTTGGCTTCCACCTAGAGAATGCTGCCTTCATCTCCAGGCCATCCTCACTTTTGACTGTGTAAAAAGCCTCGAGGCCTGAGTGCAGGGCGCACATCAGCCCAGCCATGCCGGCTCCATGTCTGCACTGGTCACATAGAGACGATCTTCCTATTTCACCTGGACAACGTGAAGGCGGCAAGGTGAACCAAGATGACAGAAAAGCACTGCACGATGTGGGGCCTTCTAGAGACAGGTGCATTTCAGCTGAGCTAGGGGATCTCTGTTTTAATGGAATGGCAAGGAAGATGAGAGCCAAAAGACATGGATGCCAGGCCTCACTCTGCAGCAAGCTGCTGTCTGTTCTTCATAAGTCATAGCACCACCCGGGCCCCAGTTTCCTCATCTGTCAACTCTGAAGGCTGGGCCAATGCCTTCCAAGCCCTCTGGGACCCTTCCCAGCCTTGCCAGGAATGCAGAGTTGAAGTGCATCCCATCCCCTGGGGCCCCAGAGCTCCCACGCCACAGGCACAGCACCAGAAAGGCTAATGATGAGGCGGGGCAGCCGCCCGCCCCAGGGAGATTATGTTCGTTGTCCAACTCTAACTTCACTAAAAAGTCTGTCTCTGATCCTCTTAGAGCATTTGTGAAGTGGACGGGATGTGAGGCGAGGCAGGAGGAGGGGCGCCTGTGCTGCCCTCCTTGGGGACGGACCAGGTGATTTACATATTTATGAAATCTCTTACATTTTGCCTGGGCCGAGTGCACTAGGAGACATCGCTTCTCATTTTAAGCTGTGGATCTGTGTTCCGAGAGTGACAGCTCAAGCTGCCATGGGGCCTCATGGGTATCTGGAGGTGATAAACAGTCCTGGACGGGGTTCCTATCCCAGATCCGTAGCATCCAGCTGTGCAACTGTGGGTGGGTCCCTCGCCCTTTCTGGGCCTCAGTTTCCCCATGTGTAGAATGAGGACAGACAGTATCTATGGTAGGCACTCCTGGCATGGCCCTGGTGATCCCCACTCCTGGCATTCACGTCCTCGTGTGATCCCCTCCTGCGGTTGGACTGGACCCAGTGACTGGCTTCTCACCAACAGAAGACAGCCAGAGTGACCAGAGTGATGGGATGGTCCCCAGGTTAGGCTCCAAATCGCCAGGACTCTGCCTTGCCCACCTGCCTTGTCCTCGGATTACTTGCTATGACGAAGCGGCTACCAGGCAGTCAGCTGTTCCATGGAGGGGCAGCCTCTGGCCAGCAGCCAGAGAGGGGCGAAGCCTCAGTCTGAGTCCATGGGGAGCTGAATCCTGTCAACAGCCATGTGGGTGAGACTGGACAGAGCCTTCCCAGTGGAGCCTTGAGGCGAGCGCAGCCTCGACCCACACCTTGGCTATAGCCCATGAGACTTACAGCGGCTGCCAGGCACTCGGGAGAGCTGCCGTCCCTCCTTGGGGCTGGTCAGTGAGCCGTCTGTGGGTGCGTCTGAGCTGCTTCTTATCTCCGGGCCCGGCACACAGCGGAGCTCACTCAGTCCGAGCGTGTTACCGGGGTCTGCGAGTAGTGGGTGATTCACGGCACACATTAGCAGGGACGCCTTGGGGCGTGGTAGGGGCTCAGCACCCCACAGCCTTGACAGATGGGCTTCCTGACCCAGCCCTGCTCCCACCTCCAGTGATGGGGCCTGGGACCCCTCCCCTTGGTGACTGAGACAGCCACTCTGTTGTGTGTCAGCTCCTCTCATCTGTTCCTTCTTCCTAGAGCCTTCCTGTTCTCGCTCGTAGAAAAGGGGCTTTGGAGACTGCGCCCCTCAGCCAGCTCCGGACTGTGTACTTGGGCTTTGGGGCCCACACCTGGTGTCGCTTTGTGTATCCTGGCATCCGATGCAGAGCCTGGGGCACAGCAGCCGCTGGGAGACACCCAGGGTGAGAATACATGTCTAGCATTTTACTCAAAGCACAGATGACTTGATCAGAAGGTGGGTCAAAAGGCTCACCGAAAACATTTCCTTATGTCCTGTCGGTGCCTGAAATGACTCCTCTTAGAGCCTCTTTGGGGTTTAACACACCGAAACCCCTTGTGCAACAGGTGGGTGTGCTCGCTGAGTCCTGCCACTGCTGGCCACCCCGCTATGGTGAAAGCTGAATCTTTGTTAGGGTGACCTGGCAGAAAGGAAGGCTCTGAGACACCCAGTGACAGGTCTGGCGAGATTGGCAGAAACTGGGGAATGCCCCAGGGCTTCCCACGCACCCGGTGGGAGTAGGACAGATGCCGTGCTCCTCCTGACTGCCCCCAAAGAACTGAGACATGGTTCTCGGGGAGATGACTCAGACAAACCTGCCAGGGCCCCTCTAGGCCTTGGGGGCAGAGACTGGGTCCCTGTGGCTGAGTGGGATGCCCACAGCAGGCCATCCAGGGGCAATTCCCACGAGGATGTGAGCCTTCCACGGCTGTGCCGTCCGACACGGCAGCTGCCGGCCTCGTGTGCGCCTGTCACTTTCAGCGAGGAGGAACAGAATGCGAGCGTTGTCTCTGCTACTTACATTTACGTTTGAATGGCCACCCACGGCTGGTGGCCGCCCTGCTGGATGGTGCGGGTCCAGGACACAGAGAATGAGCAAACTGGGGGCTGCTCTGGTTTCGTGTCTGAAGTCAGATCTTTCCAAGAATGCCAAAAATAACCTTTAAAAAATAATGCCGAGAGAAGATGAGTCTCACTGGGCCACGAGGAGCCGGGAGGGACTGCAGAGCCTCCAATCCATCAGAGAGGTTCCGCCATCTGTCCGGGAGACTCTGCTAGAGGGAAGAAGATTCCTGACTCATCCCTATTTTTAACAGTGTTTATCTTCAGATCCACGCGGTGCCGTGGGATAGAGTGGGGATGAACATACCCCTGCCCTGTTGGTCCTATTTGTGGTGATCCAGACCCAGATGCCACACTGGACCTGGAGCGGCTGCCGAGCCCCCAACCAGTTCTGCAGGCAGACAGGACCGGGAAGGGCCCCCCAAGGGCCGGGTCCCCAAAACACTCATCCTTCTCACATTCTGCTTCCCACCATCACCTTCGGCGACTCCATCACCACGGCCAGCTCTGGCGTCACCATGGCCCAGACCAAAACATCCCCGGCTGTGCTGCCAACGCCCCCTGAGCCAGGGCCGCCACATCCTCCTGCTCAACCTCCTGCCACTCCTCACCCTCCTCATGCCACTGCCACCCAGCAGCCCTGGAGCTGACCCCACTCAGTGCACAGGCAACTTGAATTGCCCAGCGCCAGGCCCCAGGGCTGCACCAAGAAAGGGAATCCACGCATCCACCTTGGGAACCCTCCAGAATCAGGGCATGCCACGTGGATCCCGACTGGGTTCACAGGTGAGCCACACCCCTGGGAGAAATGGCGTCCGAGGCAGGTGTCTCCAGGGGTGGCCTGGCCGACTCTCTGGGCCTTCATTCCCGCCCCTGCCTGCCCTCACCGTCGCCTGGTGGGCCTGTTTCTACATCACAGTCCCAAGTGCTGTCCTGTGTTGCTCCAAGAATGCCCTGTGAAGTCAGGGCTCCCATCACCACTCTGCAGGTCAGGAGCCTGAGTCAAGGGTGAGCAGGCTGGCGGTCCTGCCGAGTGGCAGGTGGCCTGCAGACACAGGCCTCACCTCGCAGACGGTGCTCGCTCTCCCCTCTCTCTCCGGTCAGGCTACGCCCTGGCTGAGCCCTGAGTCCACCTGCTCCCTGCCTGGACTCGGCCAGGGACAGGTGGTAAGAGTGCAGGGTGAGGCAGGATGCTTGGTTCTGGCGGACCAGCCTGACCCCAGGCTGGCTGAAGCAGCATGCGCCCTGCCTCCCTAAGCTGACGGGTCCTGGAAGAATGGCATGACGTGGCCAGCAGCACCGGGAACCACAGCCCCGGGGGCACCATTTCCCCCTGCCCAGCCCTCATTTTGCCAGTCTCACCGCTGCCTTTGATTCCTGCACACAAACTCTCCCTGGCCTGGGGGTGGGGCAGGGAAGGGCTGGACTCGCCTCCTCCCAGGGTAGAGCATCTCTCTCCCACATTGAGGTACCAGGAGAGTGACGTGTTATCATGGGGGATGGATCTGGTGGTCAGTGCCGCCTGGTCATGGGGCCTGCGACCATGGTGCCTGACCCCTGTTGGTCCCACAGAGTTCAGACACTGGCCTGCCTCCAGCCCAGACAATGTCCCCATGGAGTGGCCTCCCTCTCTGCCTGGGCATTGGCTTATTCTGGGTGAGAACACTCTTCCCATGTGTTGGTGAGTGTCCCTGGGCAGGCACCTGCCTTCTTTCTCTGTGTGGCACCTGGGGTCCTCCATGTCTCCTGGGGGCTGAGGTTGTGAGGTGGCTTCAAGCACAGGCTCTCCCCTAGCTGGCCCTGCGACCCCAGGCAAATCCCTCCAGCTCTTCCCTGACCATTTCTGTCCACAGGGACGAAGATCCCAGTAACTGTTTTGAGGCTCATGTAGGAGAAGGACAAGGCAGGTGTGGCTCAGGACATTCACTGCCTGCCTCCAATCAACCCTCATGAGTCCCACGTGGGGTGGGCACCAGGGTCGTTAGACATCAGCAAGGCTGACACCTGTGCTGAGGACGCAGGAGCCAACCTGGGGGGTGGGAGACGTGGAACTGCTGTGCTGGGCTGTCCTCGTTCCGGCGCCACCTGGAAGGTGACACTGCTGTGGGCAGACAGGATCTGGGAGAAGGATGGGGCTGCCGGCCGTGGAGCTGCCAAAGCCAAGCTGTGCTGGTGATTGGAGCAGGATGGGCACCGGCTGCGGGGGCAGCCCTCACCAGCAGCCACGGAATGAGCCGTGCCCACAACCAGGTGCTTTCTCCCTCTGCCCAGGGCTGGTAGACACTTCACCATGCCCACCCCCTGTGACTGTCCGTGCTCCCGCCCCCAGGCCGCCCCAGCCCACGGCAGAGCTCCCTCTCTCCAGTCTCCTGGCCTCTCTGATGCAGGCCCTGCTCCCAGATAATCCCGTTATGAACAGGAGTTTCACCGAGATTTCATCCTCCCTGGGCAGAGTTGGGAGTGCAGAGTGGGTGTTTATGGCGGAAGGGCAGGGTCTGGAAACTGCACGGGCCTGAGCTCAGAAACAAGGGACTGATGGACAGATGCTGTGTGCTTCTCCTTCTGAGGCAGTCCCCTGACGAGGCAGTCCCCTGACAGGGCAGTCTAGAAATTGAGAGTCAATCACAGGCTGAGATGGAAGTCGGCAGGTCGGGGGGAAGGGGGTCCCCCGGACTCTTCTTGGGTGAAGAATTACGAGCGTTCACGCCCTGTACTCCAGGTCTCCCAGGCTGGCCTCTCCTGGTCTCAGCCCAGGGCCCATCCAGAATGACCTGCTGTTGGTGGGCACGGCATTGGGTGGGGTGACCCAGGGCGGGCAGGCCGTGTGTATGTAGTGGGTGGTCATTGAGCGAGTGGACGGCAAGCCTCAGGGTCTAGGTGTGAACTGCCCTGCAGCCCAGCCCTGCTCCCGCCTGCTGTGTGATTCTCTAGCCCCTCTCTGAGGCTCAGGCGTGGGTGCGGGGTGGCTGCGGGTCCTGACGGGATCCTCGTAGCGAGTGAGCTGCACCTGTGCTGGGGACTTAGGGAGCACTCAGCGATCTAGTGATGGCAGCAGCTGCAGTCATGGCAGGAATGAATATTGTGAGGTGTTTTATACACATAGGGCTTCGTTTAATTTTCCAAACAACCCCATGGGGGGCTGTAATAGTTCCCACTTGACAATGGAACGAGGCTCACAGAGGTTCGAGGGAACGGCTCGAGGCCACTCAGCTCACCACAGAGACAGCTTGCACATGTCAGAGTGGGCTGGAAAGTCAACAGCTGCTTTTGAGTCTGTGAACCAACAAATAAACGAAAGGGCCCAGCATAGACTCCGGACCCAGTGCTGGGTTATTCTGCCTTGAGCACCGGAGAGGTTCGAATCCTACACTTCGGTGGAGCTGGAGGCTGCACATGTCTTAGAGAGTGTCGGGCTGATGGCCTGGAGCCTGGCTTTGGAGTTCCAGGCTGGGTCAGCCCCAACTGCTGCTGCTCCTGCCCAGCCTCATGAACGACACCTTCAGTTTGGGTCACCCTCTCCCACAGGCAGCCCTCGCCCCATCCTTTCTCTCCAGGCTGCCTGTGGGTGGGGGATGCACGGAGCTCGGAGTTGGTAATGGTGGAGACCCCAGCAAGGTGCCTCCTCCACAGAGGGTCTCACAAGGCCCCACCGCTGAAAGGAGAGGCGGGGCCATGACCCTGGTGCAGCCTGGCCTTGGGGTATGATGGGAGGCAGGGCAGTGACCCGGGTGTAGCCTGGCCTTGGGGGATGATGGGGAGGCAGGGCAGTGACCCGGGTGCAGCCTGGCTTTGGGGGATGATGGGGAGGCAGGGCAGTGACCTGGGTGCAGCCTGGCCTTGGGGGCCAGGGGTGCCGCAGCCCGCCACTGTCCATCTCATCCTCCTGTGTGTTCTCTTCCCTTATCTGCCGTAACGCCTGGCCAGGGGGCCATCCTCAGGGGCTCATCCTCTTGGTGGGGGCTGGGTTTGCTCCTGGGGCCCCCATGCTGATGGGGGTGGAGTGGAGAGGCTGGGCTGGTTGGGGATACACCTCAGCCCGGGCTTGCTGGTTCTAGGAGCATTAAAGTCTGGACCTGGGTTCAGAGGATGCTCCCAGCTAGGCCTCTCGTGCTTTAGCCCACACAGCAGTGCCCCCTTATCACCCGTGGGCACTGCCCCTCCTCTGTCCTAAGAGCTCCAACCCAAGAATCAGACCCCGTCCACTGCATCCTCAGTCTCTGCGTGTGTGTGGCACCGCTGGGGGGCGGAGGCTGCGGCTGACAGCTGGCTCCCCATGCCGCGTGGGTCCAGGCAACAGCCCCGGTTCTCTAAGATGTGGTGAGGGGGAGCTGGACTGCGTGACCCAGGCCCTCCTAACAGTGCTGCTGGAGACTGTGTTCAGGAGTAAGTCCTCCACCACCAGTCCCAGCCACATCAACGCCGACGCTTTGATGCATAATTGCCGGTTTCCTGCCTGCAGACCATTCAAAGGAGGAGAGAGAAAACCTCCTTCATTTTATCTGGGGAAGGCGGCGAGCCTCACACTCTCGGCTCCCCGACGGGTGGCAGCCTTTTCTGAGATCACAGCAACGGGCCAGCAATTAGACCCCAGCCTGGGCGTCAGTTGCAGTTCCTAAAGAGCGTGCAAGGGCTGGCAGCTGTGCAGCTCAATTGCTGTCGGAAGCCTTCGGAGTGGGTGGCCGGCTTCCTTATTCCCAGAGGCGGTGTCTGCATTTCAGGAGTGCAGGCAGGGGCTGAGCTCCACAGTAGACCTTGGCTCCTGGCGGGAGGCGTCTTCAGGTCCCACCAGAGCCCATGGCTGGAGCTTGCCTGCAGAACACCTCCACCCTCATACACTCCTGGGGTCTCCTGTGTCTTTCAAAGCCACCTCTGTGCCTCAAATTCACATCTGCAGCCAGATCCCCTCCCTCCACTCCCGCTTCTGCCTCCGTGGCCCACTCTGTCTCGATGGAGTTCCCGACGTGTCCCCCTCCTGGACCCTGCTCCTTCCCATCTCAGGATCATGTGACCACACACCTGGGGCTCTGGCTCTGCTCATGGTGACAGTGCACTGCCTCCTATGCCACTCCTGAGCATCCACAGCCGCCAGCTGCCCCTTGGAGACATATTTGTCACCCGGCTGGGCTGCCCTCCCGGTGGCTGGGGTCCCCCATGTGCCTAGAGGCAGCAATGGCTTCATGGCAGGTCTCTGTGCCCCTCCAGGAGGCCCTGGAGCAAGACCCCTGACTCCAACAGCACGGAGTCCTGACCATGCCCTGACTCTTGCCATCTCTGCCTGTACTTGGGTCCCGCTAGGTGCCCTTGGCCTTCCTCTCTATGTTCCAGCTGCCGCCACTTCTGTCTACCTCTTTCACCCACTGGTTCCAGCCCACCGGGGCCTGTGGGCTGCTTTCGCCTGGACCTCTATGCATCCTTTATCTTTTAGGTCTCAGCACAAAGGCCACCTTCTCAGAGAGGCCTTTGCTGGCTACGCTCACACCCCCGCCCCAGCCCAAGCAGCTGCTATTCCACACTGTGCATCTATCTGAATGCCACCATTTCTCTGTTTCCTGCCCCATGAAGGAGGGTCTGCAGGGACTGTCACCTGTCTCTGGTGCCCTCCAGCTGGAGCAGCCCCTCGGGTAGTGTCTGTCCTCGCCCACGTGTGGGCTGCCTGCGTGGGGGTCAGAATGTGATGAGTGGGCTGTGCCACCTCACCTTGGCCTCTGGCAGGGTCCTCTCCATTAGCCAACCCCGCCTCTGACCCAGGAGCTGTCTTCCTTCCTGATCCCAGCGTTTCCTCTCCCTCCGTGGTGAGCCCAGGCTGTCTCGGAGCTCTGGGATTCCACCCGGAATGTCCACTCAGATGTCCAGGCAGGAAGGTGGAGGGGCCATTTTGAATGATTTCTCCTAGGAGAATGGCAAAATGCCCAGGGGTAGCATGCCAGGATGGCACTCTCAGGAGTGCATGTTACCTGGTGCTGAAGAGCAGGGGGTGTGGAGGTGGCACAATCCACACGTGAGGCTGAGGCGGGGAGGGTCCTGGGGATCTCCAGTGGCTCCTGATGGGAGGACAGACATGTGTGCATTCATGCAGTATCATTTATGAACCTGTTCCGCTAGGCTGGGGGCTGTGCTCGGGGCCAGAGACAGAGCCATGAATAAGGCACAGGCCTCTGAAGGGCCTGGTGGTCCAGACAGGGAGACAGACGCATAGAAAATGGTGCATTGAGTACAGTGGCCTGCGTGTGCACAGTGAGTTAGGCGGTGCAGAGGAGAGACATCCAATTAAGCTTCTCCGAGGAGGTGACTCCCATGTGAGTCTTAAAAGATGGAGTGGGGAGGGGCTTCCAGCAGGAGCCAAGGCAATGAGGCCAGGAGCAGAGCTGGGTGCATGGGCTGGCGGAAGATGATGGAAGTGGTGTGAAAGGTGGTCAGGGGCCTGTCATGGGGCCTCATGTACCAGCTGCAGGGAACAGAGCTGAAGCCACAGGTGTCCTGGGCTCAGGGCCTGGCAGCAGGCAGCAGGGGCTGGATGCTCAGCTCCCGCAGGTTAATGGCACTCGAAGCTTCCGCAGGATGGCAGGACTGGGGCTGGCCTCCTGGCTTCAAGCTAGGGCTGTCCCTCTCCCCTCCACCCCACTTGAAAAAGGCAGCAACAAACACACAAAACAAGACCCATTGGGGCCAACTGGGGCTGCACATGGGCCAAGACAGGCAAGTCAGTGGGAAGATGCAGAAAGAGACTTTCACCTGGGGGCCCAGCCAGGCCCTGGGATCTGTAAGGGGACTGAAGCACAGGAGCCCCCACTGCCATCACAAAGCCTGGCTCTGTGCTTCTGTGTGGAGTGCTGGAGGGCTGGGAAGAAGTGCCCAGAAAACCAGACAGGGAAGAAGAAAGATGAAAGTAAGACAGACAAACATAACCCCTGCTACTCTCTATGAACCTGCAAAGCAAAATTCCAAAATGCATGAAGAACTACAATGCTCAGGCAGCTCAGGAGCAGGCATGTCCCGGGCAGGTGCAGATGACAGGCGTGGCCCTGGAGAAGGGTGATGGGGAAGGATTGGAGGATTGGAGGCTCAGGAGCAGAAGAGGCCTGGACAGGTGTGGATGACAGGCGTGGCCCTGGAGAAGGGTGATAGGGAAGGGGGATTGGGGGGGGGGGGGGAGGAGGCTGGGGTGGAGACAGGGGCTGGAGAGGGGAAGGATTGGGAGGATTGGAAGGGTTGGAGGATTGGAGGCTCAGGAGCAGAAGAGGCCTGGACAGGTGCGGATGACAGGCGTGGCCCTGGAGAAGGGTGATGGGGAAGGATTGGGAGGATTGGAAGGATTGGAGGATTGGAGGCTCAGGAGCAGAAGAGGCCTGGACAGGTGCGGATGACAGGTGTGGCCCTGGAGAACGGTGATGGGGGAAGAGTGGAGAGTGATTTGGGAGGCAGAATCAACAGGGGTGGTGACTGAGGGGAAACAGGAAGTGGAGATTCATGGGTGACCTCCAGGTGTCTGGCTTGCTTGTGACAGAGGGCACTGACTGAGGGCCAGGACCAAGTGGGAAGACATGGGTTTGGCTGACACTTCTTGGGGCTGCCTTTCTGCCTCACTCCTCATTTTGCCTTTAGGTAGAGAGACTTGAATGATGCTGGGATATTGGGTGAAAGTAACCAAGCATGCCCTTTACCTTCTCCTGATGGTTTTGTCTCTGAGAAAGACTTTAAAATAAGTATGTTTAGGTTACTTAAAGAGGTTAGCAAAGGTACAATTATTCAGAAAGAATAAGAAATTACACAAAGAGAAAAGCAGAAACAAAACAAGATCGAAAGGATACGTATAACTAAATAAAAACCCTGGATACAGAAAAAAAAGAAATAGAGCTGTCAAAAATGAAATGCAATAGATAATGTAAACCTAAGAAGGATGTCATTAAGAGAGAAGTACTGAACTGGAAGACCATGCTGAAGAATTCACCCATAATACATCACAGAGAGAAACAAATATAAAAACATGAAAAAGCAATCAATAGGGTTGAGGGAGAGATGGAGACCCTCCCACTCCATGAAATAGAGAAGGATTTTTTTTTTTTTTGAGACAGGAAGAAAAAGTATTTTTTTTTCCGTCGCCCAGGCTGGAGTGCAGTGGCGTGATCTTGGCTCACTGCAACTTCTGCCTCCCAGGTTCAAGTGATTCTCCTCCCTCAGTCTCTGAGTAGCTGGGACTACAGGTGCCCACCACCACAGCCGGCTAATTTTTGTATTTTTAGTAGAGATGGGGTTTCACCATATTGGCCAGGCTGGTCTCAAACTCCTGACCTCAAGTGATCCACCTGCCTTGGCCTCCCAAAGTGCTGAGATTACAGGCATGAACCACCACGCCCAGCAGAAAAGCAATTTTTAACGAGATAATTGCTGAGAATTTTTTGGAAATGGAGAGTCACATTAGTCCTCAGATTAGGAGAGCCCTCTGAGAAACTGAGTCAGATAAATAAAAATACCCTATCCGTGGTACATCATTGCAATAATGGAGAATATAGAGGATGAAGAAGTGTGATGGCTAATTTTATGTGTCGATTAGACTGGGATAAATGATGCCCAGAGAGCTGGTCCATGAGGGTGTTTCTGGAAGAGGTGAGCATCTGAATCCATGGACTGAGTCAAGAGCACCTCCATCATGAATAGGGATGGGCATCATTCAACCTGTTGAGGACATGAATAGAGCAAGGAGGTGGAGAAAGGGTGAATTCTCTCTGCTTGAGTTGGGACATCCATTGTCCCCTGCCCTCAGATATTGGATCCTCTGGTTCTCAGGCCTTTGGGTTTGCACTGGAACTACACAACCAGCTCTCCCGGCTCTCCAGCTTGCAGACAGTAGATCGTGGGATTTCCAGGCTTCCATAGTTGTATGAGCCAATCCTTCATAATACATTTCTTTCTACATATTTATTTATATCCTACCAGTTCTGTTTCTCTGGAGAATCCTGACTAATACAAAAGGCAATCTTCAAAGCTATCATAGCATTTCTGCTTCCAACAAAGATGGAATAACAGAAACCATACTTATTCTCCCACATGAGATAACTCCCAAATCAGACATAACAGGAAACAATGACTTTCATAACATTGGGTGTCCAGTAATGAACAGTGGACCCTGATGTATGAGAAATGAATGAGGAGATCCCTAAAATTGCCCCAGTTATGGGCCTGAGAGTTTTCAGGCCACAAGAGGAGGGGAACTGAAATAGAGCCTGGCAATCTCTCTAGGTTGAAGAAAGGGGACAGAGAGTTGAGGAGAGTTCCCAGGGTGGAGTACCAGAGAGAAGATACAAAGGGAAGTGTGGACAGCTGCAGAGAGACCCCCTTGAGTAATCAGCCAAGTACTGATCAGCACATACGTATGAAAGAACTAACTGAGAATGGAGATAGAACCACCTGAAAGGACTAGATGGAACAGTGCCAGTGTTTACATGGGGCCAGGAGTAGTGCCCATCCCCACCAGCTAGATTGGAAAGCCCCACAATTCATGGGTCATCGGCGGGAATATACAGCAGGGTCTTACCAAAGAGCGGAGAATAATTCGCTGTAGATTGAGGACTTCTTTGATCATGTACAACAAATGTTAAAAGCAAGATCTGAAAGTATCAAACTCTTTCTAAGTAACTTGACTGCATCCACAACAAAGTTCAAAAATATTAATAGGAGGCTTGGAGCAGTGGCTCATGCCCGTAATCCCAGCATTTTGGAAGGTGAGGTGGGAAGATTGCTTGAGCCCAGGAACTTGTGACCAGCCTGGGCAACATAGTGAGACATTGTCTCTACAAAAAATAAAAAAAATGAGGCAGCAGGATCATTTGAGCCCTTGAGGTTGAGGCTGCAATGAGTGTGATCACACCACTGCACTCCCACCTGGGTTATGGGAGTGAGATTCTGTTTCAAAAAAAAAGTGACAGGAATACAAAAAGCATTCAGCACCCAACAAAATATAATTCACAATATCTGGCTTCCAGTAAAAAATTACCAATCATGAAGAGAAACAGGAAATACAACACACAGTGAGGAGAAAAGAATAATCAATTGAAATCAATCCAGAAGACAGATATTCGAATTAGCAGACAGGGCTCAAATATATATATGTTCACAACCTGAGTATAAATAGAACTCATGAATATAAATTTTAATAAATGGAACAAAATAGTTAAGTGGAGGCATAGAAGTTGTAAAAATATGACTCAAACTTCTAAAAATGAAAACTTCAATGTGTGAGATAAAAAATATACTGGAAGAAATTAAGAGTGAGGTTGACAATGAAGACAAAAAGATTAGCTTGAGGATGAGCTTGAAGACACAGAAATAGAAACCATCCAAAACGTAACTGAAAGAGGAAAGAGAATTAAAAAAAAATGAACAAAAATCAGTGAGCTGTGGAGCAACTTCACATGGCTGAATATGTGCATAAATGAAGTCCCCCAAGTGGAGGAGCACTAAAAAGTATTTGAAGAAATAACAGCAAAAAATTTATAGATGGATGAAAACTGTAAACCCAGAACTCCAGGAAGCTCAACAAATCTCAAGCACAGAAACATGAAGAAAGCTGGGCTGAGGCACAGCATAATCAAATTGCTCAAAGCCAGGGATAAAGAGGAATCTCCAACACGGCCAGCTTTTTGCAGGGAGTGGGAGTCACACACATCTGGAAGAACAACAGCAAGGATGACAGCTGGCTTTTTAGTGAAGACGATGTAGGTGGGAAGACAATGGGGCAATATCTTTAAGCACTGGGAAAAGGCCATCATCCCAGAATTCTATACTTAGTGAACATGTCTTTCAAAAAGAAAGTAAAGCCTCTTCTAAACAGTAATAAAAGCCCAAAAGTATGCATCATCATCAGACTTGCACTAAAAGAAATATTAAACAACGTCCTTCAGGCAGAAGGTAAGTGATGCACAATGAAATTAGAATCTGCCCAAGAGACTGAGGAACACATGAATAGGCACTGTATGAATACGTAGATAACATTATTTTTCTTACTCTGTAAATATCTTTAAAGGAGAACTGACTTTATTTATTTATTTATTTATTTATTTATTTTTTTATTTTTTGAGACAGAGTCTTGCTCTGTCACCCAGGCTGGGTTGCAGTGGTGGGATCTCGGCTCACTGCAATCTCCACCTCCCGGGTTCAAGTGATTCTCCTGCCTCAACCTCCTGAGTAGCTGGGATTACAGGCACCTGCCACCACACCTGGCTACTTTATTTGTATTTTTAGTAGAGACAGGGTTTCACTATTTTGGTCAGGCTGGTCTCAAACTCCTGACCTCAAATGATCCACCCACCTAGGCCTCCCAAAGTGTTGGGATTACAGGCATGAGCAATCATGCCTGGCCAAAAACTGACTTTTAAATAAAAATAGTAACAATGATAACAAAATCTGTGTATGTAGATGTGAGGCGCATATAACATACATAAAAGTGTGAAATGTATGACAATAACAGTGCAGCACAAGCCTGCAAGTGCCCAGAATGGAAGGATGCTTTCAGAAGACTTTTATCCTATATGTGAAGTGGTGTGGTATCACTTGAAGGTAGACTGTGATAAATTTAAAATGTACACCAGAAATCCTAGAGCAAGCACTAAAATAACAAAAGAAAGACTTATAGGTAATAAGCTAACGAAGGATATAAAATAGAATCATGGAAAAGTTAACACAAAACAAGGCAGAAAAAGAGAAAAAAGAAACAATGAATGAAAAGTTTATTTCTACAACTAGAAAAAAGTAATAAGGTGTCAGATTTAATTTTGGCTGTATAAATAATCAGAGTAAATGTGGAAAAGGAGAAATGAGTAGGTGTAGCACAGAGGATTTTTAGGGCAGTAAAACTATCCTGTATAATACCATAGTGGTGGACACATGACATTGTAGATTTGTCAAAGCTCATAGAATTGTGTAACACAGAGCGAACCCTAATGTTAACTATGGCATTTAGTTAATAAAAATATATCAATATTCAATATATTAATTTTATATATCAATTGTAACAAGTGTACCACTCTGATGCAAGATGTTGATAACAGGGGAAACTGTGAGCAGAGAGAAAGGGGATACATCAAACATGATAGAAAGGGATACATGTAAGCTGTCTCTACTTTCTGCTCAGTGTTTCTGTAAAATGCTCTAATGATTTAAAAAAAGAAAATTGGGCTGGGCGTGGTGGCTCATGCTTGTAATCCCAGCACTTTGGGAGGCCGAGGCGGGTAGATCACAAGGTCAGGAGATCAAGACCACGGTGAAACCCCGTCTCTATTTAAAAATACAAAAAAAATTAGCCGGGTGTGGTGGCAGGCACCTATAGTCCCAGCTACTCGGAGAGGCTGAGGCAGGAGAATGGCATGAACCCAGGAGGCGGAGCTTGCAGTGAGCCGAGATCGCGCCACTGCACTCCAGCCTGGGTGACAGAGCGAGACTCCGTCTCAAAAAAAAAGAAAGTTGGAGTGGCTACATTAATATGTGATTAACTAGATTTCAGTGTGAAGACTATTACCAGGAAAAAAAAACAACAAGCATTTCATTATCATAAAGGGGTCAAGTCACCAAGACAGCAAAATCCTAAATGTTTATGCACCTAATAACAGAGCTTTGAAATATATGAGGGATAAATTGATAGAACTGAAAGGAGAAGTAGAAAAATGCACAATTATGGATGAAGATGTTAATACACCTCTTTCAATAATTGACTGAATCAGTAGACAGCAAAAGCACTAAGTAAACAGCACCATTAACTAACTTGATCTAATTGACATTTATAAAACACTCCAGCACCAACAGCAGCGTATACATTATTTTTGAGAACCTATGAAACAGTTATCAAGCTAGACCATATTTTGGGCCATGAGATAATTCGCAATAAATTTAAAAAGATTCAAGTCTTATAAAGTATGTTCTCTAACCGCAATTGAATTAAAGCAAAAATCAATAATGGAAAGATATCTGAGATATCTCCAAGTATTTGAAAATTAAATAAGATACTTATAAAATATTCATGGGTCAGGGAAAAATTAGAAGGGAAGTTAGAAAGTACTTTGAACCAAATTGACATGATAAGATAAAATCAGAATTTTGAAGATGCCATTACAGCAGAACTTAGGAGGAAATTTATAGCAGTAACTAGAAAGAGAAGAACAAATTAAATCCTAAGTAAGCAGAAGAAATGAAACTATAAACATCATACAGAAAATGAAATTGAAAGTATAAAAACAATAGAGAAAATCAATGAAATCAAAAGCTAGTTCTTAGAAATAAACAAAATTTATAAACTTCTAAACAGACCAGTTAGGAAGAAATGAGATAAGACACAAATTACTGATATCAGGATTTAGAGAGGTAACCTCAGTAGAGATCCTACAGATATTAACAGAACAATAAAGAAAACCAACTTTCATCAATACATCTGACAACTTTGATAAAATGGATAAATTCTGTGAAAACTACAAATTCATGTCAGAAGAAACAGATTACCTGATTAGTCCTTTATCTAGTAGAGAAATTGAAGTGGGAGTTAAAACTCCCTCAAGGAAGCTAGTCCCAGATGACTTCACTGGTGAATTCTACCAACCATTTAGGGAAGAAATAATATCAATTCTATACAAAATTCTTCCAGAAAATTGAATGGGATGGAATTCTTTCCATCTCATTCTATGAAACTAACATTATCCTAATACCAAAACTAGACAAAGATATTACAAAAAAATAAAACTATAGGCCAATGTCTCTTATGTACATAGATGCATAAATTCTAAACATAATTGTAGAAAATCAAATTCAACAATATATGAAAAGGATAATATATCATGATGATGTGGCGTTTATCTACCAGGAATGCAAGGTTGATTTAACATTTGAAAAATTAATCTACCTAGTTTACAAACTGAAAAATAAAAATTATATAATCATGCTAATAGGCTCAGAAAAAGTATTTGGCAAAGTCCAACATCCATATTTATAATAAGAATCTTAAGTGAATAAGGTATAGAAGGGAACCTCCTCAAGCGAATAAAAGGCATCTATGAAATATTTGCAATAAACCACCTTCTTAATGATAAAAACCTGAATGTTTTCTCCTTATGATTAGAAACAATATAAAGATAGTCACTCTCATCATTTCTATTCAACACTGTACTGGAAGTTGTAGTCAGTTCAACTGGCATGAAAAAAATAGAAGTCATGCAAATTGGAAAAGAAAATGAAGTAAAATTGTCTTTATTCACAGACAACATGATTGTCTTTGTAGAAAATCTAAGGAAATCTGAAAAACAAGCAAACAAACAAAATCCAAACCTACTAGAACTAATAACTGAGTCTAACAATGTTGCAGGATGTAAGACCAGTATACAAAAGTAATTTTATTTCTATGTATTACCAGAAAACAATTGGAAATTGAATTTTTTATTCAATTTGGCATCAAAATTAAAGTAGCATTAAAATTATGAAATATGAACAAATCTGATAAAAGATATGGATGACCTGTGCATTGGAAAACAACAAAACATTGCTGAATGAAATTAAAGATCTAAATAAATGGGAGAGATATACCCTGTTCATGTATCAAAAGATTCAATATTGTTACGATATTAACCCTCTTCAAATTGATCTGTATATTCAATGCAATCCCAATGAAAATGTAAGCAGTTTCTTTTTAAAGAAATTGTCTAACTGATTCTAAAATTTGTACAGAAATATAAAGGTCTAAGCATAACTAAAACAACTTTCAAAAAAAAAGAACAACATTGGATGATTAACACTACCTCATTTCCAGACTTTTAAAGCTACAGTAATGACAGCATTGTGGTATTGACACAAACATAGACAAGTATATCAATGAGACAGGATAGAGAGTGAAAAAACAGATCCACATATATTGGACAAATGATTTTCAACAACAACAAAAAATGATTTTCAACCAAAGTCAACAAAGGTGCAAAAGCCATTCAGTGGAGACAGGACAGTCTTTATAGCAAATGGTGCTGGGACAATTAGATAGTCATATATGCAACACCCCTACCGACTCAAAAAGGAGCTTTAATCTATTCCTTGCACCATGCACAGAAATTAACTTACAGTGGATTATAGACCTAAATATGAAAAACAAAACTATAAGACTTTTGGAAGAAAACATAAGAACAAAAACCTTTGTAGCCTTGGGTTAGGCAAAGATTTCTTAATATGACACCAAAAACATAATAAAAGAGCAAAGGCCGGGCACATTGGCTCACGCTTGTAATCCCAGCACTTTGGGAGGCCGAGGCGGGCGGATCACGAGGTCAGGAGACCGAGACCATGGTGAAATCCCATCTCTACTAAAAATACAAATAAAAAAAAAATTAGCCAGGCGTGGTGGCGGGTGCCTGTAGTCCCAGCTACTCAGAGAGGCTGAGGCAGGAGAATGGCATGAACCCAGGAGGCGGAGCTTGCAGTGAGCCGAGATTGCACCACTGCACTCCAGCCTGGGTGACAGAGCAAGACTCTGTCTCAAAAAATAAATAAATAAATAAATAAATAAAATAAAATAAAAATAAAAGAGCAAAATGAATTTCATAAGGTTTTAAACATCTACTCTTTGAATGACACTGTTAATAGAATAAGAAGGGAAGTTACACACTGGAAGAAAATATTTGCAAGTCATATATCTGATACCGGACTTACATGCAGAACACACAGAGAACTCTCAAAACTCAGTAATAAGAAAACAAAAAAAATAGGCAAAATATAGGAATAGACATTTCGACAAAGATAATAGGCTGACAAATAAGCACATGGAGGGATGTGCAACAGTGTTAGTCATTTAAAAAATGTAAATTAAAATTCCACTGAGGTGCATCTACATGCCTACTCAGGTGGCTGCAATGAGAAAGACTGATCATTCTAAGTGCTGGGGAGGATGTGGGAGGACTGGAGCTCTCCAAGCCTACTGATGGGAATGGAAATGGTACATTTACAAACTTTGGAAACAAGTTTGACGGTGTCTTAAAAGTTAAGCATACACTAACCATAGGATCCAGCCATACTTCCCAGGAGAGAAGAAAGTGTGCCTCTCAGCAAGGCTTACACACGAATATTCACAGCAGCTTTATTTATAAAAGCTGAAAAATGAAAACAGCCCAACCGCCATCCACACGTGAATGGATAACCCATGGCGATGCGTTCCATCCCTGCTGCGGAATACCATTCAGCCATAAAAAGGAATGGATCAGAAACGCATGCAACAGTGTGGACCAATCTTAAAATAGTTGTGTGGACTAGAAGGAGCCAGTCCAAAACAGAATCCTAAAACTCCCCTACTCTGCTAACGGGAGAAAGCGATTTCCATGTACAAAACCAACAAAATGTTAGTATCCAGAATATGAAGAGCATCTACAAATCAGTAAGAAGAAGACCGAGAAAACCTTAACAGAAAAATAGATGAAGAGTTTAAATAGCCAGTTTACAAAAGAGGAAACAAAATGGCAAGTAAGTACATAAAAAGAAGTTCAATCTCACTACTACTTGGGAAAAATGACAATTAATTCAAAAAATGCCATTTCCCACTCTGCAGATGGGCTAATGCTAGAAGCTGGCCAGCACCAAGTGAGGTTGGGTGTGAGGCACGAGCTGTCCAACCCGCTGCTCATGAATGGATGTTCCCACCACCACCCGGTGCAGCCACTCATGGCCTACGACCCAGCAATATTGCTTCTAGAAAGTTCCACATGGCATGCACAGACAGACATTTCTAAGATTTCTCACTGTGGCATCCTTGCACTGGCAAAATTGAAAACAGCCTACCTTGCCTACCAAGGACCGGTAAGTCAACTGTAGTGTATTTAATAAGAGGCCGGGCATTTAAAATGCGAACTAGAGCCACATCTACCAATAAGGATAAATTGCAGAGATGACTGTGAGTGAGAACCTCTAGCTGGAGGTGGTGAGTACAGTAACGTGGTATTCGGTAAAGTTTAAAACCCTGCAAAAGAACCTTCTCTATTGTTTATGGGAGCATAAAAATGTAGTAAAATTGGGAAACACAAGCAAGTGATAAACGTCTGATTCCTGGCGGTGGTTATCTCTGGAAGGGGATGGAGGGGGATGGAAATGAGGAGGGCAGCAGGCCTGGCAAAGGTCCCTCTGCCATGACGGGGTCAGCACCAGTGTCAGGGAGGCTGGATCTCTAGGCTGAGGTCTGAGAAGGTGACGGGGGCGGGGGCCCCTGCTGCAGAAACTCCACAGGGACAGAGGCTGGGAGAGCATTTCCTGGACAGAGGGAGCGCCAGTGGCAAAGCTGGGGGTGACGTGAAGCCGGAAACTGGGGATTCAAGTCCCTCCCGTGAGGGTGGGGCACAGGCAGGTGATGCGCCATGTGGGCCCTGATGCCGATGTCATAGGCCTGGGCTGCGTCACTGAGTCCTGGGACTTGGTTCTGGAGGCCAAAGAAGCTGGTTGAAGAAATGTGACGGGGAGGGCCGGGGCCCAGGAGAGGCGCTTTTGGGAATGGATGGAGGGCCTGGGCAAGTTCAGTTACAGGGATGCGGCTGGGGGAGATGGGACCCCCCGGTGGGGAGATGCCCAGGAGGGCTCCGCTGTGGCTGCTGGAGGTGTGCCCACACCCAGGAGTGCTTCCTTGCGTCAGCACCTGCAGCTGGAGGAGGCCCCTGACGGCCTCAGCCCTCTGTAAACTCAGAACCTGCTTTCAGCTTTCTCAGGGCTGGCTGAGAACCCTCCTCAGGGCAGAGTTACTGCTCCTGACTCTCAGGCCCCATGCAAGGCGGTGCAGGCAGTGCCTCGATTTCCCCCTCATTCTCTCACCCCCCACTTGGCTTCTGGGGGCTCCTTCCCCAGCTGAGACAGGCCCTGGGCTGCAGGCCGAGTCCTGCCCTGGCAGGTCACAGGAGCTGCAACCCGGGCTGGCCCTCAGAGTGGCTTAACGAGGCCCTTCCTGTGTCCGGGCATCGGAGTGGCTGTGGGGTTGGCAGCACTTCCGGGAAGTCAGGGACTGCGGTCCTGGGCACTCCCGGCCCCATCATCTTCACACACGCCGTCCCCCTCCCCTGCCAGGCAATGCGGGGCTCTCCTCCCAGTGCTGGGGGAGCTCCAGCCTCTCAGCTGCTTGGTGAAATCAGAACCCAAGACCAGTCCACACCCGGCTCAGAGTGACGGTGCAGAGAGCCCTGCAGGCTGCATTCCCCGGTGTCCTGGCCAGGTCAGAACTGAGGGATCTCGGGCCCCACAGCCTCTCCCCTTTTGCTTCATTCAGAATCCACACGCCCACATTGCTTCTCAGTGGGTCCCGCAGCCCTGCACGGACCCTGCCTGCCTGCGGCTTCCCATGGGGCTGTTCCCACTTGCCATGGGCACCTTCTCTGATAGGTTTGTTAAGTGCATCAGCACGTGTGAAGCCTCGTGAAATATGTCCCATTGTTTGTGTGACCTCTTTTTTTTTGAGACAGTCTCGATCTGTTGCCCAGGCTGGAGTGCAATGGCGCGATCTGGGCTCACTGCAACCTTCACCTCCTGGGTTCAAGTGATTCTCCTGCCTCATCCTTCCGAGTAGCTGGGATTGCAGGCATCCGCCACCATGCCTGGCTAATTTCTGTATTTTTCGTAGAGATGGGGTTTCACCATGTTGGCCAGGGTGGTCTTGAACTTGTGACCTCATATGGTCCGCCCACCTCAGCCTCCCAAAGTGCTGGGATTACAGGGGTGAGCCAGTGCACCCGGCCATGTCCTCCTTCCTAATCGTTGCCCTTCTGGGGGTACAAAGCAGCTGTTTTACCATGTGTTCATCACGTTACTGCTAAAGTTGGTTGTGTCTTCAGCTGTTCCTTAGCCATTCAGGGACTCCTACTATGAATGCCTGCTGTGGTCTTTGCTCAGTTTACGATTGCCTGAACCTCTTTGCTTTTATAGAAGGGGTTGCTCAGGATCCCCAGGGGCAGGGCTGTGCCACCATCACACAGTCAGTCATGAATAGTACCGGACTCAGGCCCAAGATCTGGACTCCTAGTCTCTCTCTTTCCCCAGTCTGGGCTCCAGGGCGTGTGGAGTGGGCTTCCCCTGGAACAAGCGCCATAGCCCTCACCAGCAGCAGCAAGGTTCGACCGACATCCTTACTTCTCCCAGGGCCTTCCTGGTCAGCTGAGGGTTGCAGGGGCCATGCTGACTCCTCCTGGTGTGTGTTTTTTGGCTGAGCTGTCACCAGGGTATTAACTGTTGTTGCCATATTATTGCTACAGACAGTGCATGTTAGATCTCAGTATCAGCAAAATGAGCAAAGGAAATTCATTTCTTGTTAACTTATGAGAGATGTGAGACTGATTGCTTTCTAGACACTGGGATCTATGAGAAAGTGCAGGATAAATGAACATTATTCGAGGCCACTCGAGGAAGACTTGGAAATGATAAACTGGGAAAATAACATCCCTATGGCATCCTCTGGTCTGCCCATAGATGCATGCCTATGACCTCACCTCACATGCATGACGGAGCTGTGAAATGATGATGATGGTAATGATGATGATAGTGATGGTGATCGTGATGGTGATGATGGTAATGATGAAGGTAATGGTGATGGTAGTGGTGATGATGATGACGATGGTGATGATGGTGATGGTGATGGTGGTGGTGATGATGGTGATGGTGATGATGGTGGTGATGATGGTGGTGGTGATAATGGTGATGGCGATGGTGGTGATGATGGTGATGATGATGTTGATGATGGTGGTGATGATAATGATGGTGATAGAGGTGATAATGATGGTGATGATGACGGTGATGGTGATGATGGTAATGGTGGTGATGGTGATGATGATGGCAATGGTGATGATGGTGATGGTGATGATGGTAATGGTGATGATGGTGATGATGATGGCAATGGTGATGATGGTGATGGTGATGATGGTAATGGTGATGATGGTGATGGTGATGGTGATGATGATGGTATAATAGTGATGAGATGATGGGGATGGTGATGATAGTGATGGTGATGGTGGTGATAGTGATGGTGATGGTGGTGATGATGGTATAATAGTGATGAGATGATGGTGATGGTGATGATAGTGATTGTGATGATGATGGTTGTGATGGTGGTGGTAATTCTATCACACCTTAAGTGCCCTTGGACCACTCTTTGTTGGTGCCAGGCACATTGCTTATCACTTAGCATACATTATTTAATTGGTGGATGATGGTGATGGTGACGGTGATGATGATCATAGTGATTATGATGATGGTGATGATGATGGTCATGGTGATGATGGTGATGATGATGGTAATGGTGGTGATGATGGTGATGGTGGTGGTGATGGGGATGATGATGGTGATGGTGGTGATGATGGTGATGGTGGTGGTGATGGGGATGATGATGGTGATGGTGGTGATGATGGTGATGGTGGTGGTGGTGATGATGGTGATGGTGCTGGTGATGGTGATGATGATGGATGGTGGTGATGATGGTGATGGTGATGGTGATGGGGATGATGATGGAAATGACGGTGATGATGGTGATGACAGTGATGATGGTGATGATGATAATAGTAATGATGGTGATGGTGATTGTGATGATGATGCTGGTGGTGATGCTGGTGGTGATTCTATCACACCTTAAGTGCCCTTGGAGCACTCTTTGTTGGTGCCAGGCACATTGCTTATCACTTAGCATACATTATTTAATTTAATCTTTGCAGCAATCCTAAGATATACATGCTATCGTTATCCCATTTTATAGATGACAGAAAGGGAGGTTGCTTAGCTTCTTGCTGGGTCCACAGTCCAGCAAATTGAAAGCCAGAATTCAAATCCAGGACAGCTGGCTCCTCAGTGTGCAAAATCCATGCCCATGGAGTAGGTCACTTTGTTCTCATGACTTTTCTGCCCATTTCCCAGCTAAGGAGACTGATGTGCAGTGACCTGTTCAAGGTCATGTGAATAGGGGCTGAAAACACATTTCCATTTCTGCACCTTCTTCCAAGACCCCACCTGGTACCATTCTCCCCATTTCGGAAGCTGTAAGACCCCAAGTCCCTTCAGGGACAGGGAAGACTTCCACCTGGCCACCTGAGCCAGCCCCTGCCAAGGCCTAATCCCAGGGCCTGAAAAGCTACCCGGGCTGAGAGGTTCTTTGTCCTGGCCTATCTGGTTGCAAACAGCAGCACCTGCTCCAGCCTGTTGGAGTGAAGGAGCATGGTGGGGCGATGCCAGAGGATGCTGAGGACACCAGACACAGGAAGGCTTGTGTCCTTGTCTGCCCAAGGCCATCTTCGTTCTGCCTAAATGACAGCCGTGAGAGCTCCAGGGCCAGGTTGCTTGGCTCTGGGTTTCAACAGCCCAAGTCCCCCTCTTTGGGAGGAAACTCCCCTGGCTCAGCTCAGGTCAGGGGCTCACCCCGGCCTAGCTTGGTGGCTGGGAGATGAGGATAAAGGGCGAGGCTCCTAGGAGGGGCAGGGCTGAGGGCACCCATGGGTCAGGGATGCCTTGGGAGGAGTCCCGGTTCAGGCTCTGCACTCCCAGCTTCTCAGCAGCACCATGGGGAGGGGAGGGCTTGGGAAAGGAATCAGGCAGGGCTGGACTGGGTTGAGATCCAAACACTCGATAACCAAGACAAATGCTATTTTAACACCACACTTAAAAAATCCAAATTAATGCAAACACATTCAGAAGAAGCAAAATAACAAAATTTAAGATCAAGATAGCCTCCGTCAAGGCTGGGGGTAGCGTAAGGCAGCTGAGGTGAGTTGTGTAAGCACAGGGTGGAGTCCTGTCTTCACTGGGAATGTGGTTATTTAAATGTGTTATACTCTGGAATATCTCCGAGGGAGAAGATTTTAAGTGTTCTCACAAAACATAGTAGCCCTCCAGGGAATGCGTGTGTTCCTGGGCCCCAGCTAGCCATTCCATGGTGCACACATATTTCAAAGCATCATGCTGTATACCATAAACATATGCACTTTTTAGTTGTCCATTAAAATTCATTAAAAAATACAAAAAAAGTTGATATTCAGGTCCCGATGCGTTGGAAACACGGCATGAAATTATCACTCCTATTGGTCGCTGAGGGTTCTGCGTTTACCTCACCAGAATATCGGCCCTGCGGGATCCTATCTTTATAACAATTTGATATTTTGTTCACTTTGGAGTTTAAAAAAAATAATTTTGTTTCCAAAAATGCATTGGAATAGTATTCGTCTGGATCACTGAGTTTTCTGGCATCTGCTTACATTTTGTAGGCAGGCACCTGTCTCACTCACCTCACTGTTCCCAGCCCCGAGGGGAAAGCTCTCTGGGCACCTCTCACACCTCGGCTACTGGGCCTGAGGAAGGTGAAGGTCCTGGCATGGTCTGTAGCAAGGCTGGAGCCTGGGCCTGGCTCTGATCTGCCTGGCTCACCTCATAGCCCTTCACCGCCAGCCTCTCCTTGCCTTCCTGACCTCCTCCTGTTTCCAGAACCATCTGGCAGCCCAGTGCCCCGTCTCACTACCCTTTTTCTATCTGCCAGTGAGCACCGGCAGAGCTGGGCTTGTCCTCTGGCCTTGGCATTCCCATCTGTATAACAGGGTTCGTCCTGACCACCTTGCCTTGCCCTCCAGGTTGCTGGGAGGCTCAAAGGAGGTGGCAGGCATTTTGGAAACTTTAGGAGCTTCCAGCTGCAAGGCGAGCTCCTCATGACGGGAGGCAAGTGTCCCCTTCAATAAACATTCATTCAAAGGGATGCACGTGCCGGGGACAGAAAGAGAGAAAGATCATTGGACTCTTGAGCACTCCATCCCCATCATGACCTCTGACCCTAGAGGCTTTTTAAAAGCTGCAGCTGCCTCTGAGCACAAGGCCCCAGTTCCCAATCCCGTCTCTGGCTCCCACATCACACGTGGTACGTGCAGGAGGCTGCTGGGCTAGATCCCCAAGCTCAGGGCAGTGCCTGGCGCACACTAAGTGGGCGCTGCACATGTGGTGGCTGTGGCTATCAGTAAGCCGTGGCTGCTGATGGCTGCTGCCATCTTCCCTTTCCTTCAGGTCCCCGGGGTTCCTGCCCTGTGTGGAGAGCCCCATCCTCCGGCCTGGGATGCACCTGTCATGCCTGCACCTGTGGATGGCCTCCCCCATCCCTGGCTCTCCCTCCCCTGCACCTCCTCCTCCAATTTATTCATCTCTGTAACAGGCCTTCCCGCAAGCTGACTAGTGTGATAGATACGCTTGAATGGGTCTAATCCTTGTCAAGAGATTTGGAGTTGAATTAAACAGAGCAGATGAATTAACTACAGCCAGGGCAGGGGCTTTATCTGCATTTCAGAAATGGGGAACTGAGGGTTGCAGCGAGGGGTAGCGGTGGGGCCCAGAGCCTGGGGTCCTGACCCCAGTCTAGGTTACATGCAAAGGCCCCTTCCAGCACTTGTCACTTTCCTTGGAGATGAGGTGCAGACGGGAAGGAGTTAACAGCCATGCTGCCTTCCTCAAAGCAATTAATTAAGGAATTGGAGAGGTAGGGTCCGGATAATTATGCCCTAGACAAAGGAGATGGAGGAGGCGGGGGCAACCACTTCAGGGACGCTTGCGCTGGGAGATTAATAAGCGTTTGGCATTTGGACAGCACACCGAGGCTCCGAGCAGCGCTGCTGTTGGGCCCTGCTCCATGCTGGCCCTCTGGGAAATTCCTGGGGCACAGGTCAATGTTACCTTGGTTACCCAGGCCGCCATCATGACCAGTGTTCAGGCAGCATCAGGATGACCAGGCTCTGGGGACGCCTGGCTCGGCCAAGAGTGTTGATGGCTTCTATGTGAGGGCTGGGGCAGGGGTGAGCGGGGGCAGGGCTGGGAGAGCCGGGGCTTGCAGGCTCCAGACCAGACCCCAGCCCCAGCCCAAGGCCACCCCATCATTTAGAGAAAGAGGAAGGCTTGATGTCCATCGGGCCTGGGCCCTGCCACTTACAGGGCTCTGCCTCCTCCTTCGCTAAGAGGGGGTAACACTGGGTCCCCTGGCCGGTGTGCAGTCAGAGAGAGGATGTGGGATAAGCCACCAGCCTGACCCTGGTGTTGAGAGAGACTTGCTCTCAACAAGTTTTTTTCAAGACTTGCTCTCAACAAGGTTTTTTTTCCTTCCCTCTCTTCCCCTGCAGCTTTCCTGCCTCTGCCACCTGCGCCCAGGCATGCCCTCCGCCACAGCCCGGCCGAGAGGCACCTCCACTGCCAGCCACTTCCCACACATGGGCCTCCAGCAGCACCTGAGGCTCATCCCGTCACGTCCCACCCCACCGCAGGGCCCGTCTCCACCTCTCCCACCTCCGCCTTTTGGTTCCAGCCTCCTCCTCCTGGGAAACTCTAGAGGACTCTCTTCTTCCTCATCCTCATCCATCATCTAAAATATTCCTTTCCAAGTTCAGGAAATTCCTAATGAGAAATTGGCCCAGATTTGGGAAGGGTAGGTCAGGGGAGTTTCACTCATTCATTCATTCACTCACTCACTCATTCATTCATTCACTCATTCATTCACTCACTCATTCATCAAAGAGTTCTGGGGGTCCTATGGCCAGACTTGTTCATAGTATTCACTGTCCCCTGGGGATGTCACGGCAGAGGAGCCCAGCTGTGCACTCACTCCTGCTTCGTGGAGCTTACATTTAAGGCGGGGTCCAAACAACATAGGTGGTCAAAGGCTCGCTTTATTGGGTTTTGGGTGAGGGCCAGTGCTGCCTGAGAGGACCAAGCCAGGAGGACTAAGCATGGCGGGAGCAGGCAGGGAAGGCTGCTGGTGCAGAGCCGTGCTCCTCGGGGGAGGTGAGGAAGGGGCAGGGGCGGTGTTGGCGTGAGGCTGAGGCTGCCGCAGGGCGGGACAGGAGTGAAGGCAAGAGTTGGGGGCGGCCCCTGAGTAATTCTGGGCCTTGCAGGCCACAGAAGGCGTTTGGATATACTCCTCAGTGCCACAGATGCTCCCAGGGACCAGGTCTCTGCCAGATGGGGCAGAGGGTCGCCCCTGGCAGGGATGACGGCCAGCCCAGCTGGTCCACGGAACGGAGCATGCGGTGCCGAGACCCCTTCGGGGTGTGAGGGCATCACAGTGATCCAAAGCAGAAGCAGCCCCCACCCAGCGGTGGTCGGGGACAGTGCCCGAGTTGTCGTCTGTCCTCGCTGCAGGCCCTCGTGGCCCCGGCCCCTGGGCTGCCACAGAGCGCACGGGGCAGAGCGCACGGGGCGTGATGAAGCTGAGCTTCGAGGGGTGCTCAGCTTCCGGGGTCTGTGTGCTGATTGCACCTTAGTGCTCGGTTCAGGCCTGAATCCAGGGTGGCCATAGAGCCCCAGTCAATACTCAGCAGAGACAGTGACTCCAACAAGATGGAATATAAACTGCCCAGAAACTGCGGGATGCGTGGGGCCGCAGTCCTGAGAGGGCTGATGCTGGCTGGGAAACATTAAAACTGTCAGAGAGAGGGGAGCCTCAGACCGGCTCATCCCCCAAGCTCATCCCCATGCTCCGGTCATCACCTGGACTGCCCACCTCCGTCCCCAAACACGGCAGGTGGCCTGGGCTGGGTTCCGCCCGCAGGCTTCCTCTCCCTGAGCTTCCTTCCCTCTTGGGCTGCTGGAGGGCAGGTGGTCACAGCCTCTGTGACGAGTCTCGGTCCCACCCATGCCCCTTCCTCCTAGGCAGCTCCTGGCTTCACTTCCACGGAGCTGTGGCCTTTTCCAGCCAATCATCTGTGGGTCCGAGGGACACCTGCTGTTTGCAGGTCTGGCCTTGGGATTTGAAGACCTAGTTGGAGCCCCCTCAGCCCCACACTGGTGAGGAGAGCAAGTCCTCGGCTCTGATCTGGTCTCTCTGGCTTCAAAACAGGAATGACAGCAGTGACCTTGCAGGACTGTAGGAGACTGGAAAGGAAGCCCTGCTGTAGCCCTTGAAGAGAAAATTCCCATCCCAGGAGAGTGCCCTCCAGACCCCCCAAACAGAGCTCTACAAACACAGCCCGGTCCCTCAGCAGCACCTAGGCCAGGGTGGGAAGGGCCCCATGGTCCACGACGCCCAGGACCGCCCTCCCCAGGTTTCTAGCAGCACCACAGCCGCTCGGTTCCCACATGGGGGAGGGAAAAGGCCAACAGTGGAAGACAGTGAAGATTAGTCATGAATTTGCCAAGTGCTGTTTTTGGAGAGGTCCCAGCCTTCGAGGCTTCTGCGGGTGTTTCAGGAGCATCCTCGCTGGTTTCCCACAGCTGCCTGTCCCCCCCCAACCCAGCACACACACACAGGGGCGGCCGGAAGGTGCGAAATTGCCATTTCTTTCACCACTCCTATCTCTGTGCAGCAGACACTCGGGGAGGCTTTTAAATTCTAAATGGAAAGCCTCAAACTGCCGGGCTTCTACAGGAAAACGCCTTTAATTCTTCATTCCCTCCCGCCTTCCTGGCTGAGCTTCCTCTCTAATTAAGAGAAAATTGTGACATCAACTCAAGGGCATCACCTTCCCCGACGTGGTAAAGGCAGGGATTTAATCCCAGGCCAGCCGCACGTACCCCCAGCAAATCTGCTTTCAGATTTGTGCCGCTGCAGATAAGGAGAATTTCATGCAGGCAGAGTGGGGAGGGGCCACTGCCTTCTGGAGCCAAATGGCAGGAGGAAGAGAGCAGCCAGGCATGGGCTCCTGAGCGGTGAGTCCAGCCCCTTCTGAGGCTGGGCTGGGGCCAGGCAGAGGCTGCAGGTCCCCGGTCACTGTGGAGCTGGGGAGGCTGGGAAGGGAGGGGCAAGTTTGCCCTGGGAATCTGAGATCTGGGGACAGACAGGGGACAGGGCAGCCGGGTGGCTAAGGAGGTGGACTGGGAAGTCCTTCCACCTGTCTGTCCACCCGTCCATTCGTCTATCTATCCATCCATCCATGGGCCTTTCCATCCATTTTTCCAACACTCACTTATTCAAGATGGGGCCCGCCTCAGGCCTGTTCTGGGCACAGGGCTCCATGCCAAGCACGACAGATACAGTCCCTCCTGTTGGTGATGTCAGTCTCCTGGGAAACAGGCTGAATGCAATGACCGCGCGGCCCATGTGGGTGCTCGCGGGTCACTGGTGCCCCGGCTCCAGCTGCTCTGTGGTTTGGGCTAGTGGCCTAACCTCTTGGTGCCTCCCTCTCCTTATCTCTGCAATGTGGACCTAGGGGTGGGCCTGGGTGGGGACTAAATGCTGAGGGGAGGGAAGATACTGGGTAAACCCGTGGAACCTTATCATAGTGATGGCCGACACTATTAGGGAGCTGGGGCCACTCCCAACGCAGCTGCATGGATCTCTTCTGATGAGGCCGTGAAGCCTCACGATCCCGGGGTCCCTTGTCTCGTCTCTCCCCACCCTCCTGGGTCAGGACTGGTTCGCTCGTGGATAAATTAGGCTCAAAAACTAGTGAGGCCATCAGGGTTGTAACCCCATGGCCCCCAACCCCCAGCAGCTCCCTGTCTAGTCCAGCCGGGATAAGAGACTAGCTTCTGAGGGACGAGGCTCACACCCAGGGCTGCATGGGAGAAGGGAACCTGGGATGGGGCAGGGAGAGCAGGCTTCAGGAGAGAGCGTTTGGAGCTGGGACTCAGAGGGCAAGTGGCTGGTGCTGGGGAGGGGGAAAGGCACCCCAGGCTGGCCTGCGGGTAGCAGCTGTGCTGGCATGGAGGGTGGGTGTGTGAACTTCGGATCTTCGCATCCATTGGGAGGCACCCTACAGATCTGAGCGCAGAGGCAGGAGCCGGGTGGGGAGGTCAGGAGATCAAGAGGTCAGCATTTGTCCTGCAAGCCGCCTTTCCCGGCACGGTTCGTCCTACCATCGGGTCGGGGGGTGGTGGCCAGGTTCATGGCTCCTCCCACCCCAGAGCCAAGGTGGGCTAAGGACTGGGGACAGGCACGGCACAGGGTCTCTCGGACCCAACCCTCACGCTCTTTGGCCATTGCCATGGCCTGGACACGTTTGGCCTCTCAGAGCCTCATTCTCCTCGTCCATGAAGTGAGTGCTAGGCCAGGGGTCTGTTACCCTCGAACACTCTGTGCTTTGAAGCCCTCCCAGAATCAGAGGCCTGAGCCTGGCATCACCAGGGCCTCCGTCCCTCCCACCGCCCATCCCTCCGTCCCCCCCCACCGCCCAGCCCTCCGTCCCCCCCCACCGCCCATCCCTCCGTCCCCCCCACCGCCCATCCCTCCATCCCCCCCCACCGCCCATCCCTCCGTCCCCCCCCCACCGCCCAGCCCTCCGTCCCCCCCCACCGCCCAGCCCTCCGTCCCCCCCCACCGCCCAGCCCTCCGTCCCTCCCACCACCCAGTCATCCATCCCTCCCATCGCCCATCCCTCCATCTCTTCCACTGCCCATCTCTCCATCTCTGTCTCTGTGTAGCAGCCAGGATTCCTGTTGAGTTTGTAGAAGGCCTTTTCCAAATCCCTCCTAACTCTGAGGTGATTTCACCTGTTGGTCCAAAATGCAGGGTCCATCTGCATTTTGGATGGACCCTGTGGTGTCTCCATTTCCTCTCTGGTCCCTCCTTTACCCCCACAGCACTGGTATTGCTGTGTAGCAAATTACCCCAAATTTTGGGACCTGAAAGCAACAAACCTGCATATATGTCAGTTCTGTGGGTCAGGAACAGGGAGCAGCTCAGCTGGGCGGTTCTGGATCTGTCCTCGCAGTTCTGTGGGTCAGGAACGGGGAGTGGCTCAGCTGGGCGGTTCTGACTTGGTCCTTGCAGTCAGGGAGTCAGTTGGGGCTGTGTCATCTGAAGGCTTGAGTGGGGACAAGGATCTGCTGCTCCCACAGCTACAGGCAGGAGGCCTCGATTCCCCACCATGCAGGCCGCTCTGTGGAGCTGCATGAGCTTTGCACAATATGGCAGCTGGTTTTCCTTAGAGCAAGTGACCAGAGAGGGAGAGGAGACTGACAGACAGAGGAGGAAGCCACAGTGCCTTTTATGACCTAGTTTCCTGCCACATGGATTTGCTAGGTGCAATTCTTGGTCCCACCCACAATGGGAGGGGTCGGTACAAGGCTCTGCCTGGTGAAGGGAGGGCTGGGAGGAGGTGGGCATCACACACAGCCCCCTGGCCTCCCTTTCCCTGTGACTCTTCCAGCCTTCTCCTCCCACCTCCCCTTTTCCTTCTGTCCCCGGCCATTGCTATGTCCCCTGGACCGCTGCTTTCTCTACCCCACTCTGTCGGAGGTGCCCAGCCCCTGTGACGTCTGTCTATCTGTCCTCTGCCTCTGCAGGAACTTCTCCCCATCATCTTTCCCCTCATTACACCTTCTTATCACTCTGGTTTCCCCACTTTCCTGGGAGCATTTTGGTTTGGTCCTGGTCACATCGGCAGACCCCACTCTCTCTCAGCCTCACTCTTCTCCCCCAGCCTGGGACCCCAGCCCCACTCAGTGAACAAGGGGAGCCAGGTTGCAGAGTGCAGAGACCACCCCTCTGGGCACTGTCCTGTACACACCACTAGCAGGGGTGCCCTCTGTCCGCTGCACCCCCATGATGTCTGCGGAGGACATGTGGAGCTCGGGACTCCTTCAGGTGGCCACAGCCTCTTTGTCAGGCTATTTAAATCCTAAAGTCTCATTTTCCTGATTTAAAACCAACCTCTTCAATTGCTAATTGTTCAAAGGAAAAAAAAATAAGAAAGGAAAAAGAAAATCAATTTGCACAGGGAGATGAAGTATATCGGGGCCCACTCCCCTTTGCAGTGAAGGCTGTGAAATCTTCAGAGTTGGCTCCAAGGCAACAACGCTTATCTGCACCAGAAAGGAACCCTCTGCTTCCTCCCCTGAGCTGGGCTCTGCAAACCCAGAGTGTGGGAGAAAACACTGCTACCCCTCACGCCTGAGCATCCCGGGCCCCACCGTGGCAGCCTGGTGCCTCCTGGAAGGTAGAGAGTCATGTGCTCCCGAAGGGTCCAAGACATGGATAGTGGAGAACGTGCCTCTGTTCGGCAGGTGCCCCAGGACAGATCTGCTGATTATGGACCCAGGCTCCTGCCGCAGGCTGAGCCTGAGAGCAGGGCCCAGGCTTCCGTGGCATGCCCTCTTCTCTGTGCCTCCTCCCCAAATCCTTTTCTGTGGAGAGCCCCCCCCCAACCGCCAAGAACTGGGGTCATTAGACTCTTGTGGTAGCTTCCGTGCCCGAAGCCTTTGAGCCCCTCGGGTTCCAGAGAGCAGCATCCAGGAGCCTACAGGATGGAGGCAGGGTGGCCAGGTAGAGCCCAGGATGCCCGATAGCCTGTGTATTTCAGATACGCAACACACAAGTTTCTAGTCTAAGTAGGGTCCCAAAGATTACACGCCACACACTTATACTCAAATGATTCCTCATTTACCTGAAATTCAAATGTAACTGAGTGTCTTCTTTTGCTTGCTAATCAGACACGCTAGATGGAGGGAAACCCTGCTGGGGAGTGGATTCCCAGCCACAGCCCCCACATGCTGGCCATGGCCACCCCATGTCCTCAGCTAGCTTGGCCCCTCCGGAGGAGGGCCGTCAGTGATCTCAGGCAAAGGGTTTGGGCTCCAGGTCACACTGCCTGTGCTCAGACCCCAGCTGGGGCCTTGGACAGATTAGCCTGGTGAGCCTCAATGCAGTCAGGGTGACAATGCCAGCGCCTCTGAGGGTTTCTGTGGGCCTGAAATCACAACAGTCATTCAGGTGACATAATGGTGTCAGCTCTGACACTGGACGTGTGGGTGGGAGAGGGGCAGAGGAGAGGGAGACCTGGGGGCAGGGACCTGATTTATTCACTTGAGGATCCTGACTCAGCCCCCACCTGCTACCTGCACTGCTGGGGGCCCGGGCATGGAGGTGAAAGGGCAGGGTCCTCCACTGGTAAACACAGGCTCCGAGCTACCTTTGCTCCTGGCAGCCAGCAGCTGTGTCCCTGCTTGTGTGCTTCTGACACCTGCGCTGGCTGTGAGCAGGAGAGCCCAATACTGCTGGAATATTCCATGCACTGAGCAGTGCCTGGTGGGAGCAGGTGCTGGGCCCTGGCCTGGGTGCTGACTCCAGAGCCAGCCCAGGATGGAGGCAGAGCTTCCGCCTTCAGACCAGCTCAACGTTGATCCTGGTTTGGTTTCATCCCCGGACTCCTGCAGTAGTGCTTGGCGCCAGTGTTCCCAGACATGCTTCCTAAAAAATCAGCCCCACACAAGACACAGACATAAAAACAGACCCTTGGGGACAGTCGTAGAGACGGGCAGGTACCTGTGGCCTTGCTGTGGTGTTACCCCAGGGCGTGGCTGTGTGGGGGGCCTCCCATGCAGTTACACAGAGGTGGTCTGTGAGGTCCATTTGTCCTGGGCCAATGACCCACCGTCACCACCGGGAATGTCTGTGGCCGCACGAGTGTAGCCGTGCTCCTCTTTTGTCTAGAATGAAAAGGGTCCCATGGCAAAGCACTTGAGTGTGTGAGTGTGTGAGTGTGTTCAGATGTCTAGGGGTCCCATGGGAAAGCAATTGAACTCTGCCTGTGTGTTCAAACGTCACAGGGAGACATACCCAATGGGATCTGCAGGCAAGGGAAGGTGCTGGTGTGGAGGCCAGAGGGTCCAAGGGACAACACAGGAGCACAGTGCCTGCCGTGGGTGCTCCACCCTGGAGGCTGAGTGGCCCAAGGGAGAGAGCTGTGCCAGTGCGGAAAGCACCTGCTGGGGTGGATCCACCCCAGGACCAGACCAGGAGCCAGAGCCCAGGTCTGGCATATAGCATAGAGCGAGCAGACACCCAGGATATCAGCGCCACGCTGGCAGCCTGGGCAGAGACTTGGCATCAGTGCCCCAGGAGGCTGAAGGTGGTGGCCCATGGAGCAGGGAGAAAAGCAGCACTGAAAAGGAGGGACATCCTCCCTCTCCCCCGACCCTCCCCTCCCCTCTGAAAGCTCACAAGGATGCCGTGGTGGGGGTCAGGCCTGTGTGGGAAGGACAGGGCTGTTTACAGGACTTGGGGTGGTTTCTGAGGGGATGGCACTTATGCCTCTAGCCTGGGTCAGGTGGGTGGTCTAGGACGAGGTTCTCAGGAGAACCCACACCTGCCGGCTGCCACGCCAGGATCGCCTGAGATCCCCGACACCCCCAGAGCCCGATGCCAGGTCTGCAGGGGCCCAGGAATCTCCAGCCTTGTAGGCCCCTGGGGTGCTGGTCCGGAGACATGTGCAGGGGGAGAAGGTCAGTGCTTCTCACGTAGCCAGGAGACGTGCGGGGACCAGGCAGCAAGCACACGTGTGACAGCCCGAGTTTCTGTTGTTTAGAATACCTGAAACTGAGTAATTTATAAAGAAAAGCAACTTATTTCTTATGATCAAGGAGCCTGAGAAGTCCAGGGTTGAGGGGCTGCATCTTGCAAGGTCCTTCCTGCTCTGGGGACCCTGCAGCGCCCTGAGGTGACGCCAGGCATTCCCCGGAGAAGGGGCTGAGGCTGCTGGCTCAGGTCTCTCCTCCTCTTCCTATAAAGCCACCGGTCCCACTCCAGTGGTAACCCATTAATCCATTAATCCACAAGTGGATTAATCCATTGATGGGGGCAGAGCCCTCTCGATCCAATCCCCTCTGGAGGCCCCACCTCCCAACACTGCCACATCAGGGCTCACGCTCCAACACAGTTTGGAAGGGGTCACTGAAATCATAGCATTCTTTTGTCTCCAGTTGTTTTTCTGTTTGGTAGGGAGGGTCAGGGAGCCAGGCTTATCTTTGCACACCACATGGATTTAGAGTGTTTTTAGACCCTGCCCCAGAAGGAACAGCTGCTGAGACAGAGAAGCAAATAATGCCAGGGTCTCAGCACCACAGAGCTCGCTCGCCCCATCCTGTATGCCCTCAAGCCATCAGATCCCGCAGTCAGAGCAAAGAGGCAAAGGCCGATCAGCCTGTTTTGCTCCTTCCCTTGTAAACATCAGCAATTATTTTTAGCATACGTGGCATACACCACCCCCCTCTCCCAACCATCTCTCTACCTTTGTGACCCAGTGGCCCCCTTGCCCTCAGCCTGGTGTCCCTCCCTGGTCTTGTCTCCAGCAGTAGTGGCAGCACCCAGGGCTGTCTTCCAGCATCGCTCTGACCTCGTCACCAGCTGCCATCACTGTACCTGCAGACGTTGGACGATGCCTATTGAACAGACAAGGACTAGTAGACAAGAAACCATAGCCCTCTGGGACACACGGGCAGCAGAAGGATCCTTCCCCTGCAGTGCCCCCAGCCTCAGCTCCTCCCTCTCCACTGCAGTGAGCAGGAGGGCACCAGGGCCGGCTGAGAGTGACTGTGTGTATCACCAGGCATCTTGCCCCCTCTCACAGGCCTGCCTGACATTCTGTGCATGGCCGAACTTTGAGGACAGCAGCTTGTGATGTGCATGATTGTTTGAAATTAAAGTGGAAATATCCTGGCATGAACGGCTCACGGTCCTTGACATGCTGAAATGGGGCTGACCCTGTGGAAGGCACGTGGAGGGGAGGGAGGGGACGTCTCCTGGTGGCCGACCTGCCATCCTTTGGGCATTCTGGCAAGTCGTGTGTGTGTGGAGGTGAATGAAAGCCTCGCACTTCAGGCAATGGGGGAGTAGGACGGTAAATCTCACTGCACAAGCAGGTGCCAGGCCAGCCTGGGAGCATCTGTGGGACGCGCAGCCCCTTGGTGAGAAGGCAGCCGGCTGACTGTGCCCTGAGAGCTGGGGCCTGGCCACACCTGTCTGGGCAGAGTGCAGCATGGGCACTGGAGAGGGCACGAGACTCCAAAATCCAGGGTCGACTCCGAACCTTCTCTGCTGTGTGACTGTGGGCGCATCAACCCCTCCCCAGACCCAGCCTTCGACATCTGGAAGTTCAGGGGCTGATTCTGGGAACACATACAGATCCTTGGCCCTGTGCCAGGTATGTGCTAGCCTAGAGCAGGCAGAGGCGAGGTTGGCAGGCACACGCGTGGGCCCGCGACTCAGAGTGTCACCCGGCTCTGAGCGGAAGCACAGCGCAGGCGAAGCTTCCCACAGAAATCGCTCTCCCTGGTTTCTGCTGTTCCCTCAGAAACCACCCTAAGTCCTGTAAACAGCCCTGTCCTCCCCACGCAGGCCTCCCCCCCACCATGGCATCCTTGTGAGCTGCTGCGAGTGTGAGGGTCTGCAAGGGTGTGGGCTTTGGGAGTATGTGTGTGTGGGTATGCGTGTGCATGTGTGATGAGGAAGGGTTGTGTGTGTGTGTTTGTGTGTGTGAAGCAACTTCACATGGAGCCCACTGAAGCCTCCCCGGGCATGTGCATCTCACTGGGGCTGAAGGAACCAGCAAGGTGGGGTCTGGGCATGTGTTGCCTCTGGAGGGAAAAAACTACTGCAAGGCCCTGAACAGGAATGGCCGGGTGACCTCAATGTTTCTTTCCAGGAATGGATTTGGGATTTAAAGGAGAACAGAGTGGCAAGCTAGCCAGAAGAAACTCCTAGAATTCTGTACAGGCAGCTCTGTCTGTCTCCCACCCCATGGGAAGCGCTGGCTTCTGGGGGCTCAACTGTCATCACCACCCCAGGACTCCTGCCCAAATCCTCACCCCATGAATCTCAGACCACACTTGGAGCAGGCCCAAGGCCAGGACTCTGTCTGGTTTCTGGTTGTCCACACCACAGGCCCCAAGTGTTCCTCCCTGCCCAGACACTGCATCGTTTCAGGAACTAGCCCCAGAGCCGACAGGCCAAGGTCCCAGGGAGGCAGGTTTAGCTCAGTGTGATGACACGTCCGAGAAAACTGCTCAGTAATGAAACGCAGTGAGCCTCCCATCTCCAGAAGCATTCATGCAGGAGGAAGGGCTACCTGGTGGGGACACTGCGTGAGGAAGCTGAGACACATACCTTTATTTTTTCTTGAAGTTATTATAGAAGATTAAGTGGTGCTCCCTCCCCTTCTATATGTCCACATCCTAACCCCAGAACCAGCAGATGTGATCTTGTTTGGAGAAAGGGTTTTGCAGATGAAATTAAGGATCTTGAGATGAGTTTCTCCTGGAATATCCCTAAGGGCCCTAAGTCTTTATAGGAGACACCCGGAGGAGTGGAGAAGGCCCAGTGAAGACAGGGCAGAGCTTGGAGAGGCACAGCCAAAGCCAAGAAGCTTCTGGAGCCACCAGAACCCAGAAGAGACACGGACGGACGCTCCACCAGATCCCTGGGCGGGAGTGCCCCCCTGGCAGCACCTTGATTTCAGATTTCTGGACCCCAGAGCCGTGAGCAAGTGAATGTGTGATGGCTTCAGCCACCCAGCTTGTGGCGTTTCATCATGGCGGCCCTGGGAGGCGAGCGCAGTTATGCACATACATGGATTCACTGCCAAGGTCTCCAACTTGCAAGTTCTCTCGGGCTTGCCATGGGACCCTACGTCCAACCTGCCTTCCTTACCCTTCGGGCTCCCCAGAGGCAAACATCTTCACCCCCTTCCCTGGTGATTCTGATATTTTGCCTCTGTACCTCCAGATGGCACGCACACACACGCACGGCTTGTCGATTTCTCAGTCTCTGGCTTTGTCTACTGACTCCCGCCGTGCAGGATTGGGATGTAGGGTTTGTGTTTTTAGCACTTCCACGCGCCTGCCTGCTGCCTGCCCCCACCCTCCCCGCAGTCACAATGCCATTTCAGCAAGATCGATACTGCAAACGCACTGCCACACCGAGCCCATCATACATGACTTCTTTTTCTTCTCCTGCGTCCAGTTTCCCTCCTGGAGTTAATAATGGTCTTATTTTTTCATTTGCTTAGTTTTCTGTACCCTTAACACTAATTCCATCTCAAACTCTCCCCCAGTTGTGCAAACACATCAGGACATTTAAACATATCAGGCATCCTACTAATTTGATCTCTTTGAAGAAATCACTCTTCCCGGGCCTGGTCTGTCTCAAGGCCATTGCCTGGCTCTCTTCCTCTTGAGAGCCTTGTTCAGGAATTCCTGGCTGTCTGTCCTGCTCTTTTTTGCCTTACTCCTTCATCTTGGTGGAGCAAATTCTTCTGGAAAAGGTGTGTGGAGGCCCCTCTGAGCCTCTGTGGAACAAGCATATTTATTGTGCCCCCTGCTAGGTGGATAGCTTGGCCGAATGTGGGGCTCTGGCGGGGACCTCTTTCCTTGAGAACGTCCGGGCCGTGCGTTTGTGTCTCCCAGCACCCGGCCCTGCCTTTGAGACCAATGCCATCCTGATTCTTGATACTTTCTGTGAAATGCATTGGCTCACTGGTTTGGTTTTTGTTCTCTCTGGAAGCTACTCAGATGCTCTTTTTGTTCTCCGCATTCTGAGACATCACAGTGCCGTTCCTTGCTGTGGGCTGGTTTTCTTCCTGGGAGCTGTGCGCTCGGTGGCCTAGTGACTTGGAAGTTGCATGCCTGCTTTAGCTGGCTAGGGCCACCATGGCAAAGTGCCACAGACTGGGGCCTCAACAACAGAAATGAATGAATACTCTCACAGTCTGGAGTTTGGAAGTCCCAAATCAAGGCGTTGGCAGGGCCCCTTCCTCCTGAGTCCCCTCTCTTTGTCTTGTAGATGGCGTCTTCTCCCATGTCCTTGCATGGTTGTCCCTCTGCTGGCGTCTGTGTCCCCATCGCCTCTTCTTATGAGGACACCAGGCATGCTGCACTGGGGCCCCACCCATGTGAGTTCACTTTACCTGAGTCATCTCTCTCAAGGCCTTGTTTTCAAACAGCTACATTCTGAGGTCGTGGGGGTTTGGGCTTTGATGCAGGAATTTAGGGGATGACACAGAACGTATTGATGCCCTTTCTTCTGGGGAGTAGCTATGGAGCTATTTCTCAGACATCGCCTCCCCTCTGCTCTCTTGGTTCTCTCTTTCTAGAATTTCTCTGGTTAAATGCTGGCCCTCCTAGGCTGGCCTGTTATTTTCTTCTTAGGTTTTCTCTGCTTTCTGAGGCACTTCCCCACCTGATCCCTCACCACCTGTGGCTTTCGTTTCTGCTCCACGCTCTTCTCTCCCTGGGCTCTCAGTCCCCGACTGTGTTTTCTTGCATCCTGTTTGTGTCTTATTCGCACCTCTAAGGATGCTGGCCACTGTCCGTCTAACGGCTTCACTTTCATGTCTTCCAAGTTGCCGTGTCTTTGGTCATGGTGCTCTGTTTCCACCATGGACGCTGTTGTCTGTTGGGTGTCTCCAGGCTGGGTGCTGCATTTAGAGGACACTCAGAGCCTGAACGAGGGCTGTGTGGTGTGAAGTGGTCTTGCTGTGGGCTGCACATAGGGTGACCCAGGGGAACCATGTCCCTGGGAGACACTGGGTCCATGTCTGTGCGTCTCTCTCCAAGGTGGTCAGATTCCCCGGGAAAGACTCTCCATACTCGTCTGGGACTGGCTTTCCAGAGGCTGCACACGGATTCCAACTCAAGCCCTACTCCTAGGACAGCCCCTGTCCCCCGCTGTGATGCCCGCGGTGCCTGCCTGAGACAGACACTGTCTTCCTTGCTGTCTCTGCAAAATAAGTTTCCATTCTTCCGTCGAGGTGCAGAAGGGGCAGTCACCCAGGTTCTCAAATCGGAAAAAGGGTCTTGGATCCACCTCTAGAAGTAGGCTTACAGCAAACCTTTGTCACGTCTACAGCCCAGTGTCGCCCCCTGGGAGGCCTGCACCTTTGGGTGGCTGGAGTCACGATGGCACCGCTGTTTCCCCACAGCCGGCTGAGGGCTCCGCTGCCTTATGTCTGCTCATCCATCCGTGAATTACCTTTGAAATTTCCTAAAACCTAAAACTGCTCTAAACAATGAGGCATGCTAAACTATGTATAATTACTTTGACAATGGCATCTGGAAATAGAATAGCTACTAAGCACTTTTACAAATGTTGCATTGCTACTTTTCCCACATCCAGGAGGCAGCATTTTCATCTGCTTTCGACCAAAGGGAAGTGGAGGGAAGGGTCAGAAGGTGGGGACGGTCCCAGCCTGGGCCATGGTTCCGGGACAAGAGAGGGTCCCCATATACTCAAGGTGCTCAGGGCCTGTGCCCTCATCCTGGGGCCACAGGTGCAGAGGGAGAGGGGCAAGCCTGAGATCACAGTCACCACGTGATGAAGCTTCTCCTAACCCGGCACTCCTCTGAAGACGTTTTTTCCTGATATTTTTCTGTTGGGCCAATTGGTTGGAACTGAGGCCATTATAGCTATGAGCTTCATAACTTTAATTTCTCCAGGGAGAGAGAAAAATGACTTACCCGTCAGCTCAACTCAGATGATCATAGCTCATCCACTGAACCCCAGGGCTTCAGAGCCAGAAGGCCCTGGGAGATGCTCTGAGTTTGGATTGGCAGATGGAAGCATTGAGGTGCCTGCCCCCCTGCAACCACGGCAGAACTCCTCCTTCAGGCCCAGCCTGTGCAGGCATCCACAAAGCCCTGCAGGCAGCGGGGGCCTCTCACCTGTGGCCACTTCCCCACTGCCTCTCTCTGACCCTGAGACCTGACTCTAATTTCTCACCAGGTACCTTGGGCTCGCATTGATTCTCTGCCGCTGCCACATCGCATGAGAATCTCTTTGACCCTCTGCAGGGATGGCTTCTCCATAGACCAGCGGTGGGACCTTTCTGAAAGCTGCCCTCCTCGCCCTCACTGGGAAGCCACGTCTGACCTGGCACATAGCATCTTCTGTGTCTCACCTGCCCTGGCCCCCTCTTCTCGCCTCCTCAGTGGGGTGCTCCACAGATTCATTGCTGTCTGCCTGCTTGTCTGCATCCCCATCAGACTGAGAAAGTCAAAGCAAAAACAGCCTCCCCCACTCCTCAGTGCACAGCCCACAGCAGGCACTTGGATGAGTAGCATCTGCTGTGAAACAAATGACCACAAACTCCGTGGCTTAAACCAGCACATGGTCCCTGGGGTCAGGAGCCCGGGATGCCCTTGCTGGGTCCTCTGGTCATGGCCTCACAGGTGTGGTCGAGGTGCTGGCCAGGGCTGTGGTCTCATCTGAGGCCTGACTGGGGAAGGCTTTGCTCCCATGCCCACTTGACTGCTGAGGGTTCAGTTCCCTGGGGCTGTGGGACTGAAGCCTCAGTTTTAGGCAGCTGTTGGTCAGAGGCACTCCCAGTTCCTTGCCATATGGGTGTCCCCAAAGTGTCTACTTGCTTCAGCCAAGCCAGCAAGAAAGGCGGCTAGCAAGACCGACGTGGCAATGTTTTGTGACATAACTGCAGAGGTGATGTTCCATCTCCTGGGTCCTAGTCTATTGGTTAAAGCAAGTTCAGGACACACTAAAGTGGGGGGATTGCATGGGTGTGAATTCCAGAAGGGGGCACTCATGGGGTGCCCCTAGAGTCCGCCTGGTGCTGCACTCAAGATATTGATAGAAAGAATGCAGGAACAAGTGAGGTGAGTTTGCCTTGGAGAGGGAGACTGGGTTCAGGCTGCAGCACCTTGAGTGTTGGGAGGGGAGGCCTGGCTGGATCCCCGGGCAGGATGGCCATGGCAGATGTGAAGTCAAGCTCCAATCTCCGTTCTTCTCTCCAGCCAGCCTGGGTGGCACTGTGGGCAAGGCTGCATGGCCAGGGAGCACTGGGCGTGGATCCTCTGGGGAGCTGAAGGCATCATGTGGCTGTTGGCAGGTGTGACTGCCACTGGCACAGGGATGGGACTGTGCAGGGCCCAGCAGCCCATGCTGAGAAGTCAGCCCGGGGAGGGGAGGGCCGAAGCTAGAGTTACATTTGAAGGCAGAATCTGGCTCCGTGTGAACAGATGGGGAAGGGGCAGGAGTGTGTGCTGGGACCTGGCTGGAGGCCCATGAGAGTCAATGGGAGTTTGCAGCAGCTGCAGCCAGTGGAGCCAGGAATACATAGAAGGAAGTGGGATTTGATTGTCTGTACCTCATGGAGGGATAAGGACCAAGGTGAGGTTGGGATTGGTAAGGGGACTCTGGTGGCCCCAAGCACGATTTGGACCTTGGACACTTTTTAGCATAATCCAACTGGAGAAGTTCCTTGGGCCTCTGCACGGGGGGCCAGTCAGATGATGACTGAGCTTCAAGGCCAAAATCCACACACAAACATCATCTTTTTGTCCAGTGGATTTCTTCTGTGTCATCTTTAGCGGCAGGCAAGACGACTGTCTCCAGGCGACCAGGGGAGGACTTCAGGGTGAAGACCCAGGCAAATGCCTGCATGTGCCCAAGAGGAGACCCCATCAGGAAGCAGCGGATGAAGATCAGGGAGGAACAGAGGCAGCCAGATCCTGGCCCCAGGTGCAGAGCAGGCAGGCTGGCGTGGTGGCTCACACTTCCCTGGGGAAGGAGTGTTCCGTGCAGCCTGAGGCCCTTGCTGCGAGGCCAGGGGTGGAGGGAAATGGCTCAGAGAGAGGGAGCCAGCCTGCCAGGGAGATTTGCTGCAAAGCAGCCACACAGAGGTGAAGCAAAGCTAGTCGTATTTAGCTGTGCGTGGAAGGCTCATTTTTCTGACAAGAGAAACAACAATTCTCCTGTCCAAACTGTCCCAAACTCCTTGGCAACTGTGACATCCAGTTGCTCTTGGAAGCCACTGTGAGATGCTGGGTCTTATCTCCTCCCGGGGCTCTCTTATTTCACTCTGTGCTAACTGCTGCATTTAAGCTCTGGTAAATGATCACGACGTGGGCAAGACAGCTTGGCCTTCAGTGGCATTTATTTTTTCTTCCTGGCCAAATGCTGACATATAAAACTCAATTTCATTTTGAAGAAAGGCAGGCGGCTGTGTGTTTGTTTAGACCCCTCTCAAAGACGAAGGGTCGAGGCAACCACTTGAGCCTTCTTCCAGCTCAGGTGGGAGAGTTCAGCACGGCCAGCGTGGCTGGAAGTTGGCCTGGTAGGGGTCCGCGGAGGAGCGTGAATTAATGGGAAGGAGGGGTCTGAATTCTGCAGACCCAGTCCTGTCTGCCCTTCCTGGACCCGGGCTGGGATCCTGGCGACCCTGTTGCATCAGAGCTGGTCCCTTCCCCGCCAAGCCTCAGCTTCCCTCTGGGGGAGTGGGGGCTCTCTAATGTGGGGAGTCAACCCCAGAATCACAGCCTTGACTGCCCTGGCCCCACGAGGGCACAGCCTGGCTTGTGTGTCTGAAGGCCGGGGGCTGCTCTGCTCCTCTCGATGTCTGTGAGCAGCTGGTGTCCTCTCCTGAACTCAGCTTTCCAATCAGCTGAGTGGAAAGGGGTGGCACCGAGGTTATGCGGCTGTAACAAAACAACACAGAAAGTGCTATTGGCCCCGAGCCAGGCACAGAGCGGGCCCTGATCATTGTGGGGTGTGTTTCCTTTCCTCTTGGTCTGAGTGGATGAAAATTTAAAGAGGCCCCTCCCAGTGACATCTGCAGCTCAGAGGCAGTAGGTGATGCTGCGTGGCACAGGTTTGGGGAACAGCGAGTCCCTGGAAGGGAGCTGGGGTGGGGGACTCGGACCCCTTAGACCCCTTGGACCCACTTGGACCCCTCACTCCTCCTCAGCCCCTGCTTCCCTGTCTTAGCGTCTCTCACAACCCGGCCTTTCTACACGCTTTTGTTTTGCTTCCACTGGAGTAGATGGGAAGAAGTTTGCCTGATCCCTCCCTGGGTTGAAATTTTGCATCTGTGTGCTCTACCGAGTGAATTGACAGAGACCCCACTGCGAGTGAAGGGCACGGCCCTGCCCACGGGTGCTGGGCTTGGATGTGCAACATGGCTCGGTCAATAGGACATGGTGGAAGCGGGTCAGGGCCACTTTGGGGGCACTGTTCACTTCCTTTCACCCCTCTGCTGCTCTGCCCTCCACTGCAAGGCCAGCAAGCCCTACTGGCTGCTGCCTCATCAGCCTCAGCCCGGAACCAGGCCCAGGAGGCCTGGGCGTACCTGGCTGGGCCCAGGTGAGACCTGCAGACTTCTGTGCTTAGAAGCAAATGCCTGCCATTAGGAACCAGTGAGGCATGAGATTCATTGTCTGCAGCAAAAGCTGCCTAACCGCTGCAGACAGATGCACTCCACGAGGCGGGAACCACGTCTGTCTCGTTTCCTGGCAGCTCTTTGCCCAGAAAAGTGCACAGAGCTCCACACAGTATTTGATGAATGAGTAAATGAATAAGAAAATAGGCCAAAAAGAAGAAATTGTGTTTCTGAAGTAGTACAAATAATGAGTGATGGATGTTGCCTGGGTCTTTGGGGTCCCTTTTCTGGGGCGTTTCTTCAGTGCCCTGTGACAGTGATGTGGTGAAAAGCATGGTGATGGGAAGAACTGAAGTTAGAAGTGCTTGTGTGGGTCTTCTCCCCTGGCAGCACCCCTCTGGCTCTCAGCGGGTGGCTGAGCCCTTGGGGGATTGGGAGGCCCCAGGGTCCCTGAGCTGACTTCTGGAGAGGCTGGAGCTGACCATGGAATGTCCATTTCTGCGGGAGACCTGGGAAAAATGAAACTTGCCCTGGATTAATATAAAATCTTGTCTAATAGTTTATAATGCTGACTTATGATTCAGATTTTACCTAGTGGTGGCATTTTAGGCACTTTCACTGAAGGAAGAATGGATTTTCACTGAGAGATGTGAAACCCACATTGAAACTGGTTCATTTGGCTGCCTGAGAAAGTGGAGGCTATGGTGGTGGTGACGGTGGTGGTGATGATGGTGGAGAAGTGGAGCCTGGAGGAGGAGGCTGGATGCTGCACCAAGGCAGTGCCTGTCGCTGGGTCTGCACCCAGCCTGGTGTATGTGAGATGCTCCCTGCCTCCTGCACTGTGGGTGCCAACCCTCCTCCATGCATGGATGAGACACCCCTGCCCACAGTACTGCAGTGACCCCTCAGTAGAGCCTTCATCCCCTCTCCTCCTGCATGTAAAGAGCAGAGGCCTAGGAGGGGTGCACTCCCCGGGCGGAGAGCAGGCCTGGCATGGGCTCGGGGGACTGGGCTTCTGTGATCTTGGTCATCTCACTTGATCGTGCCTCAGGCTCCTTGTTGTAAAGCGGGGACAATAATGGACCCCACCATCTAGGACTGTCATGAGAGCAAAGTGGCTAAGCCCGACCACAGTCCACACATGTCCCCAAACCTTCGTGTGCTGGAAGCTTAATTGCCAGAGTAACAGTATTGAGAGGTGGGCCTTTATGAGGTGACCTGGGCATGAGGGCAGAGGCCTTGTGAGTGGATTAGTGCCTTTATCTTGGGGTGAGTGAGTTCTCATGAGAGCAGGTTGTCCCGCGAGCAAGCTGGGCTGACTCTTGTGGTCTCTCTCACGTGCACTTGCTTCCCCTCCCACTCTCCTGCTGTGTTTGAAGGCAGTGTGAAAGGCTGTCTAGAAGATGCCTCCCTGCCCTTGGACTTCCCAGCATCCAGAACCCGAGCCAAAAAAAGTTCATTTTTTAAAAAATTACCCAGTCTCAGGGATTCTGTTATTGCAACAGGAAATGAACTAAGACATACGCTTACAACACGCAGCATAGTGCTTGCCATGAATGAACACCTGTTAAATAAATAATAGTGGTTGGTGGGTGGGTGCGGTTGTCATGAGTGTCCTTGCCAGGGCTGGTGTGGGTTGTTAGGGCAGCCGTCAGGATTGCTGCTGTCAGTGCTGTGCTCTTGTCAGAGCTGATGTCACTGTTGTCAGGGTTGCCATTGTCAGGGCTGTTGGTGATGATGCTAGGAGGGTTGCTGGCCCCAGAATTGCTGCTGCTGTTGTTGCTGTCAGCATTGCCGTGAGTGTTGCTGCCAGTGTTGATATTGGTGGTGTTATCATGGTGGCTGTTGCCCATGGTGTTGGTGGTACTTGGGTTGGTGTTAATGTGCTGTTGTTGATGTGTCACTGTTAGCATGGATGTCAGTGTGGTTGGTGTGCTGGTGTCCATGTTGCTGTTATTAGTGGTGATGTCAGTGTTGCTGGTGTCCTGTGGTTGGTGCATTGCTGTTAATGTGTGTGTGAGTGTTGCTACTGGTGTGTTGTGGTTAGTGCATGGCTGTTAGTGTCTGTGTGAGTGTTGCTGCTGGTGTGTTGTGGTTGGTGCATTGTTGTTAGTGTCTGTGTGAGTGTTGTTGCTGGTGTGTTGTGGTTGGTGCATTGTTGTTGGCATCTGTGTGAGTGTTGCTGGTGTGTTGTGGTTGGTGCATCATTGTTAGTGTCTGTGTGAGTTGCTGGTGTGTTGTAGTTAGTGTGCTGTTAGCACCTGTGCGGGTGTTCTGGTGTGTTGTTGTCAGTGTTGTTGTGTGTTGCTGCCAGTGCTGGTGTCAATGCTGTTCTCAGTGTTGTTGTGTGTTGCCATGGTACAGTTAGTCATGTTCTAGTCCATGTGCTGTGGTTGGGGCTGGCATTGCTGGTGTTGGTGTTGGTGTTGTTGGGGTTGGGGTTGGTGGTGTTGGTGTGGTGTTGTTGGTGTTAGTGTTGATGTGCTGATATGGTGTTGGTGTTGGTGTTGTTCGTGTTGGTGTGGTGTTGGTGTTGTTGGCGTTGGTGTGGTGTTGTTGGTGTGGTGTTGGTGTTGGTGTTGTTGGTGTGGTGTTGGTGTTGGTGTTGGTGTGGTGTTGGTGTTGGTGTTGTTGGTGTTGGTGTTGTTGGTGTTGGTGGTGTTGTGGTGGTGGTGGTGTTGGTGTTGGTGGTGTTGGTGTTGGTGGTGTTGGTGTTGGTGTTGGTGTGTGGTGTTGGTGTTGGTGTTGGTGTGGTGGTGTTGGTGCTGGTGGTGTTGGTGTTGGTGTGGTGGTGTTGGTGTTGGTGGTGGTGGTGTTGGTGTTGGTGTGGTGGTGTTGGTGTTGGTGCTGGTGGTGTTGGTGTTGGTGGTGTTGGTGTTGGTGGTGTTGGTGTTGGTGTTGGTGGTGTTGGTGCTGGTGGTGTTGGTGTTGGTGCTGGTGGTGTTGGTGTTGGTGGTGGTGTTGGTGGTGTTGGTGTGGTGTTGGTGTTGGTGTTGGTGGTGTTGGTGTTGGTGTGGTTTGGTGTTGGTGGTGGTGTTGGTGTTGGTGGTGTTGGTGTTGGTGGTGTTGGTGTTGGTGTTGGTGTTGGTGTGGTGTTGGTGTTGGTGTGGTGGTGTTGGTGTTGGTGTTGGTGCTGGTGGTGTTGGTGCTGGTGTTGGTGTTGGTGTTGGTGGTGTTGGTGTTGGTGGTGTTGGTGTTGTTGTTGGTGTGGTGTGGTGTTGGTGTTGGTGTTGGTGGTGTTGGTGTGGTGTTGGTGTTGGTGTTGGTGGTGTTGGGTGTTGGTGGGTGTTGGTGTTGGTGTTGGTGGTGTTGGTGTTGGTGTTGGTGTTGGTGTTGGTGTTGGTGTTGGTGTTGGTGTTGGTGTGGTGTTGGTGTTGGTGTTGGTGTTGGTGTTGGTGGTGTTGGTGTTGGTGTGGTGTTGGTGTTGGTGTTGGTGGTGTTGGTGTTGGTGTGGTGTTGGTGTTGGTGTTGGTGTTGGTGTGGTGTTGGTGTGGTGTTGGTGTGGTGTTGGTGTTGGTGTGGTGTTGGTGTTGGTGGTGTTGGTGTTGGTGTTGGTGTTGGTGTTGGTGTGGTGTTGGTGTTGGTGTTGGTGTGGTGTTGGTGTGTTGTTGGTGTTGGTGTTGGTGTTGGTGTGGTGTTGGTGTGGTGTTGGTGTGGTGTTGGTGTTGGTGTTGGTGTGGTGTTGGTGTTGGTGGTGTTGGTGTGGTGTTGTTGGTGTTGGTGTGGTGTTTGTTGGTGTTGGTGTGGTGTTTGTTGGTGTTGGTGTTGGTGTTGGTGGTGTTGGTGTTGGTGTTGGTGTGGTGTTGGTGTTGGTGGTGTTGGTGTGGTGTTGTTGGTGTTGGTGTGGTGGTGTTGGTGTTGGTGTGGTGTTTGTTGGTGTTGGTGGTGGTGGTGTTGGTGTTGGTGTGGTGTTGGTGTGGTGTTGGTGTGGTGGTGTTGGTGCTGGTGTTGTTGGTGTTGGTGTGGTGTTTGTTGGTGTTGGTGTTGGTGTCATGTTGGTGTGGTGTTCTCAGGGCTGCTGTCTGTGTGTTGCTGTCAGTATTGCTGTAGTTGATGTCATCAGTGCTGCTGCTGGTGCTGGTGTTGGTGCTGCTGTTGGTGTGCTGTGGTCAGTGTCACTGCAGTCAGCATGTTTGCCTGACCTGGACTGCATCTGGTGCAGGGAAGATGTCCACAGTGTCCACAGTGTCCCCTGGGTGGCTGGACCCTCACCATGCCCTGTGTGCTGGTGGAAGCATCAAGCATTATTCTCTTTTTATGGATGAGGAAACAGAAACAGAGCAAGTCTCTGTGGCTCCTCCACGGTCACACAGCAAGTGGGTGCAGAGCTGGGAGCACAACCTGGGCACCTGGTCCATGGCTTGGCACTGGGTCTGCTTGCCACAGGGGGACAATTGACTCCCTGCCTGCCCAGCTGGTATCTTAATGACACATATTTCATGGAAAATTGTAGATGGATGACTTGGGCATTCTTTCCAGAGAAGCTGTCAGTTTAGATTAGGCTCCAAGGGGTGACCGCACAGTTGGTAGATGTCACATAAAAATGATAATAACGTTTGCATTTCTGAGGGCATCCATTATGTCGAGAGAAGTGGGCAAGGGCCCTTCAGAACTGGGTGGTGACCTATCTGTCATGCCCCCCTGTTCTCCATCTGTACAGAAGGAGGGTGCTAGGGTCAGAGTCTCATAACATGCTGGTATGGGCTGGTAACACAGGAAAGAAGGTGGCTTGGATTCTATTGGCTGTGGTGTCTTCTTCTCAAGGCTGGCAGGGGAGAGTGAGCTGGAAGTGACTTTTCCCGGGATTCCTCCTCACTGTGGCTGGGCTGAGGCTTGTGCGAGGAGCGGTTAGGCAAGGAAGACACACTTCCCTGGGGTCAAGGGCTCAGCTCCTTGGCTTTAGTGCTGTCTCAGTCCCCAGGACACTTTTGACATCCAAAACCCTTGCTGATGTCTGCCCTGTTCCACCCTCACCTCCAGACATAAGGAGACACTCCCCGTCTTGTTTGTCCAAAGTAATAGCGAATATATACGATTGTATAGAAAAAAATGCTACACTTATTTAGTCAGTCTACAAACACATATTGACTATAAAGATAACATACATGTGTAGAACACTTTGCAGAGAAGTGTCAGTGAAGGCTTCCCTGAAGGTGACCTGTAGGGAGGGAGTGGAGGGTGAAGAGGGGTGATGCAGGCAGTGGGCAGAGCACTTGGGGGCCCCAAGCTGCAGAAGAATGGCTCCTTCCATAGCTGGCAGGCCTGTGCAGTGGGGCAGAGGCGTCCAGGAGGAGAAGATGGGGGATGGAGGGCGGGGTGGATTCTCACCTCCAAGGTCAAAGTCATCATGACTTGAGCAGCAGAGACCAGTGCTCCCTGTGGCCTGGCCTCCTGTCCTGAACTCCCCGGAGCCTCTCTTTCCTGTGCCTGCTGCCAACAGGCCATGTAGAGGCCGTAGGCCCCAGATGGAGGTGGCAGCCCGTCCTCTCCTCCAGGGGTGTAAAGCAGAGGAAATTCAGCGTCTGTAGAAGACACTTGGCATGCTGTCCACTGCCCTGCAGGAGTGAGCCACTCGCCACTGCTGCAGGGAGTGCCGCAGGTGACTGCTCACAGCTGCCCATCTCCAAGCACTGCCTGGGGCCAAGCCACATCCAATGACTCTTTCTGTCCAAAGGCCCTGGTCTCAATTTGGAATGAGTCTGCATGGCTGTTGCAGGCCCAAAGCTCCCCATGGGACTGGCCGAGGCCTCTGGCAAATGTGCCAGAACTTGACTTCTCCCTCAGCCTGGTCCTGTCTCTCCCTGGCTCACAGTCATTGCTCCAGAGTGAACTCTGCTATAAAGCCCCTGCACGCAAATCTGTCTCAGAATCCTTCTAGGGAGCCCAATCTAAGACACCCATCTGGGGGCAAACCACAGAGGCCTCAGCAGAAGGGAGCACTGGGATTGGTGTGGGGTAGGCAGGCTCAGCAACAATGGCCAGTGCTTTGTTGGTGGACTGAGCCACTGGCAGCTGAGACGGGAAGGGGTGAAGACCTGTGGCAGGAGGGTGTGGGGCAGAACACCAGAGATGCAGTGGCCCAAGCCCTGCTGCTGAGTTGCACCACAGGTGCATAGGTGCACAGACCAGCAAGAAAGGCTGCCAACTAGGGGCAAAGGGTGGGTGTGTCCAGGCCACCACCAGAAGCCCACAGTCTCTCATCAATGCAAAGGATGATCCTGACATCTCTATGTCTCCTAGGTTATTTCAGCAGAGTGGAGGGCCCATGGGGATTGAGGGCTGCCAATCTCCCAGGAGTATAGAGTGAAGAGTGTGCGGCACCAATGCGACCAGTGCCTGGATGAGAGGACATTCCTGCAGGAGAGGTGAGAGGCCCAGACCAGAGTGAAATGATGACTGGTGATTTGAAAGGTGGTGATAGAGGTGATGATAGCTCAGTCCTTCAACTATTTGTTGAGAATCTGGTCTATGCCAAGATGTGTCAAGTCCTGGGAACATAATGGTGGAACTGATCTTTCTGATAATAACTGTGGTCATGTTGAAGTTAGTGACCCAATAAAAGTGTTCCTTGTGATAATGATTTGATGATAGTGACAGTGGTAGTTGTAGCAGTGATAAGGGTGGTGGTGATGGTGGTAATGTGGTGACGGTGGCAATGGTGGTGGTAGTAATGGTGATGATGAGTGATGATAGGATGGTAGTGGTGGTGGTGATGATAGTGGTGATAGTGATGATGGTGGTGATGGTAGTGGTGGTGGTGATGATGGTGGTGATGGTGATGATGGTGGTGATGGTGATGATGGTGGTGGTGATGGTGGTGATGGTGATGATGGTGGTGGTGATGGTGGTGATAGTGATGATGGTGGTGGTTGGATAATGGTTATGATGATGGTGGTGGTGGTGATGATTATAATGGTGGTGGTAACAGTGGCAATAGGATGGTGTTGGTAAGATGGTGGTGGTGGTGATGATAGTGATGGTGGTGGTGGTGTGTGGTGATGATGGTGATGACAGTGATGGTAGGATGGTGGTTGTGGTGATGATGGTGGTGATAATAATAATGGTGGTGGTAATCATGGTAATAGGATGGTGGTGGTAGGATGGTGGTGATGGTTATGATGGTGGTGGTGGTAACAGAATGATGGTGGCAAGATGGTGATGGTGGTGATGATGATGGCAATGGTGGTGGTGGTGATGATGATGGTGGTGATAATGACAATGGTGGTGGTAATAGGATGGTGGTGGTAGGATTGTGGTGATGATGGTGGTGATAGTGACAATGGTGGTGGTGATTGTGGT